>NC_133836.1:9216427-9518121 GCF_047830755.1 Zonotrichia albicollis | reverse complement strand
GTTTTGGTTCCAGCTAGCAGTAATGCAGAGCCCTTTTGATAATACATCACCCTGCTCAAATATGCCTGCACAGTCTCCAGATGAAATACCCCACCCGTGTCTGCCTCTGCACAGCTCGCAGGGCTGAGCCTTGGAGACGAGTTTAATTTAAAGATGAGCCGCCCCTGGGCTGCCAGAGGAAATGGCGTGTCAGCTACGTCAAAAATAGATACTGTTGTGCAGATATATGGGGGGAGAGATGGACGCTGCCAGTGCTATCAATTACCTGGATTGCCTTTAAATGTCAAAGCAAATCCTCAGCCATTCCTTCTCTAAAACCTAAATCACTGAGAGAGACAAGGTCAACCCGAGCGGGCTGGAATGCTGCAGAGGGAAGCATGGACACGGTGCTGTGTGTGTCTGTGTGGATCATCTGTGTGCACACAGGGCTGGGGCAGCAGGAAAAGCACACTGCCTCAGGGGCTTCGGGTCCTGGGGCTTCAGGTGCCGTCAAAGGCATCAGGTCCCAAAAGAAAGATCCTTTCCAATTCAGCAAAATGGCCTCGTGGGCTAAATGTACAAGAAATTCTCCTGCTGCTCCTATTTTTGCATTGTTAAAGTTTTTTCCCCTGTGGGGATATAGGTGCCTTTGACGGATTCAAAAGCAACCCCAGAAATCTGAACTGGTTTTGGGGAAGGCCAGAGCAAGCACTCTCTTTTCCCTCTTCTCTTTTTTTCCTGTATCCTTTTCCCTCTTCTCTTTTTTCCCCTGTATCCTTTACCCTCTTTTTTTCCCCCCCTCTTCTCTTTTTTCCCTGCATCCCTTTCCCTCTTTTCTCCCTGCATACTTTTCCCTCTGTTCCCTCTTCTCTTTTTTCCCTGCATCCTTTTCCCTCTGTTCCCTGTGTCCTTTTCCTTCTTTTCCCTCTTCTCCTTTTTCCCAGTATCCTTTACCCCCCTTGCTGCTATCAAATAACGCAATGTAACATATGTGCACCTAACAAATCTGCATCCTTCAGGGAAGCTCTCCTGGGAAACAGCACAAAACCATCCCTTGGGAAGGGCCCCAGCCCTTTTGGGAACAGGATATGGGGAAATTGAGGACTGGGGAGAAAGGGGAAATCATCAAATCCTACAGGTGGGTAAATAAAAGGAGACAGGGTTTATTACAATAGAGAGGCAGAACATAAGGTTTAGGCTCAGTCTCTTAAGAAATGAGGTTTCTGCAGTCAGTCTGCACGTGGGATACATATATAAAATATAAATAAAACAAACATACTCATCTCCCACGTCTCCAATAACTTCCAAATTTGTTGGCCAATTCCAGCCCAGCTTGGTGGAAGGGGCAGAGGTCTTACAGTTCCTACAAGTTTTATGAAAATAGGGCCCTCTCCCGTGCCCTGAGACCTATTAATGCCCCACACTGAAAGAAATTGTTGAGATCACATTGCAGCTTATTAGGAATATTATTAGACACCCGAGAATCCACAGGGGAGGGAGGAATATTAAGAAAGCCCCAATGGCAGGAAAAGATTCGGTTGGAGTTTGCACCTCCTCAGACACCAGAGGATCCAACCACAAGACACCAACAGCTTGAAACCCCCATTTCACTGCATCCCCTGCTAAGAACCACTTCTTTTACATAAAGATATTTTGTGTATTCCCAGCCCAGCCTCCTGTACCTGAGCCAGCCAATTAAGCCAAGCTGTAATTTACAGCTCCCTGCTTCCCTCTCCTTCTTCCTAGGAGGGATTTGTGAGCAATGCTGGGACTCAGGGAGCTGGAATGTGCTCACAGAATACATTTATCACCTGCATTTTCACCAGGGGCACTGATTTCTGTGCTCTTCTTCCTTCAACAGGATCATCTCCTCTAGATAACTCTGCAGGCCAGACATACATTAAGCACTGATTCCAGCATCCAAGGGCCCAGTTGCTTCCCAGGCACGGGATGGAGGCTAAAAATGTAAAGAATTCCAGATAAACACATTTGGAAAGCCACTTAAAGCTACTGGACAGATGAAGGCGAGGAAGGCAGGGGAATATTTTTGCAGTGAACAGACAAAGAGGGACATTGCTCATCTGTCAAAGCGTGTGAGCTGCTCTGCTGTTCCAGACATTGAGGTTTGGGAAGTTTCAAACACCAAAGAGTAGGAAAAGGAGCCTGGAAAAGAGCAGGGAGGCCACAGGGGAGGTGCAGGACATGGATCAGCTCTACAGGAAGGCTTGCCTGGCAGCTGGCACTGGTTGAACCCCATTGATTTGACAGATTTTGGGGGATACTCAGCACGAGTGGGAATAAGGCTCTCACTACACAGAGGAACAAGAACTTTCAGTTCCACAAGGCCAAGAATATCCCAAGACAAAGACAATCCACCTGGAAGGTTTCCTTCCCTTCCCAAACGGAGATAAAATAGCTGATAATAGATGAAATAAATAGATTAAATGCAGCCCTGACCCACTCCCAATCCTACAAACCCATCTCCAGCATCACTGGAGCCTGGTTGTCTCATTTCTTACCCATCCCCACAACTCCATAGACACAGCCCCCTCCTTCCAGGGCTCCACTTCTACCAAGCTGGACTCCACTGGGTGATTTGAGGGGAAAATAGGGGAATTTTGAGTTTCCCTGCAGCTGTGCCAGCAGAGTCAGCATGATGGAGGTGGCTGGGGGGACAAATCAAGGAGTGGACAATGGCCTGAAGCAGAGCCAAGAGCTGCCCAATTCTGCTTTGACAAACACCTCCCCTTTCCCCCAAAGTGGAGAATCCAAGGTTATTTTGGGAAGTACCAGGCTGGGTGATCCCATGGGATCTGAGCCCCTGGGATCCCATCCTTCCATTTCTCCCCAAACTCCCCTGGAGTGCCTGGAATCAACCCCAGCCCAGCAGCTCTGCAAAGTGCAGCCAGAGCTGGTCAGAGGCACCTGCCCTGAGCACCCTGGGCTCTGTTCCAGCCTCCAGAAACCATTTGTGGGGTCAATGGGAAGTTCATGTGAGCCCTCAGGAGAGGGGAACTTACCCATCCAATTAACAGCTCAAACACTGCTGCTTCTCATCCCTGCAGCCTCCCAGGGCTGCTGGGGTCTCCATGAATAATGGATGGCCAGGTGGAGCTGTGGTTATCAGCATGAGTGCTGGGGACAAACCTCCAGCCCTCGAGGAACAGCAAGTTGCTCCTTCCCTCCTCCCACAGGAGCATCCTGACCGCTGCCTCCCTCCTGCACCTCCCTCCAGCCCTGGACACAGCCTCCCAGGATGGTCTACAAGCGTTTCATGGCTCGGTCCTGCAGTGGAGAAGTTGCAATTTCCCCAGGAATGCCTGGAATTTCCCCCTTTATGCAACACACGTTTGCAGGTTCCCACTTTGATGAGGGAATATCTTCATTTTCCAGGGGAGTATTCCCACACACGTGCTGTCTCTTTGAACAACCCAAGCCACCACTCTAAACCCAAGGCAGATGAATTGCTCTTCCTCTTTTCCAGGCCTTTAAAACCCTGGAATATTTTTTTAAAGTGTGCATGTTTTGATTTAAACCTCACAGAGCAGGCTCTGTCTTTTCTTCAGTTGCTTATTTGCCACTTAGCAGGAAGCGCTGGGTTTTGCCAACTGGAAAAAAAAAAAACACCTTCTTTTTTATTGTTATTATTAAATTATCAAAGCTTCAACTTATTTTGCAAGCAAAACTCCCATTTCTTGGTTTATTACCAGAAATGGGTGTTGCTTTAATGTTACATTATTTGATAAATGACTACATGGAGAGGGAGAAATTTCAGACTTGGAACTGAAGATCCATGCTTTGGAATAAAAGATCTCTCCAGAGGTTATTTGTGCTTTTAGCTTTTAACAAATTGAGCAGCTTCAGGAAACTTCTCCAACCTGAGTGCTGCATTTTTGCTGGAATAAACTCAGTGCATTTAAAGGTAATTAAAGGAGGGGGTCAACAAAGTAACAGCACAAAGCTGCTCTTCTGCTTGAAGGGCTGCACAGATTAGTGCAGCTCTCAATATTCTTCATATTGAAGGTCAAAAATATCGTCTGTCTCTGATACCTTGGGGTTTAAGTTTTTCTGTTCTGCTTTGGTGTGCAGCTTTTAGCTTTATATTAAGTGTTACTGGGATCTTTTCACATTGTGGTGGAGATAAAACGATTCTGTTCTAGCTGGAGACACAAGCTCTTCAAACTTCAGGCCCAAAGCACAAACATGAAAAGAGGAAGTGGGCAAGCAAGCAAGGAGGATGAAACTTCATAATTTGAAGCTATTAATTAGACAATTAACTCCTATATGCAAATGGACTAAAACTTATAAAAATGTGAGATCTCAAGCCCTCCTTTGCTTCCACCTTGGAGCCATCTGGGCAGAGCCAGGATGAGGCTCAGGTGCTGCCAGGGTGTGGCCTTTGAAGGCTCACCAATAAATATTCACTTTACTCCTCTAAACTCCACCCAGCCTCTGTTCCAGCTCCCCAAGGCATCATTTTCTACCTGCAAATCCTCATCCGCATCCCTGCTCCACCCCCAGCTCACGGGCTCTAATTCCAAGACAAAAATCTTCTGCCAGATAAAATATTTCTTGAGCCCTCCCATCTGCTGATCTCCAAGTGTGGATCAGTGCTCAAACTGCGCCGAGGTTTGCCTTGGCCTCAGCACAAATGTCAGGCAGAGGATGAAGTGAGAGCCTTCCTAGGAACACACTGCAGCCCCGCCAAGCCATCATCCCAGCTCAGCACACCAGCAACACCAGAAAAGCAGTGTCAGGAGGAGCTCAGAAAACAGGATTCTCTCTCCAAGAGAGATCCCAAGCTGTTGATTTCATTTCCTCCTGATTGCAGGTTGGAAGGAAAAAATAAAAGGCAGACATTGAGATATTTTGCAGAATGAAAGTTCTGAGATATTCCAAGATAGAATTGTTTACTTTAATGTGCAGCCCAAAAATCAGAACCTAATTGAGTCAGGATAAGGATAAGGCCAAAGTGAAAGGGCAAAATAAGCATTTTAATTTCAAACTGTTTCCAAATTTCCTCTGACACTCAGTTGAAGAAGGAGGATTTGTTCCTGCGACACCTTCCACCACAGGCAGGACAGTAATTCTTAGGAAAACCTCTCCCTGTCACCCTTTGGGAGCAGGAAAAAAGTATTCCCTGCTCAAAATAAAATCAGGGAAATGAGACAGAAATTGTAACCTCTCATCAGGACAAAATATACAAAATACAATTATCTCCTCTGTGTGTCTCTTTTGTCTCAGTCCAGGGCCTTATCTCCAGAATTCAGGGTACAAAAACCAGATTGTTCCCTGCAAGACCTGGGACTGGAAGGAAGATGAGCAAAACTCAACAGAGCTTAGATAGCTGCAGGAAAAAATTCTCCTGGCAGGAAAGAAACCCAGCACAGAGCAGCGATGCTGGGTGTGCGCCATTCCAGCCTTGCTTCAAGCTCCAATGATTTGGGATTCAAACGGAGGGGGAGAGGAGGAAAAGCTCCTTTCCCTGGTAATTCCAGGGATGGTTTGGGACCAGCCGCGGCATCGCCCCCAAATCCGCATCCTTCCAGTGCCCTCTCGTGGCTGCGGCTCCCGCTGCAGCCCCGGGGACGGGAATTCCGGAGGGGACAGGGAATGGTCCTGGGGATGGGAATTCCAGAGGGGACACAGGGAATGTCCCAGGGCTGGGAATTGCAGAGGGGACAGGGAATGGTCCTGGGGATGGGAATGGTCCTGGGAATGGGAACTCCAGAAAGAACAAGGAATGATCCTGGGGATGTGCATTCCAAGAGGGACACCGTGAATGGTCCCAGGGATGTGTGCTCCAGAGGACACAGGGAATGGTCCCAAGGGACACAAGGAATGTCCCAGGGATGCCTGTTCCAGAGGGGACACAGGGAATGGTCCCAGGGGGATGAATGCTCTGGAGGGGACAGGGAATGGTCCCACGGATGGGAATGATCCCAGGGATGGGAATTCCAGAGGGGACTCGGGGAATGGTCCTTGGGATGCATTGTTCCAAGGGGGACAGGGAATGGTACCAGGGATGTGCATTCCACAAGGAACAAGGAATGGTCCCAGGGATGCTGCAGGAGCCACTTCTCCCTTCAGGACAGCGACATCAGGGCTCGGATTCTGCCCCGCACCTTTACCCACACAACTCCTCCTCTCTGAGCAGGCTCATCTCTTCTCAGCCCAGCTTGGGGCCTCACCTCCCGCAGCAGTGACTTTTGGCACCTCGTTAAATCTCACATTAAAGCCTCTTTGCCACCTGCTTTCTGACAGAGCCGGCAAGGAGCCAAAGGTGCTGCTAATCTCCTGAGCAGCAGGAATTTCACCTTGCACAAACCAGGATCCTCAAGGCAGGAAAAATGAGCCAATCCCTTCAAAACCATCACCTCAGGCCGTGTCCCCTCACAAAACCATCGCCCCAGGCCGTGTCCCCTCACAAAACCATCGCCCCAGGCCGTGTCCCCTCACAAAACCATCGCCCCAGGCCGTGTCCCCTCACAAAACCATCGCCCCAGGCCGTGTCCCCTCACAAAACCATCGCCCCAGGCCGTGTCCCCTCAGCCTCAGACAGGCTCCACACCTGGGGGAGCACCAGAGCTCCATGAGGAAGGGGAGCTGGGATGATGTGGAGGCTGGGAATGTCAGAATGTGCCTTCCGAAGGCTCCCACCTCTCCAGGGAGGGCAGAGGCTGAGGACCACGAGCACAAGACATCCTACAGGTGCTGCCTTGGCTGAAGGGAGGGGCTGGGAAGGGATCCAGGGCTGAAAGTCTCCCCCAGGCTTGGCAGATCTGATATATGGGCAGGGGCAGAGCTTGTACATGCAGGCAGATGAAACAAAATGTAATCTAAAAAGGGTTTGCTCTGGGCAGGATGGCAAGAAGGACCCACAGGATCTGATTCTCTGCACAAGGAATTTTCTAATACCCAGAGACTCCTTCACCATTGTACCACATTCAAGTGACAATCTGGGTATGGGTTGCTTGGTTTTAAACACTGAATGGTGACATCCAGTACAACCCAGCCCTTTTCCCAGAGGTTGTAGCAGCATTCAGAGCCTTTCCCATGCATGATTTTGCCTGTTCTTTCAGCCTTTTTTGGTGACTTGCTCTATTTCCACAGCAGGCAGGCCTGAAAAGATAACCTGCCTCTGAAATTCCATTTAATTCTAGTGGTAACAGCATTAAAACCTGCCTCTGAATTTCTATTTAATTCTAGTAGTATCAGCATTATAACCTGCCTCTGAATTTCCATTTAACTCTAGTGGTATCAGCATTATGGGATCCCCAGTAAACTCTAAATGATCCCTTTGTTCCTCCAGATTCATGGCACAGTAATTCCAGACTAAATGTTAAGAGAACAGATTAAATCCAACCTTGATCCCATTCTGTTGGAAGTGTTTTATTTGAGATTTACCCCACAAAGAGCAGAGCCCTGCTCTCATCTAGCAGGAGTTCCCATGTTGAAAACCATCCCATGCTCTGTCTCCTGGTCATGGCCTTTCCACACACAGATCCAAATTTCTCTCTGCAGTTCAAGTGTTTTATTCCCAAATATTATTTTCATTCATGAAAACTGCAATTTACTCTTCTAAATAATCCACATTAATGCCAACGACTAAAAATGGGAAAGAGACTGGGAGCCAGCCCAGGCAAAGTTGCTTTCCTATCCAAAGACCTCAAGGAAATTCAGGAGAAGCAAAATATGTTGGTTGTCCCCATTCTTGGCTCCTCCAGAAAGGATCAGGGTGAATTTGATTTTATTGCAGCACTTTTCTGACACCCTTCCCTCAGTGTGGAACAGATCAGCTTTGCTTTGGGTCCTGCTGAATGGCAAAATCCCACACAGGGGAAAGCAGGGACAAAGGACTGGGGTTTGGGTTTGTGCCTCTCGTCTCAAGCTCAGGTCCTGTAAGGCTGAAGGAAGGAGTGAATCCCTGAAATTGGACTATTTTAAGGACTATTTTTAGCTTCCCTCTCCTGTACCCTGACTCTAAGCAAGAAACAGGGAAAGCATCACATCCTTGTCTTTCTTCTGACAGCTGGCAACACCTTGGCAATCCAAAATCCTCCACCCTGAAATGCACAATTCCCTGTTGGACAGGGCTGGACAATTATCGATGGCAGGGGGTTATTTACAGACTACAAACAGGACAGAACTGCCTGGAATGTCCCTTGAGCTGTTTGATTTTCCAATATCAGCCTCATTCCATGGTTTTGGCAATGGGAAGATGACATCAGCTCACATCTCTGGCAGCAGACACAGAACTTGATGTTACAACTCACTTTAGAAGTTTTTTGCCCAATCACACAAAGCAAAAGCACATTGACAGCAGTTCTATGCAACCACTATAAGCACACGTACCTTTGGTTAAACAATGCTTGCTTATTTCAAATACAATACCTGCTTGTAAGCCTTAAAACACAATGCACAGAGCTCCATTATAAAGCTTTAACCTTCCTAATATCTTGCTAGATAAACTTTTCTGTAGCTTAGGGAGCCATTTAGGCAAGCATTAATACACAGACAATTGTTCTATTTGTCCTTGCTTTTCTACAATTTAAATAATTTTTCTGCTGACCAATCTCACAGCTGCTGCATAGCTCCAATCACAGTTCTGCTGTCTCTGGGGCCTGCCTTTTGCAGCTTTCCCAAAACCCTCTGATTTTGTAGATTCCCACAGACCTTGTTCATCTGACCTGAATGCAGGACAAGACTCAGAGTGTGGAAAACCCAGGTACTTCATCCCTAAACCAGCTCAGGAGAGCCACAGAAACCCCAGATCCCAGGCCAGGCTGGCTTGAGGGATGAGAGGAAAGCCCTCCCTGACATGGGGCTGTTGCAGCCAGGAGGAGCAGGAGGGAGAGCAAGAGCTCTGCAGAGGCAGACCTGCACTGCCAGTTGTGCAGCCCTGTGCACAGAGCGGAGCCTCAGGCTGCACTCTCACTGCTCCCCACATCTCCCACTTTTATGCATTTCTTCTGAACTTTGATGCAGGATCTATTCCTCAGATCCAAATCCCTGCCTGAGGCACGGCAGGACAGAGTGAAAGTTCCTTTCTGAGCCTGGATTTCTCCATCTCCAGCCTGTTTGTGCTATCCCACCCACTTCCCAGCCCTTGCCAGGAATATGGGCTGCTGCAAGCTTGTTCTTGTGCGAGGCAGAGCCCTGCAGAAAATGTGCTTTGTTCCCAAGTTCTGCCTCATTGAAGGCTGGAGGTGGATGTGCCCAGGGAAACCTGGCTTCAGATAGGTCACTGCCACATTCCCTGGGCCTTTCCAGCCATGCAAAGCAGCCAGGGAGGAGAGGAGAAGCTCCCAGGGGAGTGCTGGGGGCAGGAGGAAGGAGATGCTTCATTTGCAGCCCTGTTTCCCCTCCCCTGCCACAGCAGCAGCTACGTGACCTCAGCTGAGGCCCTGTGCTGTCACCAGACCCTCCAGAGGGTGAGAAAAGACCAAACCCTCCAGGACAGGGACTGTCCCACCCTGAATTCCATACAGAGCTCAAACCTGCCAGTGCCCAGCCCAAACAAGCCGGGATCACTTCTGTGCTGGTTGCAAACCCCTGCTGCCAGCCAGCTTGGGGAAGGAGGAGAAACATCCTTTATGTGCCTGGTGAGGCTGGAATGAAGGGAAACAAGGGGCAGATGAGCCCAGCCCCAGCAGCTCCCAGCACTTTGCCAGGCTTGCAGCTGGCACAGCCAGGCCAAGGTGTTTTCCTCTCCTCTCCTCCTCCCAAAGCTGGCAGGGAGCAGGCATTTCCTCACAGGGCCCCAGGCAGGCATTGCCAAGCTCCAGCTCACCCACAGCCCTTCCACCTCCCCTGCCAGCACAGAATTCCCAGGTGAGAGATGAAAAGCAAACCCCTTAAACCAGTTTGGAGTTGGAGCCCTGTGAAAGCAGAGCTCCTAAAAGGGAATTTCTGTGCAAAGAGGGGCTTGAAGCAAGAGCCTTGGGACCAGAGGGACCCCAGCACCCCTTGGCCTCTTCCCTTTGCAGCTGGTTCCATCTGTACCATCCCTGCAGACTGAACCCCTGGTAGGGACAAAGACAATCCCAGGGACAAACTGCATCCACAGGAGAGGGAACCAGACAGGCCATGGATGCAGCACAAGGAGCACAAATACCAGGACACTGCAGCTGGATTCTTATCCCCAGCTTCTCTGAACATTTCTGCCTTTAATTCCATGATTTTCAATACTCCTGTCCTCCCCACCCCATTCTGGGACTTGTGGCTTGGACTGCTGAGTAGAGCAGGGATTGCCAGGACAGAAACACCACCAGTACCAAACTCCACACAAAAAGAAGGCCAGACCCCCCTGGCTGCACAGTACAGGCACAAACAGGGAGAAGTTTCATTTAAAGAGGTGGTTTGGGTACAAGCAGCATCACAATTCACCTCAAGGTGCTACTGTTCAGTCCCAAATGAAATTTCAAATGTTAAAAGGTCCAGGAGTTTTTTATTCAGACTCAGAGCTGGTTGAACACCCCACTTTGGCAGGATGCTCCCCAAATGATGCTTTACCAGAGGACACTGAAAAAAGCACAATTATCCCCATGCTCCTGAAAAAAGCACAATTATCCCCATGCTCCTGAAAAAAAGCACAATTATCCCCATCCTCTCACCCACAGCTGCTCTTGCAGCAAATTCCCATCTCCTGCAGCTCTCCAGACACAGATATGGGACCCACTGATGAAACTCTGGACATCTTCCCCTAACCCCACTGCTTCAAAATAATCCAAGAGGCAGCAATCAAAGCTATTTTCATTTCTAGTTCAAAGAGGATCCTCCAAACAAAAGGAAACACTTCAGTAAAGCATGTATAAACAGGGAGCATCTGGTCTTTCCTCAGCAGCACTGAGCCTTGAGACAGAAATGCAAGAAAAGAGCTCCCAGTGAAGCCAGATAACAAATAAAATGTCTTGTGTGGGTACAGCTCTTCCTCAGAGCCCCTTGAGTGTTTCTCTGCTTCTTCCACAGAGGCAGAGCCCACGGAGAGCAGCACACACCTGGCTCAGCCCGTTGCATTTGTGTCAGGACAGCAGCTCTTTGTTCTCAGCTTCAGGAGCCAGCTGCTCCCCCAGGGACACAGATCCTGCAACTTAATGGAAATGCTCCTCTGGGTCAAGTGGCAGAGAAACTGCTCCCTTAATGCAGCCAGCTTCATTTGGGGCAGGGAGGGAGGGAATCAATTAACAGCCTGAGAGCAGGGCAGCCTCCTGGTGAGCAGGCACCTGACAGAGCTCACACCCAGCTTTTAGTGCCACAGCTCTGCTGCAACCTCTGCCTCCATCTGCAGCGCCCACAGAGCTGCAGGGGGAAGCTGCAGCCCCACAAAAGCACTTGCTAAGCCAGCAGGGAAAGCTAAATCCACTGACAGGGACAAAGCCTGTCTGTGAATAAGACAACATATAGAAGCAACAGAGCACAGCCACAGGAAAGAAGCTTTTCTCTGGACAGAGACACTTTCCCCATCCATGATATCCTGGGTTGAGTGTGTTTTTGTTGTTTAAAATGCTGACATCACTGAAACTTCACAGCTTCATTTCTCCAGCTCCCTTATGTCACAGACATCTTTTATGGAAAATCCTTTCCTTAGGATTTTTCCTCCTGAGAAGCTGAGAGGCCTCAGGAACAAAATGTAAACAATGATTATCTGCTGCTGTGGAATGCAACAGGTGCATCTGTGATTGGCTCGTGTTAGCTGTTTCTAATTAATGGCCAATCACACTCAGCTGGCTCGGACAGAGAGCCGAGCCACCAAGTTTGTTATCATTCTTTCTTATTCTATTCTTAGCCAGCTTCTGATGAAATCCTTTCTTCTATTCTCTTAGTATAGTTTTAATGTAACATATATCTTAAAATAATAAATCAGCCTGCTGAAACATGGAGTCAGATCCTCATCTCATCCCTCATCCTAAGACCTCTGTGAACACGGTCACACCCTTACAACTCAAAATGTTCACAGCTCAATTACTCTAAATTAGCAGAGATCCCTGTGTCTCTGTGAACTCTGAGACAAAGCTGTTCCACACCCCAACTCTTTCACCTCTGGAGGGCAATTTGGAAGCCTCTCTAAAAATAACTAGCTCTGTTTTTCTTCAAACAACCTAGAAATTCGTATTGGGCCTAATTAACTTTGTCACAAAACCCCAGCAGCAAGTCCTGAGAGCACCAGGAGTGTTGCACTCCATGTTAATAACAGCAGTGTGGATGTGTATCTGAAAATGAACCAGTGATTAGCTTGGGTATTCAAATTATCTGTGCCACCTAGCCCAGCTCCTGAAGCCAACTCCATTTTTAAAATGCTTTCAGCCCAGGTAGTTCCCAAACAGGACAGTAAATCACTGACCAGAGCTCATTTCACAATTAATTCTTTCTGTGGGACAAAGACTCCCTGCTCTAAGTGAGGAGATCAGAACGTGGCCTGCAGGGCTGAGAGCTTGGGTAACACCTAGAAAATACCAATCCAGCCCTGCCATGAGCCTCATAAATATTGATGAGCATGGCAGAGGTGAGGAGATATTGCAGACACAGAGGGAGTCAGGTGTGTTAAGCATAGCAAAGCTGTGAAGTGTATTAAGGGATTTCAAGGTGTTGTAGGCATTGCTGAATGCAATTATCCAGGCAGAGCAGAGGGCAGCACCTGCTTGAGCAGTTGTAGATGCCAGGCTTTTAGGATAGAGAATAACCATGGGATGGTTTGGCTTGGGAGGGACCTTAAAGACCCTTCAGCTCCAACCCCCTGCCCTAGGAAGAGGCTTAGTGAAGCTTTCATCCAATCAAGATTTCATCCATGAAGATTTAATTCAATTAAAGCCAAAAAGTTACTTAATAAACCAACAGCAGATTATCAAGACAAGGTGTGAAAGCTGCTACAGCCTCTTCAGAGTAAGTGTCAGGGAGGAGGCAGAACCAGAAAACACAGAGGCAATAAATGTGAAGAAACTAAGACCCCAATTCTTGTAGAAGTGTGAAGCTCTCCCACATTTTTCTCCAAGGAAAATGAGCTCAGAAACTGTCTTAAGATTTCACAGGAATTCACAATGAATGAAACCCATTCCTAAGCTAACACAACTGCTGTGTGATCATTCATAAACATTTACATCCCCATCCTTGTTAAGAAATCCCACTGAATTGAGTGTGCTGTAAGAACTGACACCCATAGCGTCCAAGGGACCCCCAAGTCACATTCAGTGCCTCAGGGGTAATTTCTGCTGTAAAACTTAGGATTGTATTATTTTGATTTGGGATTTTCCCCCTCTTCAAGGTGAGGAAAGATGGGGAAAGCAGCAGTAGAAGACCAGCAGTGGAGAAAACCCTTCTGTGTGAAAATTAACAACACAAATTAACAACACAGGAATTGCTGAACTGTCACAAATTCCACCCACCAGGAGTCCCTGAAGCAGCCACTGACAGGGAGTCATGGGAGTTCAGCTGAAGTGACTAAACCAGAGCCTAAGACCACACAATCAAAATTTTCACTAATTTTTTTAACCAAGACAATCAATGCTGTGCCAGTGTTTTGTGGGAAGAGATCCTGGGGACAGTCAAAGCTAAAGCTGTGGTCCAAAAAAACTCCTGAGGTGACACAGGAGCTCCTGATGCAGCTGAAAACATTTCCAGGAGTGTTTTCAGAGGCACAACAGCTTCTGTCTGAGCAGCCCAGACTATACAGGAACCACACAGAGCAACACAGGTGTGCTGTGAGATCCTGGACTGAAATCCCAATTTATCCTGGGAAGCCAGGCCATCCACACACTGAACCTGTGCAATCATTGTTGCACCCTAGCTGGTGACTAAAACATCCACCCAGGGTGTGGAAGAGCCTTTCTGAGGGAAATTGCTCAATGCTGGATGGAGCTGCAGCCCCCCTGAAATCCCAATTTATCCTTGGCCAGGCCATCCACACACTGAACCTGTGCAATCATTATTGCACCCTAGCTGGTGACTAAAACATCCATCCAGGGTGTGGAAGAGCCTTTCTGAGGGAAATGGTTCAGTGCTGGATGGAGCTGCAGCCTCCCTGAGCTTCACAGCTTGGGATTTTCTCGTCTCTGCCCCTCATTCCCACTGAAGCCAATGAGCTTCCAGGCAAATTAAAGGCAACAAATTTTAACCCAACACCATTTTAACAGCAAAACCTGACTAATAAAACAACAATCACTCCTCAATCTGCTCTATTTAAACCTTCCTGCTTTCCCTTCATATCAAAAATAGACTTGAGCTGCCACTGAAGGCTCTGGTGTTTTTAACAGAGCCATCCAGCTCTGGGTGAAAGATTGCTCAAGTCCATTTAAGCACCATCTATCAGCAATTCCCACTGCATTGCCATTACATGCCCAGCACAATCCATCAGACTGGTGCTTCCAGCAGATCCATTCCAGCTCTCAGAGAGAAGGAGGCTCTGGATTCCCTGGAGCATCCAGAGCTGGCCTCAGCCTCTTGGAGGATGCTTGTACTAATTGAAATTAAGACAATCATCGGACCATGGACTTGATTAGCAATGCTGCTGAGCCTCGCTGGCTTTCCCTCTCAATTCCCTCCCTCCCCAAACACAGAAGAGCAGAAAGTGCCTCAGTCCAACTTCTATTTTTGTTCAAATGGACATTAGTCTTGTTCCCACTAAAATTTGGAAACTCAGACAGCAGTTTCAGCATTAGGCAGGATGTAAAGAAATCCACTTCTTGCCAGGACTTTGTGCTTCTCTAGTAACTTCAAGAAATGCAAAAAAACCCCCTGAATGCAGAGCCAAAACACACCACTTGGTCTCACATGGGATCTGATCAAACATCCAAAGGCATCTGAAATTCCAGGAAGGCAAAGCTTCCTCATTCCTAAGCAATACAGCAAAATGTACAGAAGGAATGAATTTCTTTCATTCCACATCCTTCATGATTTATCCTGTGATCAATATAACCCAAGAGTGTCTCAATATTCCAGGCACTTCCCTGCAGTCTATGGGAGACACAAGACACCATTCAATTAAAATATAATAAAACATGCTCAGCATTTGTTTGTTTGAAATTCAGAAGGGCTTTCACATCTACCTGCTTCACCCATCTCCTCCAAAAGCCATAAATCTCCTCCAGCTAAACCAAACCATATTCCTACATTTCAATCCTAGGAATGAGCTCAAAAACCAGAGGAATTTGCAAGCACCAGCCCTTTTCCTCATTCCCAACATCCCCCTGGCCTTTGACAAGTCTCAGAACTCCACCATTCAGGAGCAGAGGGACTTCTTGTCTCCCATTTGGGAGATGTTTTTTGAAGGACATTTTGCTGCTGGTATTTGCACAAGAACATGCTAGGCCTGAAAAGAATCTGACTTGATCCCAAAAATGCTGTTAAAAGGCAGGGATATTCATGCTTGCCTGGCACTCATCTGAAAAATCACCCTGAGCTGGGTGGAGGAAGTCACACAAACAGCCAGCTGATATCTGAAGCAGACAGCTGAGTATTAGATCCAGGCAAGCAGCACTGAGCACAAAAATAGAGAAAAAAGATGCAATTCAGGCACAAGAAACAAGCTGCACATTGATCCTGGCTGCTTTTCCCCAAGGATCCCAAAACCACATCAACCTTCCTGAAAAAGCATCAAAAAGTGCCAAAGGTGATCCTGCAGAATGATCCCGTCCCAGGGGAAGCCCTCCAAGGAGATAAGGCCTATCAGCTGGGAAAGGCAGGGTGAAATAGGATTCAAACCCAGGAGGCTCAGGGAGGGATGAGTCCATAAATCCTCCTTCTGCAGGAGCCTGGATGTGCCTCCTCCCACTGGGCACAGCTCCATGGTGGGGCATCAGGCATGAGGATGTGACTCCAAAAGCTCATCCTGATGGGCAGCAATTAGTTCTGAGATGCAGGTGGCATCCCTGAGCAGATTGCAATCCCAGATTTTTAAAGGAAGGCAGGAATAACCTCCAGTGTTCAGACTTGGAACTCTTGAAAGATGCAGCTTCCTCCCGGAGAGCAGGAGGTGCCACCTAAAATGAGAAGGACACTGTGAAAGGAAGCCATTGGAATTTGTTTCAGGGGAAGGTTTAAACCCTCCCCACCCCTCCTCAGAGCAGGAGGAGGGAAAGCCAAGAGCAGCAAACAGAACAAGGCAAGGAGAGCTTTGTGGATTTAAAGCTCTTTCACAACCCTGGAATTGTTGGGCCTCCCTGAGGATCCATCATCCCTGTTCCAGACCTGCAGCAGTGAGGTGGTCTCCCCCTTCAGAGAGCTTTGGATGATAACCAGCAGGAGCATCATGGCTGAGTTTCAAGGACTGAGCCTTCCTCCAGGATTCATGGATGCCAGAAGGATGCATTTAACATTTGCTCAAGTTCTGGCACCTGCACGGATTTCCTTGTGATAAAGTCCAACACAGGCAGGCTTCAGATGTTGTGTAAATATTGTCAGCGCTCTGGCAGAGCTCCCCTTTTTTATGATTTGTTTTACACAATCCCCAAGTGTTTCATAAACACTAATTATATCTCCCCATTCCTCTGAATGAGCAGAGTGCTCCATGCAGGAGGAAACCAAGGCAAAGTGAGGATCTTTTTCCCACCAGCAAGGTGAGCAGCCTGGGGGAGCTTTATCTCCTCTCACAAATGAGGCCACCACTGACAGGAGGTGACATTTACTGGGATTTAGCACTGTTGCCACCTCAAATATGATTTAAGGTTTGCAGAGGCTGAACCTTGAGTCCAGCATTAGGAGCTCCTCACTGACAGCTTAATTTCTCCTGGACACAGAGGGAGCTTCCAGTATCTTGTCACAGACTATTCCACCCAGCTCCCCCAGCTGAGGAGGAGTTCCTGGGCCATGGATCCTCCCCCAGATCTTGCAGATATCTTCAAAGCAGTGACAGCACAACCAGTTCTGTCCCAGCACAGAGATTTCCCCTTTGCATTTTGCCCCAGTCCAAAACGCCACCAAGGCTGAAGGCATCACCTGGGTCCTTTTTCCCTAAAGACTCTTCTGTCAATTCCTGCGAGCTTGCCAGGCCTCTTGGAGTGTCAGCAAATATCAAAAGAACCAAGAGCACCACAAATGAGATTGGAGCTCAGGAGAGCACTCCCAGAATTTCTATGGGAGCACTGGTTCTGTGCAAAGCTTTTATTTTATGATTCATGGCTAATTTGCAATAAATCCAAGCTTCAAGAAGTCACTTTGGTGCAGAGCACTCCTCTGTTTTCCATCCCTTAGTGCTGGGTGTTGATTGTCAGAGTAATGGGTGTTGTGAAGGTGAACTGAGAGATGAAACACAAAAACATTTTAAGGGAAGATAAATGGACACGATATCCTTGGCAAAGAGCAGGGCCTTGAGTCTTAACAATATGTTTCTTCATCA
Source organism: Zonotrichia albicollis (assembly GCF_047830755.1). NCBI lineage: Eukaryota > Metazoa > Chordata > Aves > Passeriformes > Passerellidae > Zonotrichia > Zonotrichia albicollis. The sequence goes on along the minus strand of NC_133836.1, from coordinate 9,500,813 downwards.
CCTGGAAAAGGATGTTTCAACAGCTGGAGATAAGTGGAACATGACCAGTTCAGCTCTTTTCCTTCCCCTGGAGCCCAGGGAAGCAGCAGGGAGCGGTGCAAAACCACATCAGCTCACATCAGACACGCTGCCCACCACAGAAGGCATCTCAGAGCCAGTGGAGCGTGCTGAGGAGCACTGGGGACCTGCATTTGGACATGAAACCAACCTTAAAGAGGGGTTCAGAGGCAGCTCTGCTAAAAGGAAAATAAAACTATTGATTTTTGCTAAGCCTTGACAATTCCCCAGCAGCTCCCAGCCCCGTTTCAGACAATAAACCAGAAACAAGTGACAGGGGCACAGCCACAACTCCAGTGCCAGCACTGCTGGGATGTTTGAGCTCCCACAGGGAGCTCCTTTCAAACTCCAGCACAAGACAAGCATGGAAAACACAAACCTGGAGGAAGGCTGGGATGCCACCTGAGCCCTGGTTTTGCAAGAAACCTTCAAAACACACCTTAAAGGGAATTACAGCTCACCAAAGGCTCCATATTTGAGCTAATTGCTTTAGCTCTAAGGAAAATGCCACAAGACATGAAATCCATTAAATCAGCTGCTGACTCTCTCTCTCATTTGCACTCCTGATCCCATTTTCCCTCTGATCCTGCTGATTTGGAAGCAGCCTAAAGCTCCCCAGCACCTGCAGCACCAGGCTGTGCCATGAGGACTCCAAAGCAGCCTGGGCCATGAAGCCAGCAGCCTTTAGCAGTGCCTGGGGCAGGGCAAGAAATTGGAAAGAATTATCCCAGAATTCCCATTCCCTCCCATTTTTGCATATTGCACTCCATGGGTAGCAATCCATGGCCTCTCCACCCCCTCCAGCCACATTTCTCAGCATCCCAGCCCTTCCTCCTCCTCCCAAATGATGGGAAAGCCCAGAGGGAAGAGGAGGGTTTATCATTTACGGCCCTGCAATGCCTCTTAGGGACAAGAGTCTGCCACAACAGGCAAGCTCTGCACCACTAACCAGGGCTGTGAGCTCTCCAGAGACACCTGCCCCAAAATACGGAGGTAAAATACACCTAATTTAACTGAGAGTGACTTAAAAATAGTCTTGTTATATCTGTAATACAGAGGGGAAATTCCATATGCTACATAGTTTGATTTTTAAAAAAACAGTTTACAGTGTGGGAGAAATTCCTTTTTTACAGGAACAGGTTACACCTAAACAAGCTTGAGTAAGAGGAAAAAGGGATAAACAACTTCACCCTGACTACAAAGCACAGCTGACAGGAGGTTTAATACTGGCATTTGGGCATCAAAATCTGCAAACATTTACTGTGCTCTGACATGAAAGCAGCAGGATTTGGGGCAGAGGTTATATTTTTATTATGCCTGGCACAAAAAACTCCCTCCACTCTACAAAAGCATGAGAAAGATATTTAACAAGAGCAAGAAGCCAGGACAGACTGCTTGCATTAGATCCATCTCAGGGGCCCCTTGAACCACTGAAGAGAAAATTTGCATCCTGAATTTCTTAATACTCACTTTATGGTCATAAATTGAATAAACCCCAGAGATTTTCTGCTGCTACCCCCAGCAGTGTGGAATAAAAGGCTGTGCCAGCTCAGCAGGCAGGCTCCAGCTGGGCTCAGGATGGAGCATGTGCACACCAGTTTGCTCTGTAATTGGAGTGGTTTGTGGCATTGCACCTTACACAAGGATTAGACTCCTAAATTCCAGGCTCAGGCTTGGTTAGCAAGCCTTGCCTAACTTGTGGCAACAACCTCCCTTTACTCAGCATGAAGAGGAATTTGGAAAAGGCACCAAGAAGAAGAAAGCAAACCCAAAGAGGTCCAGCTACTGTGGGAAAAGTGAGTTTTAGGCTCTTCCATCCACACACATCCAATCTTTCAGTGTCAGCAATACAAGCTGTGGGCTGAAAAATCCCAACTCAGCTATGGTTTCTACCTGTCACTTCAAGAAAAATAATAAAACACATTGAGATTGACAAGAAATAGCATCCACTTCTTTCTGTTTGAGTCATGAAGCAGAAAAGCTTGAAAGTACCTTGAGAATAAAATCACAGAGTATGTGGGAGGGATATTTTTAAGTCACACAGAACCAAGTTTTGTAAACTCTCTTTTCTGAAAGATATATTGAAAAAATCCTTTAAAAATCATGAATCATGACTTTGCTCTGCCCCTTGAATCCAGCCTGTCTGGAATGCTGAACACTCCAATTTGGATCCAGACAGGAACCAGCAGAGCAAAACTGATGGAGAGAAGTTCCAATTGGTGACAAAAAGTGTTTCTAAGTTTTTGCCAATAAACACAAAGCCCCGGAGGTGTGGCTGTGCTCAGATGGCATCCCTCAGGAGCAGGCACTGCATCCTGCACAGGCTGAGGGGAAGCAAAGGAGCTCCTGGCCTGGGGAAAACATCATCCCTGATTTCTGCTCAGCCCAGGGACAGAGCAAACAAACTCCTCAGAGGAAGATGCAGTGTCAGGGTACCAGGGAGACCCTCCTGGAGTGGTTCTGTGTGGAAAGAGAGATGCACTGGATCTTTTCAGTCTTCAGGTTCTTGTTTATTGTTATCTTATCTAGATTTTTGCACGCTGTTCACAACAGACTCAGTGCATTGGAAAAGCAGCAAAAAAAAATGGCTAAAAATCTTTCATTATAATGTCTTTTAAAGCTAAATTATCCAATTAAGAGCTGACACCTAGATTATTTCCCTTTTTAACTCAATAACTGATCCTAAAGAGCTGCAATGGGGACTTTTCTGCCAAATTACAAAATGCCACCCAAAATGAAGAAGGAAGAAGCAGAACGAAGAAGAAACCCAGGATGACACCCAGTGCCCTCCATCTTGCTTCCATCCACAGCATACTAAAAATCCCAAAACATAAATTTCCCACCTAAGTGATACACCTACACTTCTCTCTGTAATCTATTTCACACTTTTGTGGATTCTAGTCTATTCTGCAGTTCAGGAAACTTTCTCCATGGATGAGGTCAAAGTCAGTGCTCCCCTGGGGGTCAGGACACCCCAGGGCAGACAAAAAAATATTCCCAGTGCTCCCAATGCAAGACAGTCCCTTGCAAAAGGCAATATTCAGTACCTGCTGTTTATACACCAGAGCAGAGCACAGAGCAACCAAAGCAAAACCACGGCCAGGGAGTGACTCAACCTCTGGGAAGGGAATCCTGGCACTGAGGGCTGCAAACCCAGCCCAGCTCCACACAGGGGCCATGCTTTGAAAGCTCTGCATCAAAAAGTAGCTTTACACCTGCTATTTCCCTCTCTGGAAACCAAAGGACCACCCAGGCTGGCAGGCAGCTCTCCATTTTGGGAGCAATTTGACAGATTGGTTTGCTGTGTTTATCCTGCAGGACACAGAGGGACATGTGGCTTGTGGCACCAGGCAGCCTTCAAAAGCTTCCCCACCATTCCAATTAATTCATCTCAAGGAAGGAAGAGCACACCAACACAAAGCAGGCTCTGAGCAGAAATGCTGCCTGCAGGGAAGTTATGCTGCCTCCTCCATCTTATCCCTCCATAAAATTCAGCTTCAAGTCCCAACAAGCAGCACTTTGAATGCTCTGAGCTGCACAAAGCAGCAGGGTACACGTGCTCCAGAGCTGCCCCATCTCCTCCCCGTCTGCTCACCCCAATTTCCCGGACACTAATTTAATGAAGATTAATGGGTACCCTCCAAACACACCGTTTGCTATTTCTGGAAAAGAAGCATCACGTCATTTTCATATTAAAGGAGCATTTTTTCCCCACCCTGAGCACATGAAGTTGAAAAGCTGCTCAGCACTTGGTGCCTGTTCCATTAAAGCCAGAGAAACCACTCCAAGCTTCACTTAAAAAGTGCAACAGCTCTGATTTTTCCATGGTATTTCCCCAGAAACAGCTGCATGTGCAAGACTGCTGTAGGGTCTTAAGAGGCTGCAAAGGGAGGGAGAACACATTTAAATAACATCAGAAGGCCAGAATAAGCTAAAAATACAGCAGCTAATAGATTAATACTCATCTTTGCTAATTATTTTGTTGATGAGCAGTAGGATCACAAGCTGGCTATTCAGATTCTGCTCCAAAGTTGACTGAAATTATCAAAAAATTCATGGATATCCCAGCATACAGCACAGGGGATTTAAAAAACAAGATAAGCTGTTTATCAGCCAACCTGTGTGTAACCACAGATCTGAAACTCCTCATTGTCTAAGGGTGAGCTTAAACCATTCTTGCACTGGTCCCAGATGTAAAGCAGCTTAAGCTGGGCTTAATCAGGGTCTAGAGAAGCTGATACACATCAAGTCCTCAGTCTTAAATAGGGGCTTACACCACCTTTAGGACTTTCTGTCCATTCCAACATCATCTGGGGGCTTGCAGAGAGCATAACTTTGCTGTCAGGACTTCCTAGCATTGTTTTCTCCCATTTTGACTCATCCCAATGCTAACACTTGCAAACATTCCTGCACCTTGCACCATTACTAAATGGAGGACTAAAGAACAGAAAATTCCCTTGACTTTTCATCAAACTGCTTGCACATCTCCTTGCCTTGAAGGTACCTTGCACTTCAACCCACAGTCACTGGCCCAGCACTGGGATTATTGTCCAGCTTTGCCTCTTTTGGGAATTTGCACTCTTCCTCCAGTTCTGAATCAATCCCACACTTAGCTAAAGGGGAAAAAAAGTCTTTGCAATCTGCAACAACTTCATGATTTAGGACACAAAGCCTTGTTTGACTAAATCATTGTACAGCAGCCCCGAGAGTGCCTATTGGGAATACACGAAATTCATATTTCTGTCATTTTCCCCATCCTGCATGTCCATATATCCATTTATCCTCATTTCATTAGCAAATCACCCCATCCATTTACTCAGCTATTTGTCAGTGGGACTGTCACTTTAATTACCTCTGTCTACATGGATTGCTATTATTTATCTGTCTTGTTTGCAGTGCAGCAGCCACCAAAACATCCCTCCCTGAGCTCAGACACTGATATTATCAGAGAGCCTGACCCAGGGAGCAAAGCTCTTAGCAAGACAAAGTGTTCCCAAGAACATTTGTGAATTTTCCTGTCTCCTCAAGAACTAACAGCAATGACACCCCTGAAAAGTCAGTCAGGGACATGCTCTGTGCAGAAAAGGGGTTTCAGCCCCACAGGGCAGGCACAGCAGTGGGTCTGGGCTCAGCAATGGGGTATCCACTGCTGCATCCATGGACACACAGCTGAAGCAGCAGGGATGTCACAAAGAATTGGACTTCAGCAGCATTTGGGTCCCTCTCCACCTGTACAGAGCCTCTGAGATTTTTCTCACCTGGATTTGTAGGATTTGTGGTGACACCACAGGGATGTCCCTTGCCCCATGGACTGAAACCCTCTGAAAAGGTCCTGCACATTAACTCTCCTTAACTCTTTCCCTACTATCCCTGCCTCTGAAAGATTTTTGAAGAAGCCCTAAGGAATTCTCCCTAAATTGAACAGTTTTCTTGGTAGAAACCTGCTGGAAAGGCTCTATAGGGGATCCTTTGTGTGCAGGAACTGCAGCCACATTTGCATTAGGGGACAGAGGGAATCCCTGTTCCCTTCTCCAGGGAAGGGACCTTTTTTCCAGCATCTCTGACAGGGTTAATGTGTGTTGGAAGGGGAAGGAGCAGCTCCTCATGCGCATGGCCTGTTCAGCCAGATTCCCTTCCACAGGCAGTGCCAGCATCCCCCTGCCTGCCTGGGGTGCCTTTGTCTGCTCACCCCACAGATGAGCCTGGCTCAGACCTGTGACCAGCAGGGAGACACAACAATCCCCAGAAGCTCCTTCCAGCCATGTCTCAGCTCCTGCACCACTCTTGTGGTGGAGGAACAGCAGCCAAAGGCCTACAAACCAAACCCTGACTCTAACCATGAGAAACCACGACAAAGCTGACAGCTCTTGGTGACAACAGAGTTCTGCAGCAGTGAAAAACAACTTGTTTTCCCTGAGGAAGAGCTCTAGGACTGTGATAAACATTACCCACTGTATAATATCTTTTTACACTGTTAGATAGAAAAATGAAAGCTATCTCTCGCAAACAATTTTTCCTGTATGTACACACCAGGGGTTTGAGTGACCAATTAATATAGGGTAACAACTTGTTACTGATCAATTAGGGATAGGGGATGTTCTTAAATACCCTATAAAAGAGGATGTGTGAAATAAACCAGGATGGATCCTTTCTGTTGCACCATAAAATGTGTCATGCATCCTCCTCTATGGAGCACCACACATCCAGCCATGGAGCCATGGCCAGCACCATGCACACCCCTTCAGGCCTCAGCAAGAGGCACTTGGAAGCCCTCAGGTGTGCCCAAACCAGCTCCCTCAACCTTAAAGCAATGTAGAGCAACGTAGAGCACAGCCCCCCAAAGTCTGGCTGTGGCAGGCAGGCCCAAGGTGAGAATAGCAGCCTGGGCCCATCCATGGCACAGATGGGCCCACACATCTTTCCCAGGGGCTTTTCCCAGCCTCCAACACTCTGTGGTTACTCCTGCAGTGCTCACATGCACAGCCAGCCCAGCACGGCTCTCTCAGAGTCCCACAGCTGCTGTGTCCCCCCTTTCCTGCTGTCAGCACTGGCTGTGTCAGTGCCTCACACACACAGGGCCCTGCTGGGGACATGGACACAGTTTCTAAATGTCCTTTCCTTCTCTTAAGGTGTTCTATCTTAGCCAGATCTGTCCCCCAATGTGCTTCACAAAAAACCTCAAGTTTAGTACAGGACACCTCCAGCTGCTGCTGATGGTGCAAAAACTCTAAATCCTGTGGAAGGTGTCCCTTAAATCAGGTGGGAATCTAAAAGGTGTCCTTGCCAATGGCAGGGGAATTGGAATTAAATTATATTTAAGGTCCCTTCCAACCCAAACAATTCCACGGTTCTGTCTCAGCAGGTATCAACAGTGAATTTTCTTCTCCCTGTGATCTCTGGCAGGGGAACACTTAAAACAGGAGGACTCCTGGAAGCACCATCCCCTTCTCAAGCTCATCCAGCCCCTCAGGACAAGCCTGAGGGCTCAGAGCAGAGACTAAAGGCCACAAGAAGGAGTCTGTCACAGATCAAGGGCACAGCCAGTGTCTGAGGTCCTTCAGGAGGTGGGAAATGCTCCTGACAGAATGCTAAGCACCATCTGTGAGGCATGGAGAAGTGACAAGCTGCTCTTGCAGCAGCAGAGAGTTTCACGTGCTCCGTTCCCCAGAGGTACATGCATGGGTGGAGGCTGAGAAAGAAAACCCTCAGCCCTGGAACAGTGGAGTGCTGCCAGGAGTGATGGGGCTGTGATAAGCTAAAAAACATCCATAAGCATTCGACTTCAAAAGCAGGGAAAGGAGGAGGGGAGCTGCAGGAGTCAAGCGCCTGGGGCAGCCCATTTTCAGGCAGCTCAGGAGCCTATTTTTAGCAAACCTGGGTACACCTATAGGAGCTCTGAGGCCAGAAAGGAATTCTTCATTTAACAGCCCCTTTCTTCACACCACTGTACAGGTGACATTTGTACAAGGGCCTCTCCAACCTCTGTCCACAAGGAAAGCTTGTTTGGGACACATTCCCCCCAAATTAATAAAAATTAAGCCATTATTGATAAAAGGCATTATTACCAAAAAGCCATTGCAATATAAAATGCAGCCAGGGCCTCTGCTTTCCTCTGTATCACAGATTCCTGCCCACTTCGCATCCCCTGTGGTACTTTGCATCAGCCTGTGGGAAAAACAGCCAGAATTCCCAAGAGGGACCTCCAGCTACAATCTGCCATGGGAGACAGCCCAGGTGGGAAACCTGTTCATGGAAAATAGGCACATGAGACACCTGAACTGCAACTCCTGCACCAGCTGCTTCAGGGGCCCTGCAAGGTGAATGAGGATCAGATCCAAACTCAGATTTTCAGACCCTTCTTCATATTAAAGACCCAGCAGCTGCAAAGGTTACAGCCCAAAAGTACATTCTCTGCTCATTCCAAAGGCACTATTCCAGTTTTCTGTGGGATGAAGAGGATGAGGAAGGCCATGGTTTAGTCTGGGAGTTAAGGTACTTGGCTTGGTCTTGTGTTTGCTTCCAGTTCAAAGGCACAAGACAGAGCAGTGGTAAAAAAACAGAGGCAGGTTACACACCCCAATTTTGGCCATTGCCAGCAGTCTGAATGGAATGAGAATTTGGCCAAAGGCTTCAACTGGAGGACACAGTGGCTCTGCACAGACCCAGCAGAGATGGTGGCAGTGTCCCCAGAGCCCGAGGCTGGCACCCCCTTGCTCCTGCCCAGACTGTCACCAGCTGAGGGCACACAGCCAACATCCCTCCCTGCAATGGAAAACCTCAGGAGACCACAAGTCTTTTCCTTCCTTAAGATGTCACCTCTCACTCCAAGGAGCCAACATCTTAATTAAAAAAAAAAAAAATCATAATAAGCCTGCCAATATTCCTCTTTCCTCCTCCCCTGCACCTATCCATTGTTAGCTCAGTACTGGAGTCCCCAGATATAGCACATGCTCACAGAAATGAACTGCCATAAACAGCATTTCCAATCCTTCTATTTCAGCTAATCAGGAGAAATTCCAATCAAAAATCTGCATTTCACATGTGAAAAACCAATCCAAGCTGATCCTGGTTTGCACCTTTATCCATGAGGTTGCCTTATGCCCCCCCACAAAAGTCCCAGGATCTCCTTAGGGGAGCTGTCCCAAAGGGATCAGTGAGACTCAGAAATTGTATGGGTAATTTATCTGGGAGTCTTTATAACATCACAAGTGGTTCAAAGAGCTGCCAGTCCCAAATGCTTTGGGTTTGCAGCCACCAGCTCGGTGGAGAAATTGTTTGAGAACTGAACTCCCTCATCTCCCTGGGACAACTCTTTTCCAGGTAAATTTTCATTTCTGCTGCTGCCACAAAACAACTGACCCAAAATCCGTGCACCAGTGCAATGTGGCTCTGCTCCATGCCACATGCTCAAGGTTGTTTCCTGTGTTTCCAATTTCCAAAATTTGTGTAAGAAAAGCCCACAAAATAAACATTTGCCAAAAAAGGTAAGCTACTGTTCTCTGTCCTTTTGTACAGCTGGTGAAAGCAGAGGAGCAGTGATGGTGGAGGAGGTAAATGAGAAATAAAAACCACTCATTTTTCTTCCCAAAACCAATCTAGAACCAGCCCACCTTCCTCTGCCCACCACAAAGGAGGACAACATATTCTCCTCCTCCAAGGGAAACATTTCCAGGCAAACATTCCCCAGAAAATTTGTCTGTTCAAATATTTCAAGATGGCAAAGAGAAATCACGTCTTGAAAGCCTGACAGCATCTCCTTCCTGCTTTTAAATGAGCACTGTGGTTTCAACTCAGCGTTTTCTTGTTTGCATGCTAGACACACACTTGGATGGCATCGTGTTTCCCAGCTGAAGCCAACCACATCCCTGCACCTGCATAGCCAACAGCAACAGGAGAAGGCTTCAGCACAGCCCAGATAGAGATCTATTCAAGCAGCTTTATTGATGTTAATGCAGTTACCTGGGATTTACACACACACCTAAATCAGAGCACAGGTGGATGATAAATTCCTGCAACTGGCAACAATGTAGGAGAGGCCAATTTCACCCCTGGTGTAACAGTGCTGATGTCAGAAGCCCTGCTCCAAGCAGCAGCTGTGTTCAGAAGCCACCCTGAGCAGGCAAATCAGTTTATTGCAAATAAATCTGCAAATTCACACAGCAGCCCTTGCTGGCTCCACCTTTGGGAGCCCACTACAAACTGATTGTGCTGCAAGTTTGCTGCTTTAAAGAATTGCCTTAAAATGACATTTTCAGGCTTGGGCATGGCAGTAATTTGAGCACAGTCACCGCATCTCCTACAAGGCCCTCACCTTTGGACAGACAGCATTTTGAAGTCACATTTTGGGGAAGTAGAACACAAACTGGCCTTCAGAACCAGCCTATTGGTGTGACTGGGGCAGCTGGGGAGGGATTTCAGTCAGAGACAAGCCAAGGGCTGTGGTGTTCCTGTGCCCACCCCTCAGCACACTGACTGGCCAGCAGTACACTTTGTGCCTTGCATTTGAAGCTTTTGCCCTCCTCATGGTCCCCAAAGTCCTTAGAAAGGGGTGACAGTGGCAGTGCTGGGTTGATGGTTGGACCTGATGATCTTAAAAGTCTCTTCCAACCTTGGTGACCCTGATTTTAAGTGCCTCAGTGTTTTATTCCAGATGCAGAGGTGTATAAAATCACCCCAGTTTCCCCTTCAGCCAGAGCAGCAAGGAGCTTTGCTTCCAGCAGGGATCAGCAGCACCCTAGGGATGAGCAGGAGCTGCTGGAGCTCTCCAGGACCAGTTCCCCAGGGAGTCCTGAGGGCAAGGACAGCCTCAGCAGCCCTGACAGGAGCTGAGAAGGTCAGATACACCTGAAGGAGAAGCTGGTAAACAGCCAAACCACACAGATTTAGGATACAAACCTGAGTTTTACAGCAAGACTTGGAAGTCAGAGCCTCAAGCGGGTGAGTCAGAGGCACATCTCTGCACATGTGACAGAAATCCAGGTTGTTGTTGGAATCTCAGGCTCTCAACCCTTCCTAATTTACCAGCAGGTGGCCTCAAGGTGTCCCTGCTTGGCCAGCAGGGCGTGAGCAACACCCAGAGACCACCTCACACTCCCTGGGCTTAACCTCCTGTTCCACGCTCATTGTTTGCCACCCTGCCATGACTAATCTGGATTTACAACCCGGAAAGCGGCAGGGAAATGGATCTGATCAAAAGGATGATCCTCACAGCCAGAAAACAAGAAAGAGCTGTGCAGCCAGTTGTTCCAGGACACTTAATCCATCAAGCCTTCGCCATTCTACCCTTGGGCTTAGGCTGAGTCAGTTGTGATTTGCTTAAAACCATGAGAATTCCCTCCTCCTCTTAAAAAAAAAAAAAAAAAAAAGAAAAGCCAGTTATAAAGTTTGTCAAGAAGTGGGGGGGAAAATAATACAGGGACTCACACTACACTTTTACATTCTGAGTCAGTGCTGGGGAGCAGCCAGCTGGCAGCTCTCCATCCAAGGTATCTCCAAGCTTCTGAAAGCCAAGGCAAACACTTGGTTTTATCTAAAAAAGTCTTTGCATCCAGCTGGGTAAATTTGCCCTTTTGCTGCCAGTCACACCTCCGGCCCACAGAAGTGAGCTCAGTGTCTTTTGGGGTACAGAAAGCCCTGGGCTGAGTCTTGCTGCAGGATCAGCCCCCTGGCTGGGAGAAGGAGGAATTTGGGGTGCATACTTGTTTTAAAGAGAGGAAATTTGGGGTGTACACACTCATTTTAAAGAGAAGAAATGGATGTATCACAGCAGGGGCTGTAGCAGCAGCAGGAACCCTGACACCCAGTTCTTATCTAAAGAAGGCACCAAGAGGAAATTCCTAGTTCAGAAGATGCTCAAGTGCCCCAATACACAAGGCTTTATCATCCTTCTATCCCATAAATTCCCATTTTGGGTCAATCACTTCCTCCAGCACTGCAATCCAGATTTTACAGAGACCTTTCTCTTTCCATTCCCAGGAGCAGAGAATTTCCCTTGGCTTCTAGATCTAACATGAGCTGGGCTCAACCTTTCTGCACTATTTTCCACCCTTTGGAAGTGATCCAAGATCCCCTGGACTCAGAGGTTTTACTGAGTTCTGCATAAGGACTTAAAGATGTTTTCTTGGTTTTTTCCCCCAGCTGAAGTCAGAACCACTTTGCTGTGGTTTTACAAGAGCCAGCTGGAGAAAGGTTGGATAACCAGACATCCCCAAACCCGGGGGAGTCCAAAGAAATCCCTGTTCATGGGCTTTTATGCCAGGTTATTCCATACAACTTTCCTTTTTATTTTTTTTCAGTAAAGGGCTGTCTATAAGCCAGAAGTTCCTTTCCTCTTTATCTAATGATCAAGTTCTCTTTACAAGATCACTCAAAGACACTGACCAGATGTGCATTTTAACTGCAAGTTCATGGGGAAAAATAAAATCTTCTACTACAGAAGCATCAGGCGGGAAAACTGCAACATGGGATCAGTCTTTCCTCAGCTGCAGCCTTCTAGCTCATGTTCACCTTGAGCCTGGTTTTAGCAGAAGATTGAACAACAATCTGAGATAAGTAGGTTGCATTTACAGTAGAGATTTCCTGGAGCAGCAGGAAACATGAACACCTCATAACATCCCCAGAATCCCTTCAGATGAACCAGAAACAGATCCAGCACAGCTGCACAGCAAGCAGGCAGAGTTTCAGGGCTCTCAGAGCAAGGATGCCCACAAACCTGAAACAGAATATTGCTTTCCATCACACTTACAGGAGAAACTCCTCCTGTCTTCTCCCCACAGAAGATAACTGAGAAGGAATTAATCCTTTAGCCACCAAAGCAAATAAAACTGATTTTAGAGTGGGCATTCAGGATTTTGTAGGTCAAGGGAAGGGGAAAAATCCTCAGTGTCCTTTTAAGTATCTCCTTAATGCTATCACTGAGAAAAAAAAAATAACTATGGAAGACTTGAACCAAAAACTATAATGGAATAATAGGATCATAAAGCAGTTTGGGATTTAAAAATCCCTTAGTTCAACCCTTCTGCCATGGGCCAGGTAAGGAGTTCACCTGAATTCTTAGCTCTTGTCTGAACACAGATTTTCACCTTTTCTCTGACTTCCTCCACCTCCTGGACAAACTCACATTCTCTCCAGCATAACAGGGCAAGACTTAGACCAAGTTACCCAAAAGTTACAGGCCACTTGAAAAGCCTGCCCTAACACAAGTCTATTATTGTACACCCTGTTTACTTAAATTCATTCCCCAGCCTGGGAGACTTTGCACAAGGAAATTTACAGCTCGAATTAATAGAGCAAAATGTAAAACTGCTGGCTCTTGGCTGAGGCTGCAAGCAAGGGACAGGCACAGGTTGTGACTGGGGCTGTTTTCACAGGGCCACTGACACAGAATGTGTTTTCAGGGAGTATTTGTTTTAAATAAGGAAAGTTTATACAGCTTGAGAAAATTATTGGGAAGGAAATTAAATCTCGTTCTGGTGCTCTTCCGTCCCACCTTGACACTCTGAGCTCTCCTCCTCCCCCAGGGCTCGGTGAGGGCAGGTTTCACTCACTGAAAATTGCCTTCCTCCTGCACTCTGATTTACAGCCAGCTCATGGGCCAGCCCTCTGCACCCACTGCAGGGATGAGGGGCAGGCAAGGCTCCTTTTCCCCTCCCAGGCTGCAGTTTGGGGGTACATGGGGGGCTCATCCCCCTGAGCAACCCACACCAGTCCTGATGCCCCAGGTGAGACTCCCCCAGTGCAGCAGGGCTGGGAGCACCACCTTTCCTCCCCAGCAGCAAAGCCAAGGCAGGGAACAGCTCTGCTGAGGAAAGCATGGCCCTGGCAGCGCATTCCTGTGTTTCCAATTTCCAAAACTCATGTAAGAAAAGCCCACAAAATAAACATTTGCCAACAAAACAAGCTACTGTTCTCTGTCCTTTTGTACGGCTGGTGAAGGCAGAGGAGCAGTGATGGTGGAGGAGGTAAATGAGAAATAAAAACCACTCCGTTTTCTTCCCAACTTAGCCATGAAAACCAATGTGGAACCTGCCCACCTTCCTGTGCCCACCACAAAGGCATTCCTTCCTCCAGCACAGCCCATTCCTCCCCGCCCCAGGGAGCCACAGCACAAAGCCCAACACGAAGCACAAACAGCCATGGAACAGGGGCCTAGCAGCACTCAAAGGGCTCCTCTCTTCCTTCTATCATCCCAAGAGTTTCCTCCCCACCTTACTGTGGGATTTCCAAGGGCTTCCACAGCTTTTCACAAGGACAAATGGGAATGGTTTCCCACAGTCAGAGGATAGGGATGGATGGGATATGGGGAAGGAATTCTCCTCTGTGAGGGTGGGCAGGCCCTGGCACAGGTGCCCAGAGCAGCTGTGGCTGCCCCTGGATCCCTGTCGGTACCCAAGGCCAGGCTGGACAGGGCTTGGAGCAGCCTGGGATGGTGGGATGTGTCCCTGTCCATGGCAGAGGGTGGGATGAGATGGCTTTAAGATTCCTTCCAGTCCAGACAATTCAATGGCTGTGTGAATTTGGCAGCAAAGACTTGGACACTGGACACAGTTGCCATCATGTAGGGTGGAGAATGACACAATCTATAATAATAAAATGAATCATTTTAGGCAACAGGACCCCAGGTTCCTCCAGGCACAGCCATCCTCCATCCCAAAGGGCCTGCTGCATATCCACTTCCCCTCCTACATCCATCACACACCACAGAATGCTCCCAAACTCCCCACATTGCTAAAAGGCCTGAAATCCAAGGCACCAAAAGCCTCAAGATGCACCTGCAGTCAGCTGGATGAGGTCCTAGCACACATCCTCCACAGCTCCTGCATCCCAAGGGATCCAAACCCACCCCTGCTGCCACTTAACAAACCCAGCAAGTCTGGGACTGAAATCCTCAGGGATGTGTTGGTGGGTTCAGCTCCCTGCTCCCACAAAACCAGCGAGCAGAACAGAGCAATCATCCCAGCGCCTCAGCAGGGCCAGCACCCCACAGAACAGGTTCAGCTTGACTCCAAGTGCTCCCTTCTGCATTTCCCCTTCCAGAAATTCCTCCTCCCACAGGTAAAACAATCCTGGCTGAGCTCATCAGCAGGTGTCAGGCAGGGCACTGCACTTCCCATCACACATTGACTCAGCAGGTACCTGCCATGCCTCAGCTGGAGCTGAGCCTCCCTGACAGAGCAGCTCCCAAATCCCAGCTCTGCTCAGCGCCCAGCCCAAAAGGGCTCAATGGCAGCTTTCAGTGTACCTGTCAGAAGGAATTTACTCAGTGAACAGCTGTTTCTACAGGTTGCTTTCTAGAAACAAGGCTGGGAGAGGAAAAAAGGCTCTGAAATTATATTTAGGGATGGGGAGGGGTAAGATGAAGGTTTTCAGGGAAAAAGCATCTCTTTCTGAGCCATGCTGAGCTGGATTTATCCATGGTACCCAGGGACACTTCCCAGCAGGTGTTATTTCAGCTCATACTGGTTATGCCAAGACCCAAAAAAAGGGGTATTTGTCCTGTGGTTCAAATCTGCATAAAATGCCCCAAACTGAGTAAATTCAGTTGTGTCAGTTCAAACACAGGGATAGAAATCTGCACTTCTCCCTTGAAAGACCTGAGCTCTGTCCTTACAGCCCTTAGCCACAAAACTCCAGCTTGTCCCAACCTGGGCTCAACCATTCTCCACTGTTTTCCACCCTTTGGAAGTGACCCAATATCCCCCAGACTCAGAGGTTTTCCACTAGTTTTACTGAGTTCTGAATAAGGGATCAAAGGTGCTGTCTTGCTTTTTTCTTGTTTCTTTGAAGGTTGGTTTGCTCCTTAAACCCAGGGGTCTTGTGGATGAGCCACATCTTCTTTGACCCATTCCTAAATCAAACTGCTCCTAAGAACCTGTGGATTCCCTCCTGTGCCCCATCAGGAGTCACAACAGAGGGGCTTTTGTGCGTCCCTCAAAAAGCAAAGTCACAGCAGGGACCTCAGTCACTGCTCTGGGAGTCAGGAGGCAGCAGTGCCTCATAAATTCCAACAATGATGGCACAGGGTTTTCTCAGAGCGCCCAAAGCCTGATGAGTAATTAACTCTGACACCCTTAGGTGTTATTAATCCCACTAAACAGGGAGGAAACCTAGAAAGGAAACCAGACAAGCCCTTGGACTCATCCCAGTTTGCCTCAGGAGCAGAGCTTGGCTTGGAAGAGCAGTGCCACTGGCCCGGGGCCCCGCAGGAACCCCAGATCACAGGGGCGAGGACGCAGCTTCCCTGTCTGCAGGAGAGCAGGTACTTCCCCCTGGCCCGGGGGCTGCCTGCCCTGCAGCGCTCCCTGGCAGGGCTCACAGCTGCCTGCAGCCCACAGAGCCTCCCTGAGCTCATTCCTGAGCACCTCTGTGCCAGCACAGCCCAGAACGCCGCGGCTCGGTGGCAGCTCCAGCCCTGGCTGTGCGTCCCCTCCTGAGCTGGCTCACACAGCAGCCATCCCCTCCTGGAAGGCCACCAGGCCAGGCTCACTCTGTGACATGGCTCTGCACGCTTTTCCACCTCCCCAGGTTAGCAATTTTTCCTATCTCCTCCATCAGAGCAGCTCCATTCATTAAATCCTCCCCAGGAGCTCATCAGCACACCAGAGAGAAGCACTGAATGATGCACAGCCTCTCATCCTCCCTGCTCCCCACAGGCTCAGCTGTGGGCCAGCAGCACAGCCCCTGCATCCCCTGCTAACCCATGGGCTCCCCTGAGCACAGCCACCACCCTTCCAGACAACCTGGAGCTCTGTGGATGGGGACCTCAATATCTGTGACCCTCCATCCAGCTGAAGCAGCAGTAAGCAGAACGAGACACTCGGAACCCCAGGATGGTTTGGGTTGGAAGGGACCTTAAAGGCCACCCAGCCATGGGCAGGGACACCAGACTGCCCCAAGCCTCATCCAAAGGGAACACTTGGTGTCCCCTTCCCCCAACCAAAGGGAGCATTTTGTGCCCCCCTCTAAAGTTAAGGCTTTCTGCACAGTAGGGGAAAGGAAAAGCACCTTGATCCCAAATACAAGAGATTCCCCTGAAGAGCAGCCCAAGCCCCACCAGCCAGGCCAGCTCCCTGTCCTGATGTGATGGTCCCTGGGACTGTGGGGGGCTCCCTGTCCCTGTGTTGTGTCCCATGGGACTGCTGACCAGACCCCAGGGGTTTGCTCATCACAGGGGTGATTTTGTCATTTATCCCAGTGTGGGGTTTGGGTATGGCTGCCAGGTTGGCTGTAGATGGAGGGTGAAGTTTGTGAGTTACCAGGGCTGGTTAATTGTCCAGCCTGAGAAGGACACTCAGAGACAGAGCTTAGAGCCACCCTGATGTGCCAGCTGTGCTGGGCTGTCCCTCGTTTCATGGAAAAGTGCCAAGACAGGGCACAACACTGGGACAGGGAGTCAACACCATTGCTGGGGACACAGCACAGGGACAGGGAGCCCACAGCCACTCTGGGGACACAGAACCAGGTCAGGGATAGAGAGCCCACAGCAATTCCAAGGACACAGGACAGGGACAGAGAGCCCCCGGCAGTCCCAGGGGGGACAGCACAGGGACAGGGAGCCCACAGCAGTCCCAAGGACACAGGACAGGGAGCACCCAGTAGTCCTATAGGACACAGCACAGGGGCAGGGAGCCCACAGCAGTCCCATAGGACACAGAACCGGGACAGGGAGCCCAGAGCAGCCCCATGGGCCATCACACACCATTCCCAGGAACACAGCATGGGGAACAGGGAGCCCCATGGGACATAGCACAGGGACAGGGATCCCAGAGCAGTCCCAGGGACCATCATACCAGGACAGGGAGCCCCCAGCAGTGCCAGGGGACATAGCACAGGGACAGGGAGCCCCCAGCAGCCCTCCCGGGGCCAGCCCAGCCGGGCACAGCCGGGATTGCGCTCCCATGGCACAGCAGCAGCAGCCGGCAGAGATGAGCAGTGCGGGAGCCCCGGGTGCTGCCCCGCTCGCTCCCACCAGCGCTGTCTCGGGGTCGGGCCCGGCTCCCCAGCCCTGCCCGGGGCGCTCCAGGCGGCTCCTGCCCTCGCTGCTGCCCGGTCCATCCCTTCTCCCTGGGGCCATCTAGCGGCACATTTCCATACACATCCCGAACAGCCGCGCTGCACCAGGGCTCTGTGCAAACCGCGCTCTGGGAGCCTGCTCCGAGCCCTTGTCCTTGTAGGACACGAGAGAACACGAGCTCACACCGCTGTGCTCAAGGTGAAGAAAAAAAGGAAGTTTATTTTCTGACTCTAACGTTTATAGATTTCCAAAAGTGGCGGTGGATTGGAGGGTGACAGCGCCAGCTCTCCAATGACACTGAACAAACCAACCGTCCATCAACTTTCTCCTCCTCCATAAAAGAATGTAAAACAATAAGTTATTTACAAAAACTGTGTGAGAAAGTTCGCTACAAGAATGTTAACATCAGAAGGCTCAGAAAATCTTACAAAGCCAGGGTGACAAGTCCTCCTGCATCAGAGCACACATCAGCATTTCCACCTCCCCAGCCCTCCTCTGACACACCAGGAGCAGCACACACTCCCTTTACCCCTCTGTTTAAAATCTTTATGAACACAGAAATTTTTAATCCAAAAAAAAAAATGCTTTTACAGGGGTAGCAGGCTGGTTAATCACAAAGATACCATCCGTGTTTCAAAGCCTGGCACCTCACCAGAGGTGAGCCAAGCCAGAATAATCAAGATAACTACAAGGTTTGGGGGGTTTTATCTCCATTAAAATTAAGGAGCTAAACACCTGTGCCGCTACACCCAGAATTTTTCCAAATTGTATTTACCATAATGTGCATGTAGCTGTTCCCATGCACTAAGCTGTGCAAAAAAAACCCCAGATCTTCTGCCTAAAGAGATTTAAATGAAATTAACTCTGCAAATCCCACCCAAGCCTGGAAAAGCATTCCCTGATCTAGACAAGGTGCACCAGTATCAGATCAGTGAAATTCAAATGATTTCCCTCCCCACAGAGCAGAGTCCTCACTGATGTGTCACCAGCGTGGCACAGGGCTCAGGGATGAGGGAACCCTGCTCCTGCACACAAAAGTGCCACAAGGGCCATCACACACCATTCCCAAGGGACTGCAGCCAGGCCTGCCTTCATCTGCAGGAAGGGGTGGCAGCAGGAATTAGGGAACAGTTATTTGCAGAGCTCACCAGGTAACAACACCATTTTTCTGGGCACAACCAGAGCAGAGATCAAAACCAGCCAAGGCTGTGTCCTGACTCCCCTGCCCTTGCTCTGCTCCCTCAGTGTCAAGACAAAGACATTTTAAGCCTTTTTTGTGTCTATTTGCCCATTTCAAACCCGTGACGGGTTCCTCAGCCCCCAGCTGTAAGACATGACCACAATGAGCACCCTCCTCACCTCCTGGGGCTGATGGGTCACTGTGGGTAGGGAGGGAGGGCAGCATTGCCACCATGGATTGGCCACAGCTGTGCAGCTCCTGCCTTCTGCAAGGACAATCAGCTCCTAGATATTGTATAGCTATATATAAGTAGGTATTATATACCTACATATAAATATTATCAAGGTTCTAGGCTTTATGAAATTAAGGAAGTTGCAGACTATGAGAACAGAACCCAGCCTAAAATGTTGTGGTGTTCACTCCTATGTATAACTTCTCACTAGCAAATGAGAAATTCATCCAGTGCAGTAATTTTCCTGGGAAATCAATATTTCCTCAATGATCAAATATCTGGTATTTTCTTGTGACAAAGAGGAACACATTCTTGTGACAACAGGCACAAGGAGTGTCTGCAGCTTTGAAGGTTCTAGTGGCATCCCACCTTTCCAACATTTTTCTTTTTCTACATTAAACCTTTAGAGGGGTAACAGGTTGTTTTAAAGCTCAAGATCACACTTCCAGGGGAGAGTTTCTAAAAACCAGCATTTATTTCCACTCCATTCCAGCCTGACCAGAGCCACAGGCTCCCATCACAGCTCCCACCCTGCTCCTGGGTGCTGAGCCTCCCCTGCAGCACCCAGAGCCCCAAGGGACAGCCAGGATCAGCAGATGGCTGGCCCAGATTCCCTGGGTGTGCCTTGCCAAGGGTGGAAAATTGCACATGGGTGCTGTACCTGGCTGAGGTCCTTCAAAAGGAAAACCACTGTGGGGAGGTTGGGGACTTCTCACATAAGAAAGCAGGTGTCGAGCAGCCCAGCCAGGCTGGCAGATAATGCAGATGATAAAAGGCTGCCAGGGCAGCCAGGGGCAGCATTCCACTCGTTTGTCAAGTTCCTTCCCTCCCAGCCATGCTCCTGATTCTGCAGCAGAACCTTTGCCACGCTGGTCCCTGGGTTTCAACATCCTCCCCAAACCCAGGGCTCCTCCTTTGTTCTGCAGCCAAGGAACTCCAAAAATCAAAGAGCACAGAGAGACTGATAGGACAGGACCCCACGCACAACCCAAACCATTTCCCACCTGCCTGCAGGGGCACATTGGGACCAGCTCTCTGTGGGGACACACTGGCACCTGGGGACCCAAAACCAGGCTGGGCTTGCTCAGGTCTAGCTTGAATCCCACACACAAGCAAGGGTGAGTCTGGAAGAGTCCCAGAGAAGAGTAAAACCAGCTCAATTCGTGCACAGGCTCCATGGAGAACCTCAGACCCCTGAGTTTAATGCTTTGCCATGGATGGAAGTTTGGCCATGGATGGAGGGCATCAGGCCCAGCCTCAGCTGCAGGAGCAGGGAGGAGAAGCAGCTCCACAGGGAACCTCCGTG
The DNA here is from genome assembly GCF_047830755.1 of Zonotrichia albicollis. Taxonomy (NCBI): domain Eukaryota; kingdom Metazoa; phylum Chordata; class Aves; order Passeriformes; family Passerellidae; genus Zonotrichia; species Zonotrichia albicollis. The sequence continues at coordinate 9,480,526 of NC_133836.1, read as the reverse complement.
AGCCCTTCCCACATTTTCACACAGTCAGATTCCACATTTGCACAGAGCAGCTGCTTTCTCCCCCACCCTTCAGCTCCATGTAAATCACGTTGCTTCTGTCTCTGCTCATCCCACCAGTCCCCAAAGAAGCAGAAACCAGAAGTTCCAAGACCCTGGAGCCCTTTTGAGTCACAGGGAAGGCACATCTAACACATCCAAGACTCCCTCCAGGGAAACAACCCCCCCACAGCTCTTGAGGGGAGCCAGGAAATCACACAGCATCCATTTCCATCCGTGTCTACACCACGTCCCCCTCACTTCTCACAGTTTCCTACCTTCAGAAGGATTCCAGAGCTCCCCATCATAGGTCCTCTCCTAAAAACCTCTCAGAGCTCCTTCAGCAGCACAGCTTTGAGGACCAATCCTTCCTTATCCTAGATCAGGTCAATAAAAACTCAGGGCCCTCTTCTTCTATGCAGCAAATTCACACTTTAATGGGCTCTTTATTGGCCACAGCTGGTTCTCATTTAGCCTGATGGGCATCGCTTGCACCTGGGCACAGGAGGAGGGCAAGCACCGCTCCAGGCAGGCAGTGAGAGCCCTCACGGGGGTGCCCACACTGCCCTGAGGGCTCCTGGCACTAAAATTCATGTGAAGCTCTCACCAGAGATGTGCTGGGTCCCACTCAATGGTGGGGAGGCATCTGGTGGGATATACAAGTGATGTGCAAAGAATAAATTACAATTTTCATCTGAGTTTGCAGACTGTGCCCTCCCCTCCATTTTTCTTTAATAAATAGGATTTAGCCCCAAAAGGGGTGTTGTTTCTGTCGCAGCTCATCTCAATGCAAACACCAGGATCTCCAAACTGCAGAGCAGCTGAGAAAACAGCATCCTCCTCCAGTGTGACCACCAGGGTGCTCACCCAGCCCAGAGACATGGCCGGAGCAGCCCCTGCCTGTTATTTCCCCCATCAATTCCCCACATTAACATCTCCAAATCTGATCGAAGCACTTTTTTCCAATGGAAACACTTTTTCCAATGGAAACCTCTGTGCTCTTGGCGTGGCCTCAGCCCCTGATTGCACTGGGGTGATGTGATTTAAGAGGAAGCCGAAAAAGCAGCGATTGATTACCCGTAAAACAGGGTTATAATCCAATAAATAAATGATAAATCGGCGTGTCTCCTCTTAGTGAGGAGCTGGAGACTCCGAGTTGCCCTGGAAGGAGCTGAACAGAATATCCATTATTCAAACCAATCACAGCTACCCAAGTGGAAAGAACAGCTGTGCCTTCATGTTTCCTGACACTTCTCCTTGTTACACCACCCTCGCTGAATATGGAGTGGTTTGGACTCGAGGTAACTCATTAAGGGAAGGCAGGGAAGGCCATTTTCCAGGTCTCCTTACCCCTGTCAGTTCAGATCAGAACCTGACACCCAAGGAGCAAAATGGGGTTACTTGGATACACCTTCAATGGATGCTGCTGCTCCCAGGGAATCCTCTGAGGAGGATTCCCCCACAGCTCTGCTCACACAGCTCTACAGTGGATATTTTTGCCCCCAACAAGGGAGAGGAATGATGAGGAGGACTCCATCTTATCAGAAGGCTAATTAATTACTTTATTATACTATATTACATCTATATTACATTACATCTAAACAGAATCTGCCAAGCACTCAACTGCACTCCACTGCCCAGAATCTCATGAGTGTCACCCAACAATCCTGACACACACACAAACACACACACACCTCTCTCACACACACACACACACACACACACACACACACACGGCACTGATAGGCCAAGGAAACAAAGCACCATCACTTTGGGTGAACAGTCTCCATATTGCATTGTACTTTGGCACAAACACAGGCACAGCAAATGAGATAAGAATTGTTTTGATCATTCTCTGAGGTTCAGGGAATGGGAATCCCAGAAATATTCTTTGCTTTTTTTTCTGTGATGAGAAATGTGGCTACACAGCTCCATTAAGCATTTGTGATGCAGGACCACCATCCTACCCATCACCACCCTCCTGCCCCACCACTCCTGGAAGCACCGAGCCTCCAAGAGTTTAAAACTCCTTCAGAAATGTCCCAGCCTGCAGGAACCTGGGAATTCCCTCCCACAAACGCCCTGCCTGTCCCTGCCTCCCAAAGAGCCCTGACGCCGAGATGCACACACACAATTCAGAGCCTTAATGAGGGCACGCACCAGCCTGGGCACAGACAATGGGCATTTCTCATCACTCTCAGACACAGCCAGAAAGTAGGACAGCACTTTATTTGGAAGCTCTGCTGGACCTGGAAAAGCACTTCCCACAGGAGCCCTGGGATAAGGTCCCCTCTGAGTTAATCCCAAAGTTTCACTGGCTGCTCCAAGAGTCTCAGGCAGGGTGAATGTCTTATATTTTTGCTCTAGGAAGGTTTTCTTCCCCATTGTGCATCCACATTACATTAAAAGGCAGTCAATATCATCCCCACTGTTTACCCTGAAGTTTGATGCTTGTCTTCCTTGCCTTTACATCCTTGCTCTCACATTTTTGTGCCCCTGGTGTCACCAAAGCCAGTTTATCCTCCTGCCCAGAGTGAAATGTTTCATGTGAAATGGCAATTTCTGGTGCAGAATGGTTTTGTAATGAGGCAGGAGGCAGAAATCAGAGCTAAAACAAGGATATGATAAGGCAAAGTGCTTATGAAGGATAGTTGTGTGTGAGAGAGAGTTAAAGTGCAAGGCAAGCTAAAGGAGTACAAATAAAACTATGAAACAAAACACAAACACATTGGTTTTGCGCTTGCTCAAGGTGGGACCTGTCTGTGAGTGAGCAGGCAGAGAGCAGAGACAAAACCACGGGAGCAGAACAGTTCAGTGGATGTGGACACGTGAGGGAGGGCATCAGAAACCCAAGGAGAGCAAAGCAAGGAGGGCTCTGCCACCCAAACCAGCCCACGGCACAGCCAGGAGGGTGACAGTTCCGTTTGTGAAACCCCTGCACTGCTCCCAGGGTGCAGCTACGCTCACACACACACCTGGAAAACCCTGGGAGGTTTCCTGCAAGAGTGCCAGGCCCAGAGCTGCTTCCCTCTGAATTCCCAGCACAAATGATCTCCTTTGGAGTGTGTGGGACTCCCCAGGAGCCATCCCGGCCGTGCTGGAGGCAGCCCTGCCCTCCTGCTCTCAGGTGAGCAGAGCGAGGGGGCTCTCAGCATTTCCAGCTGTGCCTCTGCCTCTGAAGGAGGAACGCTTTCAATTCTGATCTTTTATTTTTGGCTACTGCTGCTGGCATCCCCTTCATTGCTCATGGCCAGGCCCTGGGGGATCCCCAGGACCCCCTGACCCCGCTGCTGCCCCTGCCAGCCCTGGGAAAGGCTCCCCGGGGGCTGCTGGAGCTGAGCTGTGCCCGAGCTGCCAGGCTGTGCCCCTGGAGCACTAAGGGTCACTAGGACAAAGTGAACACGGAGCTATACCAGCCCTCTCATTTCCTAGCACTTAGAAAAGCAGGAATCGAACCTACACTAGAGGAATCAAAACCCTCCATCCTTCTCTTATATTACCTTCTAGTAGGGTCAGCTAATCGAGCTATCAGGCTCATACCCCAAAAATGATGTTTCAACGCTTTCCCCTGCTAATGAACCCGTACTGGGGATGGTTCAGCTCCTTCCCCTGCCAATGAACCTGTGCCCCCGGAGCCGGGCCGTGCCCGGTGCTGCCGTGCCCGTGTCCCCGGAGCCGAGCCGTGCCGTGCCGGGCTGCCCCCGCCAGGTGGCGCCGCAGGAGCGGCAGAGGCGGCCCCGGCCCGGCCGGGCTCGGCCCCGCTCCCGGGAACGGCCCCGGCCTCGGGATCAGCCCGGGAGCGGCCGCGGGGACACCCCATTAGCAGGGAGCCCCCCGTGCTCCTCCTGCGGGCTGCTGGCACCGGGCATCCCGGTCCTGCCCGCTGCTGTGGTTTCGTGATTCCCTAATTTCGTGATTTCCTGATTTCAGGACGAAATGAACAGTGAGACGAGAATGGAGCTTCTCCCTCCCCATCCCGATCCCATCCCCAATCCATCCATCCCTTTCTCCATCCCTCCCTCCCTGCCCGCAGCCAGCCAGGCCCAACGCTGCCGCCCCGTCGGTGCAGCCTCCGGTAGCCGAGGTTTGGAGCCGCGGGATGGCGAGCTGGGGCAAAGGGAGGATGAAATGGATTGTTTCTCTCTCGTTCCTACCCCTGGTTAGACATTTGGCAGAGGGAACAAAGCAGAGCCGCCTGTGGAAGGGATGCGAACACAAATACCCGGGACACACACTCGTTTCCCTCTCCTTGGTCAGGGACCCCAAATCTGTCCCGGGTGTGGCGGGGGAGCCTGGGGCTGCTCAGCAAACTGCTGTTGGCAGAGATGGATTTACCCAAAACATGCGACAGCAAAAGGATCGCTGAACGAATCCCAAACCCAGCGGTCCGAGCCCCATCCGGGCTGAGCTCGGCCAGGCGAGACTGAGCTGGGAAAGCCGGGGCCGGAGGGGATGCGGGGACAGGGAGCACCGTCTGGTGTGGAGTGAAAAAAACGCGCTCACAGCCACATTTCTTTACATCAACTTTATATAATCACACACACAAGCATTTGAGCTATATAAATATATGAAATGTATATAAAACTGCTTTCTGAATATGACATGCAGAGAAAGCTGTGCATAAAGTGTCCTCCAGCTGCAGAGCGGCTCTGGAGCTCCTGGAGCGGCCGCAAGCACAGAGCTGCGGGCAGGCGAGCGCGGCCGAGCGGTGTCCGGAGCTGCACTCTCGGTCCCGGGGTCTGTGGTGCCCGCCCGGCTGCTGCTGAACTCGGGTGTCTGGGCTGGTTTGCCCCTCCGTTATTGTCACTATCGGAAAACGTTGTCATCCTTTGAAAAATGTCCCTGCTGGCCCAAGGGCCGCTTTTCCTGGGAGCGAGCCCCTCGGGGTGCGAACCAAACCCCGCTCGCTCGGACCAAAACCATTTTCGGAGGGGTCGCCGCTCGCTGCGCTCCCACGCGTGTTCCCTCCGTGTTTAGCCAAGGACCCCGCCCGGGACAGGTTATTCCTCCTCTTCTAGAAGGGTTCCTGTTTAAAAATCAGATTTAAAACAAACCAAAAAAGCCACAGGAGCACCGCCACCAGCGTGGGGCGGCTCTCGGCTTCACCCCCCCAGTAATGACTGACGGCTGGTGCCACTGAGACAAATAAATACATCGTAAGGAGGGCAATGGGTCGCGAGTCGTTTTGGCCCTAAGGTGAGATTTAGCAATGACCGCCCATTAAAACGAGCTTTTCACTTTTCCTAGGGGTAGCCCCTACCCCCACCCGCTCCAGCGAGGGAAGCGAGGGAGCCTCCTGACCTGGTTTATAATTGTATTTAGGTTTGAGGGGGTTTTTTCTGCTTGTTTTTTAGATCGGAGACGGAAGAAATGAAAACCGGCTGAAAAAGGACTCGGGAGAACGGAGGAATAAAAAAGCGCCCCTCGAAAATCCGCGGGGAAGGCCAGGAATGGACCGCGAGGGAAAGCTGGAAAAATGCATTTTCAGGAAACCTGTGGAGAATAAACCAGGAGCAGTGTCGGGGCAGAAGGGACAGAATCCTGCTGGAAAATCGCGGTGACATCCCCGAGGGAGCGCGGTGAGGGGACACCATTCCTGCAGAGGGACCTAAAACGGGACTCCAGGAAAGCTTGGAGAAACCCTCCAGAAATCCCTGCCACCTCCTCCTGCCCCAAGAACACCTCCTTGTTTTACCCCCCGTCAGTGCAGCCCCAGGGATGCTCCAGCCGGATCCCGGGCTCGGCCGGCTCCCCCTGCCCGGAGTCCCTCGTACCTTCCCTGGGAGGAGCAGGTCCGGGGGGAAAAGCACCACTGGCTTTTTCTGTCGTGTTTATTTCCTTGATAACTTTATTTTGAGAGAGGCGCTCGGGCGGTTTGAAAGGAAATTAAGCTTGAAAGGACCTCGAAAAGCTGCAAGCAGAAGGGATCTGCCCCGGGAGGGGTCGGGGTGTCCGTGGGGTCGGGTCGGCTCCGCACAGCCCAGCCAGCTCGGTGCTGGTTTGGTTTTATTTAAATGCCTTCTCTGGGAAGGTTTCTATGTGGGAGAGTGAGGGAAAGCTTCGTTTGGTGAGACCAAGGTGAAATTCAGAAGGAATTATGGCCGCGGTTACCTGAGCTGAAGGTCGAACTCTGTTTCGGCTGAGAGCCTTTAGAAGTATAATAATTATTAAGCATTTAGGCTAGAATAATCAGATCATAAAAAGCAAGAAACCAAAGAAAGAAAGAAATAAAAAAAGATGGATTAGAAAAGGGAAAGCCCGAAGGTGGTGTCTGAGAGGCGGCTGCGGGTTGAGATTCCACGAAGGAGGGAGGCAGAGGAGGAAAGCGCAGCTCGGAGCCCCGCAGGAGCTCCGGAGCCCCGGCCCGGCCTCGGGGCTCGCCCCGCCCGCAGCTGCCCCCGCTCGGGGCGAGAGGATGGGGCCGGGAGCTCAAACAGCGCCTTGGACGGCCACTTCCAGCTCAAAGGCTTCGCCCCGCCGTGTTTTTACACGCCTTAATTGTTCCCTAATAATGCGGGGTTTGGGGAGAAGCAGGTGGGAAGTTTGGGGTTGGCTGGAAAAAAAAAATATACCAAAACACCAAAACAAAAATGCCAACAAGAAAAACCCCAAGGCATCACCCTCGGGGGCTGCTTCCCTGGGAACCGCTGGGTTTTTTCTCCCCACCGCAACCAAAAACCTTCAGGTGCAAAGGGCGATGGTTGCGTGGCTCAAGGCGGTACCGCGGTGCGGAGCGCAGAGCCCCAGGCTGGGATTGGGATGTCCTGCCGGGGGTCTCTCCGCTCCCCCGGGACCCCCCGTCCGTGGGGGACAGGGTGAGGGCTCGGCGGTGCCCCCGTGGGTTTCTCAGCGAGGCGCGGCTGCGGTGCCCAAGCAGGGAGGTTTCTCCCGCCCCGTTTCCCCCATCAGATGATTCCAGCCCCGCCGTCCCGGCGCCTCCAGCGCGGATCCGCCCGGCCGGCTGTCGCTCCCGGCCCGGTGACAGGGACCGGGGGGGCAGCGGGGCGGGCCCCGCACGCTGCCAAGCGCCAGCGCCTCCAGGCAATCGCCTCATCGGCCCATTTGCCCTCCCGAGACGGCAAACAACCGCTCCGTCCGTGCGTCCGTCTGTCCGTCCGTCTCTCAGCCCCGCCGGGGCCGCCCTGCGGTCACCCTCGGGCAGCGCCCCTCGCCCCGGGCGTGCCGGCAGGAGCTGGGGAGTGTCCCCATGGGAAATGTCCCCCCGGGGAATGTCCCCCTGGAAAATGTCACCCTGGGAGTGTCCCCTCGGGGAGTGTCCCCGCGCAGCCACGGGCACGCTCAGGGGCTCGGAGTTCTCCCCGAGAGCTGCCCCGACCCCGCTGCCCACCGGGGATCGCGGCTGGGGCTCCCTCCCGGGACGGCGTGTGCGCTCCTGCAGACGCACGGCTGCTAAATTTCAAGCAACTCCTCTATATTTTTAATTTCCCCCCCCTTTTCTATTCTCTTCCCTTCTCCCAAACTCTCTTTCTGCCTTCCCAAAATCGTTTCCCGGTGCAATCCTGCAGCCCGAGGCGAGGGAAGAGGCGGGATGGTCCCTGCTTCCAAGATTTTTACGAACAATCGTTAAAGAAATCAAACTTTTTTTTTTGTCTTTTTTTTTTTTTTTCTTCCCTTGTGCAGAGGCCGGAGAGGTCCCTTTGATCTGCGAGGCCTGGCGTGCTCCGAGCCCGCACGCCGGCTGTTTGCGGGGAGGGGGCTCGGCAGCCTCCGAGCCGGGACATGAAAGGGGGGAAGAAAAAAAAAAAAGACAAAAAAAAAATCTTAAAAAAAATTTAAAAAAATAAAAAAGGACGTCCAGGGTACGGGAGATCGACCGAAGGGCTTAAATATTTCATATTCCTGGAAGCTGTCAAGGCCAAAAACAACAACACGCCTCCCGCCTCCCCCGGAGTGTTTGCAGAGGGCAGGAGCGTGTGTGCGTGCGAGGGACCGGGAGGCTGCGGGGGGGCGGGGGGTAGAGAGGGTCATAAATTTTCACTTGTAATCAATCAATAATTAACTAATAGCGGAGCGTGGGCCGAGCGCGCCGGCGACAGCGGGTGCCGGGCCCGCCGGGGTGTCGGTGTCGCGCTGCCCCCCGGGCGCTGCCGCTGCCGCTCCAGGGAGCGCTCCGGGCTCCGTCCATCCCCGCTCCATCCCCGCCGCAGCCCCGCTTTCCCAGAGACTTTGGACTCGGGGCTAAAGCTCCCGTGGGTTAAACTCGGCTCCGAGCAGAGCCTGCGGGAGCTGCGCTGCCCGCCCGGGGGTCGGGGTGCGGGGTGCGGGATGCTCGCTCCCCCCAGCACGCCCCGCGTTCCGTTCCGTGCCCCCTCCCACGGGTCCCCTCGGGGGTCTCGGGGCGCTGCCCGGGCTGCCCGAGAGGTGGCGCCGCCGCCCCGCCGGAGCCCCCCCGCCGCCGGCCACCCCCACCCAGCGCCGGGTCGCCTGCATCAGCCATAAAACCATTGAGGATATCAAGACAGGCGCCAGGTGAGTAATAGACAGGATAATCCACAGAGATTGCTCGCTGTTTACCTCCTTCCACAAGCGCCACAAGAGTTACTCATTAACGTTACTATATACAAATAAGATACACAGGAGATAAAGCCATTTGCAAGTCAGAGTTACACCTGCGGTACACGGATTTCTTGCAAGGGCATGGCGCGGGGGAGGTCAGCGTTAGGCCCGTGGAAAAGCGGGGCTTTGAAGCAATCAGGCTGCACCCTCAGCCTTAAAGAGAATAAATGGTGAGCTCGGGGGTTGCGGCGCCCCGGGGCTGCCGGTGCCTGTCCGGCTTGCGGGGCGGCTCCTGGGCTGGCAGGACAGCGAGATGGGCGAGGGGGGCCTGGGGTGCGTGTCTGTTGCTTTCCTCCTGACCATCAGCAGTGAATTCCTCACCAACCAGGACACTTCCCCGCTCACACACAGATCAGAGCGGCTCTCCCCCTCTAAGAGCCGTTTGGGGGACCAGCAGCTGAGAGAGGAAAAGAATTGAGGTCCCCGCGTGATTCCTGAATCCAGAGGGATGGGGGCGAGGGGCCGGGGTCTGTCATGGACCGGAGCCCTGGCGCTGCCGCTGAGGCCGGAGCTCAGCACGGAGGGCAAAGCTGCTCCCAGGGCGGGGATGGCTGTCCCAGGCTCTGTCCCGCTGTCCTGCTCCCCTCGGCACCGGGGTCCCTGTCCCGGAGCCGCTCCAGCTCCCACCCGTGTGGAGGATCCGTGTGGGGCTGCAGCCTTCGGGCCGGGCTGCCTGCACAGCCGCTGCGTCCTTCTTCGCGTGGATTATTATTTTTATTTATTTATTTATTTATTTGAACCCGACCCGCCGCCACCTCTATCCCTAAAGCCCCTCCTCGGCCAGGCCAGCTCAGGGGAGCATCAGCTCGAGTGACATTTCCAGCAGCCGTCACCTTGGGCCATGCTAAGGTGGGGGAAGAAGAGGGAGGCAAAAACTCCTGCCCAAACTCAGCCCAAACCTTTCTGCCGCTCAAACATCGTGGATTTCAACAAAACCCCCATCCCCAAGCTGAAATGGGAAGGGTCCCGTTTCCTCATGAAGGGGAACAGTTCCATGTTCGTGGGGGAATTTTTAAACTAAAAGATCGAGGGGAAAAAAAAAAAAAAAACAACAAACCAAAACCAAAAAAACACAACTTCACGGGCACTTTTACCCCCTGGATCTCCCTTTATCTCGCCGGCGCAGGAACCGGGGGCCGCGGGCCGAGGGGCAGGCAGAGCATAAAACAGGATACAGGCTGGAAGTACATCCTTATAATATTTATTACTGGCGGACGATGAATCGCTTTTCAATATACGGGCCACTAACTGTTGAAGGGATGGGGGGAAAAAAATCTCATTAACAAGAAATATATATGTTCTGCTAAAGGATGTGCTCATAGACTGGCAGAGGTACAGCAGGGGCTGCCAGCTGTACCTCAGCTCTCCTCTCAGTGACCTCCCAGGCCACTGGTCCAGCCTGGATGTCGGTCCCCGTTCCAGCCGTTTTCCAGCTTAATCTCGATATATCGCGAGCCTAAGGGCAAAAAGGGGCGATTCCAATAAAAGGGGGGAAAATAAATATTAAAAAAACATGTATTTTCAGGTGCTAACTAACTGGGAAAGCAAATCCTCTGCCCGGACGGGAAAGGAAAACGAGCCCAGCAGCAGCATCAACTCCTGAGCACTTTACCTGGAAACTTTGAAGGAGGGCTCTGCATTAAAATTTAACCGATCTATTCTCTAATTCTTCACTTTTGCGTTATTAATTTATGACAGATAAAAGCATAGCTGAGCCTTTCTCATTAACTTTTCAAACGCCACTTAATATTGTTCCATTAAAAGAGGTGACTTTAGTAGCCTCTGGATCGACTTTAAAAGCGAGAGGGATAAAGACGGAAAAGGTACATTAAACAGCTTGCTTAAAACTCGTCCTTCCCCCCCCAACAATTCCAATGACACCATCTCGACTGGTTCGTACTAGCTCCTTGCAGGGGAAATATCTTAATATTGGGAACGGGAAAGGGGGTGGAGGAGAAAGGCAGAAGAGGGATATATATCTTTCAACCCCTCCATCCTCCCAGGCACTTCGGGGAGGGTTGGGGTGAAGGCATTTCACAGTACGCCCAAGACATTTCAATAAAAATTTATTGAAACTTCAGTGACTTTTAAAAGGGGAGAAAAAAATTACAGAAAAAAAAAATAGCAAGAACTTCTCAACATTTATATAACACAAAATATACCTTCATTTTTTTTTTTCTTTGAACCAGCTCTGAGCACCTGACTTTCAACCCAAGAAAATATGCACTCACTCAAACAAAGACAACAATAAGCACAGTAGTGAAACTCAATTGCGGGGTTGTTTTCTGACGCACTGAGGAAACGGGCAAAAATAATAGAAAGTACAGAAAATCTTAGAATCTTCACCTCTTTTTTTTTTTCTCTCAAGCCACTGGAGAAGCCTGTTGTCGTGTATAAACATATATAATTTTGTGGTTGTTGACATTTTGAACACCGAAGAAATCGAGGACTAAAAGCTACCATGGCACACTGCTTTGTCTTTTTCTCTCTTTGAATTTTTTTTAAGGTCTTGGAATAATTTGGTTTCTTTCTGCTTTGCCTTTTGCATTCGGCTCCTGGACCAAAGGACGAGGTTTTCCTGGGCTGAGCTCTGATTTAAAAACTGAGCCCTCACAAATGGGGGAATTTCTCCTCTGGGTCGGGATCTATGTTTAAAGGAATTACCAACTTGAAATGAAAACGACTAAAAATAAAAACAGAAGGAAACAAAAGAAGACCGCTGCAGTCGTATTTACAGAGATATGTACAATGTCAATAAATTAAAGTTTAATTTCGAGTATTCATATTCCACGTATTTACAAGAGTTATCAAATAATTACATAAATACTTTGTTTTAATAATAGTGTCCACTCTTTTCTTCTTCTCAGTATGTTAAACCTTGTTATTGCATATACAATTAAAGAGGGAAAGCTGTGATAAATCTACAGTCGAGCTACAGAGGTTTTTAGATAAAATAAATTCACTTTTCTTTTTTCTTTCCAACTACACGTCTTATTTTTGTTGCTACAAGGGAGGATGTTTAAGGTAGAGGGACAAAGGTCTTATTTTTGTTTTTATTATTATTAATAATAATTCTTTCCCTGGGATTTGAAACGAGCATTAAAAATAAACAACAAAACCCCACTGAAATAAAAAATACCACCACCCCCCCTCAAAAAAAAAAAAAAAGCAGACTACTCTGGAACATGCAAAAAAAAAAAAAGCCACCAACTGGCTCTCAGACATCACAATAATATTTTAAACACACAGCTTCCCTTAATATCGACTAAGAGGGTTGTGGTTAACAACCCGCCCAGGAAACAACTGTTGAAGAACCAATACGTGAGTTACTTACACGCTTTTCTTTAGGAGAGAAAAAAAATCACTTCTCTTACTTAATTTTTATTCATAAGTTTGTTTGATTTTTTTGGTTTATTTTTTCTTTTAGTTTTTTTTTCTCTTTTTTTTTCTTTTTTTTTTCCCCGGTGTGTTTTGGTTTTGGGTTTTATTTTTTTTTTTTTACACTGGTAAAAAAGAAAATTAAAGGAGGATGCCACAAACCCCACCGGTGCCTCGATCCCTGTGAGGAGCCTCCGACCCAGCGCTCCCTCATCCCCGACCCTTTTTTCCCTGCTCCACCAGATAAACGCCGCGGGATTTTATATGTTTAAAAAAATAAAATAGAAGTAGGGAGAAAAAAATAAAACAAAATAAAGAAGGCGTAAAAAACAAACACTCGCGGGGTGGAGGATGTGGTTTCTTTGAAACAAAGTGCACTGCGAGACGGATTTGAAATGAGCTCCCGAGGCCGGGGGGTTACGGGGAGCCGCTGCGGGATCTGTCCTGCTTGGGGTCGAGCCCGCTGACGAGGCGCTGGATGTTCTGCAGTTCGCTGGTGGCCGCCTCCTTGTCCGCGCCCAGCTTGGGGGACAGCGACACGGAGCCGGACGAGAGCGTGGAGGAGCGGCTGGTGAGGTCCGAGGCGGAGTCCAGGGGCACGGAGCCGGGGCTGGCGCTCAGCCCGCCCGCCTTGGGCTCTGCGGCGCCGGCGGCCAGGCCGGGCAGGGCGGTGGTGAGGAGGCTGCTGCCGTCCGACAGCGGCACGGGCAGCGGGTACGGGCTGTAGCGGAGCCGCGGCCGCACGGCGCTCAGGAACGGGTGCCGGTGCACCGAGCTGGAGGCGGCGCTGGAGGCGGCGGCCGCCGCTGCCATGTAGGTGTAGGGGTAGGGGAACAGGCTGCCGAAGGGAGACATGGCCAGGCCCTGCGGGAGGGGAGGAGAGAGAGGAAAGGGTTACCGGTCCGCGCGGCACCAGGTGCTCCCCGCGCACGCAGCTGCCGGAGGGATGAGAGCTCTGCTCCCGCTGTCCGGGCCAGAAACATGGGGGCGATGGGGCACACCCTGCCCGGCCCTGCCTTGCCCTGCACGGCCCCGCTCCCACCGGGGGCCAAATGGCCGTGGGGTGTCTCCCGCACTCTCCCCCGCACCGGGCGATTCTCCTGCTCCCTTTACCCGCCGGTCCAGCCCCCTCCCGCTCCGCAGAGCAGCCCCGGCACAACCCCCCGACAGCGGCTCCGCTCCGCAGGCCGGGACGCGCCCCGGGCTCTGCAGGACAGCGGGGAGGGTGGGAGAGCTCAGGGAGACCGCGCTGGGCCACCCTCCCCGCCCACAGCTTTCCCTCCTCTGACCTGCTGCCCAGCCCTGTGACCGGCCCCCGAGAGGGGGGACACGGACGCGGGGAATTTAAAGGAGGTTCCCGCTGGACCCCCTATCCCCAGGCTCGGAGCCCCCGGCCCGCAGGGGCGGCGCGGGGAGAACGCGGTACCTGTGAAGCCAGGACGTGCTGCTGCAGATGGAAAGGCAAAGCAGCCGCCGATGCTCCCGAGAGTCCCTGGGCCGCCGCCGTGGCCATGACCGTGTTGTCCAGTCCCGAGACCCCGGCGGACGCCCCCGAGACGGTGGCGAGGAGGGGCCCCATGCCCGCGGCCATGCCCGAGAACGCTCCCCCCATGGCGAACTGCCCGGGGTGCAGCAGCAGCGGGTGCCCGTTCCCCAGCGGGTTGAAGAACTGCTGGCCGGCCAGGGCAGGGGGAAAGCCGAGGTTCTGCAAGTGTCCCTGGCTCAGGTGGGCCGTGCTGTCGGTTTGGACCGTCAGGGGGGTGAAGGGCTCTTTCCCCAGCAGTCGGTTCTCATCTACTTTGGGGCCATCCCTGAGGGGGCTTTTCAGTTCCTCGCCGCTCAGGCTTCCCCCCCGGGTGCTGGAAGAGATGGTAGCCGGGCTGTGCCGGGAGTCCGGAGGGGCTTTCTCAGTCCTCTCTCGGCTCCGACTCCCTGCCGAGTCCCCAGGGAAGAAGTGCCCTTTGGAGGGGCTGCCGCCCTTGTCCCGGGGCTCGTCCCCCGCAGTGGCAGCGGAGCTGGCCGGCGCTGGGGTGGCGGCGGTGGTCGTGCTGATTTTGCCCGACTCGTTTCCTTCTAGCAAGGGATCGTCTTTGCTGTCCGCATCGCTGTCTCCCTCGCTGGGGCAGAGATCTGCAAGACAAAGGGGGCCCGGGGCTGGGATCCGGCACTGCACATCCCGAAATCCCCACCGGACTGGGAGAGGGGGCAGAGACGCTTCCTGGCCGGCCAGAGGTTTGTGTGGAAATCCTTCCCTTTCTTTATTATTATATAAATAAATACAGCCCCCGGCTCCCACCGCCCGCCCCGTCCAAGCCAGCCCGAGTTTTACACAACGCAGCAAATTTGGCTGCGAAACAAAGCAGCGGCCCAGAGGAGCGACCCCCCAGCCGGGCGGGCCCGGGGCCAGCAGCTCTGCTCCCCGGAGCTCCCCGGGGCTGCCGCAGCCCCCAAGGACCCCCCTTCCCTCCCCAGCTGCAGGAGATGTACAGGAGAAACAGGACAGCAGCAACTCGGGACAGGGCTGGAGGGCCTTGGGGATGTGTCTCCTATGAAGTTTCCCAAAGTTTTCATCCCTTTCAACGGGTAAACTTTACAAAGGCTCATAGAGACATCCCGCAGCCGTCTTCATCACGGCCTGGGCCCCCCTTCTCCCCAAACACATGCAGGGCTTCGCTGGATTCCTCTGCACTTCATCTCCTAATTTCAGCGCCCCAGGTGCGAAGCTCTGCTTTGCTTTTCGGGTCCCCTCCCAGCTCCCCTCCCCTCAGCTCGGCAGGCCTTGAAAGAAACGAGTAAAGCAACTACAAAAAGGAGGTTGTTTCCTCCTCCCCCTGCCCCCCCGGCCCGGGATGGATTAATACATACAGAGAGCTGCAGACAGCTCCCAACCCCGCACGGAGAAACCCAGGGTGACTTTTCTATAACAAAGTTCGCGACTGTATCCAGGGGAAAGATCCTTCCTCTAGTAACAGACTCAGTGAGGGATATTAATGGAGTGACTCCAGTTTTGAACTTTTGCCCCGTGGTCTGTCTTTGCTCCCTTGACTCGGAGCTGGCTCCTTTCTGAACCATGGAGGGGAGGGATGAATGTGCAGCAAGGGGAGAGGGAGGCCGGGGGGGGGAGAGGGAGAGGAAGAGTGAGGAAGGCAGAGAGAGGAGAGTGAGGGGGAGAAGGGAGGAGAGGGAAAGACAAAAAGAAAGAAGAGTGAGGGAAAGAAGGAAAGAGAGAGCAGAAAAACTAAAGAGAGGAAGAATACAAAGAAGAGAGCAAAGAGGCAAAACATGAGAAAAGAAGGGAAGAGGGAAGGGGGGAAAGAAGGGAGGAAGGAAAACAGGCCAGAGCCAGAGGGCAGTGACACAGGTCAGGATTTGCCACCACAGAGCGGGCACCCAGGCTCTCCCAGAGGAGACCAGGGGCCACAGCTCTCACCTTTGAGGCTGGAGGTGCCCACGGCAGGCACGGCAGGACAGGAGGACTGGGCAAAGCACTTGAAGGCCGTCTGCTCATTGGACGACTCGTCCGAGGTGGGATTCTCCTTCTTCTGCCTCTCATCGTACACGCGCATGGACTGCAGGGTCAGCTGCTTCCTGCGGGCACAGAACCCGCTGGGAGAGGGTCCCCAGTGCCCCCCGGGACCCCCCCAGCTCCCCAGCCCCTCCTGCAGCTCCCATCGGGGCACGGGGGAATCAGAGCCACGGTCCCCTCAGGAGCAGAGCGCGTTTCTGGCAGGCAGCGCTTGGCTGCTAATGAGAGGAGATTTCTTGGAAGCGTGAGCAGCTCCTCAGCGAGGGCTGATATTAAAGACAAGGGGCGGAGGGGAGAGGGAAGCATTCCCTGGAGATTAGCTTTTAAAAGGCAAGGATGTTCCAGAGATATGAGCCATCTTAATGGTTGCTAAGATTGCTAGGAAGTGGTTATTTTGTTAGGCACTTTATGTAATCTTTTCACCAACAATTAACCCGGAGTAAAAAATCTATTTATATTTGGAGAAATTAGAAATCATTTCCGTCCTGTGGCTCCAGCGCTGGCTTTATTTTCACACTGATGGACAAGAGGAGCTGGTGTGTGCATGTTTGTGTGTGTGCTGGGCAGGGAGAGAGGCTTCTTGGTTTACACCACGTTCCCCTCACCTTTTTGTTTTGTTGTTTGTTTGAAAAAAGAGAAACAGATCTATTTATTCATTATCTAACCCCCTCTGCAAATGGCTAAAATATCCTGTCTCCTGTACCACAACAAAACAGATATATCCCCCATTAAAGGAAAAAAAAGTCCCGTTTTTCTCCATGTATTTTCTTCTTATATTAAAAATAAAAGTCTCGAGTCCCATTATAAAGAGTTCTGTCTGTCTACCTGGGGCACAAACACTGTCCTGCTGCTTTTGGAAAAAAATAAAGAATCTTCTATCATTAATTACTTTCATATTCATGAGATACCTCTGTCCAAACAGTTAATTTCTGTGTTTCACCTCTATTTCTGTGTTGCTCTTCCATTTCTGTGTTTATTTCTGTATTTCTCTTCCATTTTACTCTTTTCCAGGCAACCCTCAGAAAAATGCCAGAGGAGATTCAAGCAGTGCTCAGCCCTCACTTGTCCCTCTTCTCCAGTCCCACATCCAAACTACACTGCAATATTCCCTCTCTAATTTGTAAGGGGAAGCTTTTTTCTAGCAATATTTGCTCAATGTACTGCACTCCCTTTGGCCAGCCATCCCCTGTGACGTGAAAACTAAACGTGGAAAGCAGGAAAGAATTCCCATGCAATCCGTTTGACGCTATTAACGCCAAGATCCTTATGGATTTTGGCGGGGGGAAGTGTGGTTTGGAGGCAAGGCAAGGTGATTCTGACCTCTGCTCGTGTTCTGAGCTTAACACATGCAAACCAAACGAGGCGCCTGTAAAGGATCGAGCCAGACTCACCTCTTTTCCCTCCTTCCATTCCCGGTGTCCCGAAAACCTTTGGCAAAGGGGTTGTTGTCAATTTTTAATTGCGTGATCTATAGGATAGAGAGAGAAAAAAAAAATAGCCAGGGGGTTGGGGCAGAATAAGGAGATTTTTGTGTTATAAAACAGCAAACCCCACTCTTCCCAGTTCCCCTAGTGCTGGCAGGAGTAGGACAGGGCAGGGGGCAAAGGTCCCTGGATTTGGGGTGAATCCTTGTGTTTTCCAAGCTGTTTGGAGGCAGCTCACCCCCAATCCCCCGCCGGGCTGGCCGGTGACCTGGGCCGTGGTGGCAATGAAAGAGCCCCGTGTTGCTGCCACCACATCAGAATTAATTGAGCCGTGCAATGAGATCCATGCAAGTTATGCCTGTGCTTAAAACTCTTTAAATACCATAATTAAACCGCAAAGGAATCATACCCACCCCCTCGCTATAATAAAATACTTTATATAATCACATTATGCTCCCTGTGTGTTGGGGCGCCAGGGGTGCCAGGAGCCAGCTCGTATTTTTTGGGGGGTTGTGTGTGTGGAAGTTTTATGGTTTGGGTTTCCTCGGGGTTCAGGAATGGCTGTTGGGAGGGATGGGGGGTGCGGGGCATCCCGCAATGCCTGCGATGCACGGAGCCGAATTCACAGCCCGGCCGGAATGAGAACAGGACGCGAGCAGTGGCAACGGGAACGCCGCCTCCCCGCCGCCCCATTCCCATCTCGGGCCGGGCTGCGAGCACAGCAAGCCCCCAATTCAGGAGCAGAGGATGACCCCGAAAAGGAAACGCCGAGTGCGGGCAGGAGCAGCCCTGGCTCCCGAGTCACCCCCCGCCGCACCGCACACACGGGAGCAGGAGGAGCAGGAAAAGCCCAGTGCTAAAACCAGCGGGACTTTTAATCCAGGTGCTCCCGGTCGTGCCTTCTGCTCCCCCCGCGCAGAGCCGAGGGCTCCCCGCCGCTTCCGCACGCCGCTTCCCAGCCGATTTCATGGCAATCACACAAATATGCTCATTTCTGTCCTTCAACCCAGCCGCCCCCAGCTGATAGAGCGGGCCGGCCAGCCCTGCTGATAAAGTCCCAAAGCAAAGTCTACTCTCTGTACACTCATTTTCTTTCGGTTTCCTTGCAAGTGCCTGGCTGCAGAGAGAGAGGAAAATAGCCCGAGCCCCGAGGGGGAAGCGGTTTTTTGGAGAGAGAGGGCAGAAGCGTGCAGACCTCCCCTTTTCACCCCCGAATTTTTTACGGTGAAGGATGAGAGGGGCAGAGAGGGGCACAGGGGAGCTGCAGCGAGCGGCACTGCGCATCCAGAGCCTCTGCGCTCAACGCAGGCGAACGCAAAGTTGTAATTCACAGACAACAAAAAATATCAAAGCCCCTTTTTTGGCTCCTTCCCTTCCTTCCACTTGACTTAATAATCGTAAATTCGCCGTTTGCCACTCTCCCGAATAATACCACCTTCATCGCGAGCGACAATAAACCAGCAGCAATGGAAAGGCAGCGTTTGCAGCGCTGCAGAACTTTCTCACACGGGCTTTTTCAGCCCTTCCAGCTGAATTCAAGCGAGATACCCCTCTCTGACCAGAGCATATTTCTGCACCACAAAAAATAATAAAACACTGCAGGATGCAAAAAAAAATATCATAATATAATAATAATAGGAACCAGACGTACGCTCCAGCCTTATTGCCAATTGCTGTTAAAGGAGCTAAAACAGCACAAAGGCCAGGAAGAATTACAAAATCTCAGCCCCGCTGCTCTCCCCAGTCTGTCTTTCGACACACGGAGCCGAGTCTTTTTTATTACTATTTTTTTACCCTGATGCATCTTAGATTAAATCCACACTAAGAGCAGCAAACCCCCCCCCATCCCTTTCCTTATACTGGGGAGGGAAAAAAAGGTAGAAAACCCCTAAACATTCTCCCCCTCACCCCAAGTCCTCCCTCCTTTTAATTGCCTTCCCCGAGGTCGGTATTAGGAGAGCGCTGGACCCCCTCCCCCAGCGCCTTCCCCGAAGTTGGATGAAGGAGGTTTTGGGGGAAAAGATGAAGGGGGAGAGAGAGAGAGAAGAGCGGGATGGGCTTCGTGAGTTTTAAGGGAACAATGCAGAGTAAAAGTTCTCTTAAAAGCCAAAACACGTAAAACAAATCCTCTCTTAATCTCCTTACCTTATCATTCTGGTATGCGGTCACTGCGATGAATTCAGTCTCCGGGAAAACGTAGGTCCTGAACGTGCTGTAGGGAAGCTTGAGGATATCGTTGGCTCGGACGATGTGGAACCGGGGCTGGTACTTGTGCATGGAGTTTAAAATGGTCTGGGGGGGGCAGCGGCCGGCAGCAGAGAGGGCAGGAGGGGGGAAAGAAGACGGTCAGCAGGAGCAGCATTTCCCCCGGCCATCGGCACTTTCTCCTCCTAATTTCCCTCTCCTTCCTCCCCTCACTCCTCCTCCCCGCCAAGCACACTCCAAACACACGCACACGCCTCGCAGCATCCAACTAAAAGTACTGACAGCTCCAGCTCGGGGTAAGGCTCTCGCTGGACCTCTCGAAGGAGAGGAGCGAGGGGGGAATCCCCTCGAAGCTCTGCTGGGAGAGGGGGACAAGCTGTTTGGGCTCGGGCAGCAACGTCCTTTGATTTCAAAGTGTAAAAAAATAAAATAAAATCAAGTAAAGCAGAAGCAGCAGCTACAGTTGCAACACCACCACGAGAGCCTCGGCTCGGTCTAATTGCGTGCCCCAATTCACTTAAGGCCTTCTGCGAACGGCAAAAATGTATCATCTAATCAAATCACGGCAGCAAATGCAATCTTCGGCACATTAGAGATCCCTTGGCCGCGGCCACCAGCAGCAAGCCCCGGCTCCGAGGCCGAGGCTTTCCCAGGAATAGAAAGAAATGGCCAGGACCGACAGAGCACTTATCAGCAGGTTTGTTTGATTTCACTCTCAGGGTAAGTTTTTATCTCTGCACACCCGGTAAATGTAAAGGAGTGGATAGACATGAATGGGCAACTTGACCTCTGCTTTTGGTCCCTGTTTATTTTCACTCCGGCTTGCTTTACATTATCCAGATTAATATAGATTTAAACGTTTGCGTACTTAGGCCTTTAAGCCCTTTATACACATATGCATATCGTTTTCCTACGCTTAGAAAGTGTGATCGACTTTATTAAAAATATATATAGATATATAAAGTCACCGCAGCTCTGAGAAATATCGAGTTGCGCTGCGCTGGAAATGTATCCCTAAAGTTAACGCTGCATGGCACGGGGAGGTTACAGAGTAAACTCCGGGCTTTAATCCTGACCCCAGCAGGAGGAAAATTCAAGGACTGTTAGGTGCCCGTCCCCGGGTGCGTGGGGAGGTGTTTCTGCCCCGTTTTCCCCTCATTTCGGCGCCTGCCGGAGCTGCCAGCGGGACCTGCCCGGCCGAGCAGGCGCCGAGATCCGGGCACACCCCCGGGACCCCCCGGTCGGGCCGGGGGCGAGGGAGGGGAAAAGGGGGGCAAAGGAAGGTGTAAAAGGCACTCACAAATCCGTGCTTGTCAGAGATGTTGTTAGTGAGCTTCAGCTTGTGAAAGGTGACGACTTTGGACATCCATTGTTCGCCGGTGGCCGGGCTGTCCGGGTGGATGTACATTCTCTTTGGCATTTCAGGGTCAGCCTTGCCGGCTACCATCCACCGGGAATTATGGAATTTGTACCTACAATCATCAGCCGCCACAATATCCATCAATAAAATGTACTTGGCCTTTTTATCCAGTCCAGTGCATCTCACTTTAAATGGAGGAAACATTCTCCTATGGGCAGAGGGGGGAGGGAGGAAGTGGGGGGAAGAAAAGACAAGAGAAAAATAAAATGAAATTAATTACAACGTTTAAATAAGCTTCTGAATTTTGGTAGCGTGTCTACAAAGCAACTTTTTCGGCTCTCAAAAACAACAGAGTAAGTCTGTGTCCAGCAAAAAGGTTTCCTCTCCTCCCCCCCCACCGCCCCCAGCGAAAAGGTTTCTCAAATGCTTAAAAGTTGCAGGAGAAAATGGTCCCTGGATGGGAAAGGTACGCATTCCCTGGAAATCAGCAGGCGCCTACCTCTCTCTGCCATTCCTAAACAGCAAAGGCCCATTTGGGGCTCTCTGATCTCTCATTAGTTTCCTTTTTGCCTGCTAAACAAAGAAATGGGAGCTGATCGCACCCCGATAAAATAAATCGTCTGAACTGTTACAACCCGGGCTCCCGATAAAGTGCCGAGTTTTACACTTCGCAGACGAGAATAAAAACCCCCAGCGAGGGCAGCGTGGCTGCCGGGGCTGTCCGGGGATCCCCCCCTGTGCCCAGGGTTCCCTGCGATCCCCGCTCCCAGCTCCGGCTCCAAACTGCAACAGGATACCACAAATTTGCTGTTTATTATATCGAGTGGTTGGCATTCAGCAAATCTCAACTTAAAAGGAAACACATGACTTTGCAACATGTAAGAGCTCTTAATACTGGCCGAGGCTTTCACGCAAAAACTTTTGACCACGATTAACAGCAAAAACTTCGGGAAAGCAGTAAAACGGGCGAGATTTTTTTTTCTCCTTGCTGCTTTTAGGGCTTCTATTTATTTTTTTTCCTCCTGAGCCTGTAGCCTGCAACTAGTGCTTTGCAAATAGGCGAAGCTCCAGTAAGGCAGCTGAAGGCCATCTAAGAAGACTTTTCAGGAGTGGCTTCCTCGAGTAATTCTCCTGGCAAATCAGATGTGGGGAGTTTGGGAGGTTTCTCAGAGAGCCCCTTAAACACCCGGGTGCAAAGGAGGTTTGCACCCTACGTATCATCACAGCGATAGGGAGAGTTGTAAAAGAGTCCAGATGTCAATGAGTAGCGAATATAGAGAGAGATTTCAGACGGGTAAACCTATAAAAAGCAGAAATGCCGAGCGTGGACGCGCCGTGTGTGTTCATTCATTCCCACGTGAAGGTTACATAAATATAGGGATAGGCAGCGCGGAGCTGCAAACCCTTCCCTGCCACTCCTGCAGCGGCTGCAGGACGGCCGGGGAGTTTTGTCAGCTTTTCTGTCCATTTCCAGACATAATCAGGCAGCACAAACCCAGCCGAGATCCCAGCACAGAGATGGGCACAGCCTGACACACCGAGCCTATCTGCCCTCCTGCCCCAGCAGCAGCCAGACGCCTCTCCATAGGATTTTTCCTTCATTCCCCTTTCTTAAGGAAGAAAAACTGCGTGTAGCGAGGCTGAAAACCAGGCCATCCCCTTTGCCAACCCCAAATTATTTTCTTCCTGCTCCCAGTCTTCTCCAGCAAGCATTAAGCCACTGAACCATGAAGGGACCCCCTCACCCCCTGCACACGCTCATGCTGAGCAGGGCCGGGTCGCGCTTGGGCTGTTCCCGGCAGCCTGGTGCCCCAGACGGGCTCAGATCTTCAGCTGCCTAAAGCTTTCCAGAACTGCAGGTGAAAGGAGATTTACCGAGGAAACCGCCCGAGAGAGAGCCCTGCCCTGCTGGGGTGCAGAGACTGAGGGCTGGGGGATAGAGGGGGGGAAAAGGCACGAACCCCCGAGCCAGACCTACCTTCCCGATTTGGTAATCACCATCTCTGTGCCTCTTTTATGGAATTGCTCCCAAAGCTCTTTAGCTTCCAGATGCACTTTCGGATCGTCTTCTACCTCTTCTTCTGGCTCCAGAGTTTTTAAAGGCCTCAGATGGGCTGCTGCCTGGTGACCCAGGGAAGAAAAGGGAATACCAGTCTCTGCAGCCCCCACTAACTGATCCATGATGGGTTTAGCCAGAGCCCCGGGAAGGGACAGGGCGGCTGCCCCGTTGGGGGGCAAAGCCAGAGCCGGGAAAAAGGGAGGCTGATGTCCCAGCACGGCGCTCATGGCAAAGTCCGGTGCCCGGTGCGGTAAAAAGGGATGATAAGCCATGCTTGTCCCAGGGATTACTGGATCTCTCATCGGTAAATTCATCCACTCCACTCCTCGGTCTTCCTACTGCTGGAGTAGTCCCGGAGTGGTTTCTAACAGCACATCACGAAGAAGAAAAATTAAGATAATAACAATAACAGCAATAAAGCACCAAAAAAAAAAAAAAAAAAAGGTTGGGGTAACAAGCTCTAAACAGCACAGTACATGAGGGAGAGGCAGAACTTCTACAGCCTACAACTTCCCGAGCCGGGGCACATCCCCAGCCCTCGGGACAGCGGATTAACAGGATTGTTCATTATTAGTCTTGCTTTTTCTCGTGTTCGGTCTCAGAGGCTTTGTTTTGCTTTTTAGTTGTTTGCGTTTTTTTTCCTGAGTGGAAGTTCTTGTGCTGGAAAAGAAACGCCGAAGAAGGGAAGAAAAAAAATCCACCGGGTTCGCTGTCTGCTCCTGTTGCCGCAGAAGAGCTGGACAAGCAGAAATCCTTTTTTTTCCTTCTTCTTCTTCTTTTTTTCTCTTAGTCCCAATCCCTCTTCTCTTCTTCCGTGGCGGAGGGTGACGGCTCGAAGCTGGGTTTTCTTTTAGGGTGGCTGGCTCTCTTCCCCCTCCCCCCCACCCCTCCACCTTTCCTCCGTACGGTCAGGCTGCAGAGCAGAGGCTGGGGAAGGAGGGAAAGCAGAAAGAAGCAAACAAACCCACCCCCCTTCGCCGGCCGAGGAAGGCTCCTGAGCAACCTTCAGCAGCAAAAACTTGTAGGGAAATCTCGTTTCCGCCTCGCCTTCCTCGCTCCCCAAGCAGGAGCTGGTCAGGGTGTCCTGATTTCCATCAGGATCTCTTCTTTCTTTCACCCTCCTCCTTTTTTCTTTTTTTTTTAAATTTATTTTTCCCCCTCTCTTTCTCTTTCGCTGTGCCTTAAAAAAAATCTGCCAGAATTATACTGTTGTCTCCGTGAGAGAGAGAGAAAGTGAGAGGGAAAGAGAAAGGAAGAGAAAAAAGGGGGAGGGAGAAAGAGAGGAAAAGAGAAAGAGAGAGAAGAGAGAGGGAGAAGGAGCCTCTCGGCTCTGAGAATTCCCTGTGAGTCTGTGCTCTGCGTGCACCCGATCGTAGGGATGTGTTGTGGGTTACAGGGGAGCTGGAGCCGCCTTGATTGGCTCTTTGACGCTTTCGGACCAATTGTGAGGCTCCATAGGCGGGGTTCTGACAGCTCGGGTGGAGGGGGACAGCGCCGAGTTATAAAAAGAAGGTGTCGGAAACTGTAACGCTGCAGCAAAGCATCACTAGTACTTCGGGCCGTGTGAATATGTCAACATGATCAGAGGGGAGGGAGCAGGGAGGGAGGAGGGAAGGGGCCGGCAGCGCCCGCCTCTCGGGGGGTGCTGGGGGCCGCCTCGGCCCCGGCCCCGGCCTCCCGCCGCCCCGGCAGCCCCGGCGCTGCCCGGCCGCCCTGCCCCGGTAGGAGCTCCCGAGCGCCGGCAGCGGGGGGGGCTCGCTGGGGGGGTCCGGAGCTGCGTCCCCCCTTCCCGGTACCGCGGCCGGGTCCCCCCGTGTCCCTCCCGGCCCGGAGCCACCTCGGGAGGCCGCCGCTCCTCACTGCCATCCCCGCCTCTCCCGGTGTCACCCCCGGCCGCTGCCCCCGCGCCGTTTGTCCCCTCCCCGGCAAAGTTGCTTTCTTTAAACAACACCTCCGGCCCCTGAGCCGGGCGCTTTCCTTCCACCCAGAATCTGGGGTGAGCTCCGGGGCTCGGGGGCGGTTGTGCGGCTCTTCCCCCGGTCGGAGCTCGGCTCCAGCGGCCGCGGCCGCCGCTGTTATTGTTGTGGTGGGCGGCTGGAGGCTGCGGCGGGCGGGCGGCGGCCGCCACCGGCTCAGCTCCGGCCCCGGCGGCCGCCGATCGAGGCGGGTGCGCGCAGGGAAGCGGCAGGGCGCTGGAAAATGGGATTTCAATGTATTTATTATTCCCTTTCTTTCTTTCTTTGGCGTTGCCGATGAAGGCCACTCGGCTGGCACCGGCGCCGACAGGGTTACGCTCCCACACCCCTCCTCTTCCACGAGGTGCGCGGGGAGGAGACGGGAAGTGCGGCTTTCCCTGCGCCCGGGCCGGGCAGCGCCGGGCGGGGGGGGCCAGCTCCGGGTTCACCCGGGCTCGCATGGAGCCGGCCGCCCCCCGGGGAAGGCATCACGCGTGGGTCTGATCCCACCCCACGGAGTGGGAAGAGCCGGGCAGGATCCTCCTGGGAAGTTTCTGGGGAGATATATTCCTTTTGGGGGGGGCTGGGTGCTGCTGGGTGTGGGTGTGTGACAGTGCAGGGCAGCAAGAGGGGGCTTGGGACCGTGCGTGTCGTGGGCATGCAGGGCACGGAGCGCCCACGCGTGTCAGGCAGGGTATCCCAGCGCTGGGAGGAATCACTAGGCTGCCCTAGGGAGGGAGGGGGAATCTCCTGACGCCCCCCACCCTGCTTTAAACAGGGGGGGATAATCCTCCGGGAGCGGAGCGGGGGAGCGCGGGGGCTCGGCGCTGGCTGCGCGCAGATGGGAGCGGAACCTCTAAAGTGATTAGCTCTTCTAACATTGCATTTTTGACGCACATGGTTAAGAGCGCTTGGCGCCAGCTTGGTGAAGTCCCTGTAGTAACCAGCGTCTAGGATCGCTTTGCATTCACCAAAATATCTCCCCTTTAGTCGGGGGTGGGGGTGAAAAGAGGAGGAGGGAGGAAAGGAAGCGGGAGTAATGCGTTCAAAGAGGATGAGGGGGGGAAGTCTGATGTGTTTCACGAAGCCAGGAGCCTGGTTACCCGCGCAGCGCTCGGCTGCGCTGTGCGGCTGCTTGTCGACCAGGAGAGCGAGTCTTTCCAACCTCTGCTCGGAACCGGTTCTCGGGTCCTGCCGCGGTGGGAACCCCCAAAGCCTCTGCCTTTCCTTTATCAGCGTCCACAGCAAACGCCCGGCGGCCTCAAGAAGTTTGCTGCAATTTACCCCACCCGGGCCGCCGCTGTCTCACGGCGGCCCGGATGGTGCCCGCGGGACAAGCGCTGCCGCCCCCGGCCCCGGCGCGCCCCGGGCCCCGCGCCCGCCCCGCCGGAGCGCGCCCTCGGCCCCGCGGCACAAACCGGAGCCGCTGCCGCCCTCCGCGCCCGCCCCGCACCTTGCGCCGCGCTCCGCACCCACCCGCGCAGGAAAATAAAATGTTTGCCGCTTATGATTTCCAATTGCAGCGTCTGGCCTAATGGCGTGCAAACTTCCGCCAGTTCCGAGTGACCTCCCCGACGAAGCCCCCCGGAGACTCGTATTATGAAGGGAGGCTGCACTAATCTAAGATCAAAAGCGGGAAGGTGCGAACAGTCTTTGTCTCCCTTCGGCCGCCTCATTCCCCCTTCTGTGTGTGATAAATCTACCCTGGCGCCGACTGCGCGCTGGATGATTAATTTGCAAGCAAACAAAAGGGACCTGATGGCCAGCCATCTTAGTTAAATATTGGCCAGTGCTTCCAGCTACTTGTTAGCCTCCTCTTTGCCTGAAATAAATAGGCGAGCCGCAGGAGTAAATAAATAAGGAGAGACCCATAGAAATGAATGACAAAGCGAAGGGATGGTACGGGAGTCAGGGGAAAAAAAAAAAAAAAAAAAAAAAAAGAAAAAGAGATCAGGGTGGCTGACGGCGAAGCGAGAGCGGGTGGAGGTGGGAATGGGGCTGGTGGCGGGGGGAGCCAGGGTGATAGCAGGCTGAGATAGCCGGCTGCCCCCGCGCCTCCCGGCCTGTCTGCAGCCTGGGCTTGCACCAAGGCCGACACTATCTTGGCTCTTCAAAGAGGCATGAAAGGTCTCTGCTGTCTCCTCGGAGAGCGGCCAGGCCGGGGCTCTCTAATCTCGGAGCATGAGAGCTAAAGGCCAGGGTGGGGGGAGCGGCTCCCACCCTCCCCAGCTCTTCTTCACTGCATCGCCAGCACCTCCATGGGTTTTCCCCGGCTGAATCCAGACCCCGGGTCTGTGGTGGCTGAGCGGCTGGGAGAGCTCCGCTTCCTCGGATTTCACCCTCCTAAGCAACTTTTAGCGTTTGCACGAGAGCTCGGCGCTGCAGCGAGCATTCGCCGTGCGTATGTGTTGGAGGTGTGGGAGGAGAGAGGCTTTGGCTCTCTCTCGGTGGCCTGAAGAGCCAGCTGGAGGAAGGAGGCAAGAGGAAAATAAAGGCAGCCCAGCTTTCGGGCCCACACGTCCTCTCCCAGGCCTGCGGGAGCAGCTCCAAGGCGTGTGTGCGTGCGTGGAGGGGCTCCGAGTGCTCCGCGGCCTCTGCCGGGATGCTGTGGGTGTGTGGCACCGGGAGGGATTCGTGCCCTGGGGCACACCGCCAATCCCCGCTCCGACAGCAGCCCCTCAGGTGTCCCCGACACCCCCTCCATGTGCTGGGTGCTCTGCAGGAAAGAACAAGCCTCGGTGCGTGGTGAGCAGGGCCAACGTGCACAGCCTGAGTGGGGTTTTGCATCCTATCTATGCATTTCCTTATCACGCTGCTGTTCCAAGCATCCCCAGGGGCCCAGACCCATCGTGCCTGCCAGCAGCTCTGCATCCTGCAGGATTTATCCCTCTCCTCCCTCCCTTTCCCACGGCTATGCAACCTCTGCTCCGTCTCCAGCCCTTCGGGAGGCAACACCCCGGCGTGGCCACGCTGTGTTTATCCCAAATAAAACGCAGCAGCGGGCTGGTTTACTTTGGCAGGTTTGCAGTAAATACTGGCTGGAGCACGGGGGGCATCTGGGGAGTGGTGATTACATGCTGATTGCGAGGGAAAGTGTGCCCAGCCCGGGGCAGGCCCTTCCCCAGCCCCACAAAAGGTGTCAGGAGATGGGGCCGTGCTGACACAGATCCATCCCCGAGTGGCACTGCAGGCCACAAGCGTAATGGAGCAGCTCCCTCAGGGAGCTCATCTATACACTTGGATTATACAAACTGCTATGGGGAGAGTGGGGAATCACTGCAGCAGTTCTTTGCCTTGCCCTTTGGCAGAACACTTCCTCCAATTGCAAATTGGATTTCATGGAAAGCCTGGCCCAAAAACTTAAAAAAATAACCTGCCGGAGTCTAAAAAAGCGTTGTGAGGCATTAAAAATACCAAAAATTAAATTCCCCACGTCTTTCTCTGAGCAGGCTCAGCCCCATCGTGTCCCACTGCAATCAAAGGGGCCATTCCCCTCTCTCTGAACAGAAGATTCCCCACCAGGGGGATCAGGACCCCTTCCCAACACAGCTGAGGTGAGGGTTTGCAGAGCTGGGGGAAAACCAGAGGCAGCACTGCTTGTTGTAATACTGGGGGGAAAAGAGAAGGGAGAGCACCACTCGGAGAGGTTTCTCCTCCAGCACCTCTCACTGGTGCAGGAGCAATCCTCAGGGGAAGGCTGCTCGTGGCCCAGCCTGGTGGCAGCAGTGCAGCACTGAGTGTGGCAGGGTCAGGCAGTGCTGTCCCCCAGCACAGGTCACCACACTGAGCACATCGAGCAGCCCTGCACAGCCCCCAACTCCCCTCGCTCCTCCTGGGCACCCAGAGCCTGCTCGGGATCCTGCCAGCTGCTGGCTCTGCTGGAAGCCCAGAACATCAGGGCTCCAGGTGCTCACATCACCAGCCCTGCCCCAGTTCCTCCTCTCCCCACAAGATCTGTGCTCATCTCGTCTCCATCTCAGCTGCCCTGACATTCTCCAGTTGCCTCCACTTTGTCCTGGACTGGAAAAGAAAATAAAGGAGCACCCAGAGCTGCCTGCTGCAGCTCTCCCCTCTGCCTCGGGCCAGGCCCAGCCTCACCGACCAAGACATGTCAGGGCACAGCAAGGTTTGGGGCTGGACCTCTTCCCTCCCAAGCTCACATCCCTTTTTACCTTTTCTGAGCCCTTTTTGCACCACTCAGCTTCTGCTTGCCGCAAACCAACACCTCCTGCACTCACAGATCTGGCGACCCTTTCCACTCCCTGGTCTTATTCTTCTCACCAATGTGCTGCTGGCAGAAACAAAATGAACACCCCCTTGCCCTCTCTACACCCATCCTCCTGCTTCCACCAGCGTTGGCCGAGCAGAAATTGTAAATAGAGTTCACTATTTGGATAAGGCTTTTTTTTTTTTTTTTTTTAATACCCAAGCCATACATGCAGTTTGCCGCTCAGGAAGTCGCGCTAATTGTCCTTTCCTATAGTCAAACAGATCTATCTTTTCAATGCTGTCTTTGTGTCTCTGCGTGCGAGGCAGAAAGAGGGAACGAGTGGATACGTTTATTCAATTATTTAAACACACACACAACACAACAAGAGGGCCAAGGAGCGCCGGTTCCTCCCGCAGAAGCCCTCCAGCTCTGCAGACGCGGCATTGCCCCCCCACCTCCCCGCAGACCCAGTAGAACAAGGCACTCGAGAGCACCCGGCAAAGAAGCCGATTTTATCTGCTTTGACCATCAGCCGTGTTCTTTAACAACCCAGAACCGGAGCCTTTCCCATCTCCACACGCCCCCCGGGCGTCTCCTCCACGCCCCCGGGGCCGGAGCCCGGCAGGGGCCGAGCGGCACCGGGCACTCGGCAGACGCTGCCTGCAGGTCAGAGAGGGGAGCCGGGAGCCTCTGGCACCGCCACTGACACACGCTTTGCTCCCGTTTTCTCCAAGATGCCACCAAGTCACCCGGTCATCGATTGATACCTCGGGCGGGGGGAGGACCAGCTGTTGCAAAAGGACATGGTAAATCTAATAGGGGCTGCTGTCAATAAAGAAATGACAGGGAAGAAGAATCGGCTTCTTAAAGTCTGCTGAACTAACACTCATCATGCAGCCGCGGACACGTATTCTCCATCGAAGCCTGGTATCCATTACTATTTTCCTTACTAGGTTTCAATTAAAGAGCTGTAACCCCCACACGCACACCCCAAGGCAGGGCACACATGAAAGGGACGAGGAGGCAGCGGACAACTCCAGCCAGCCCCGAGCTCTGACGTGCCCGAGCGAATTTCCCCGGCCCCGAGCGGCCGGGCCGGGGCAGAGCCGCGTCCCTGCGGGCAGCGGGACCCGCACCGGCACCGCTCCCTCCCGCCGTGGGCTGCAGGGATTGAAAACTCCTAAAGGTGGATGTTCCCCGAGCATCTGGGCAGCAGAAGAGCTCGGGGCGCAGCCGTGGGCACCCACAGCGTGACCGTGCTCCCAACAATTTCATTTCACTCTTCCCTTCTCGAGTGAAATAGATCCGAAATTATCCCCAACTCAAAAAAAACCAAAAAAAACCAAGAAAAAAACAAAACAAAAACTTAACAAACTCCACTATTTTTTTTTTTGTGAAAGACGGAAGAACTTTATTTATTTTTTTTTCCAATGTCCCAGTTAGGAGGTTCGGGGCAGGAGGGGAAGGCTGGGAACGGGTTTTTTTTTTTCCCTCGTGGAGCCCCTCTGTGCGTTTGACCCTTGGCATCTGCCTGCGAAGGGCGAGGGAAGGGCTTCACCCGCCCTCCCTTCAAACGGGAGCTGCAAAAGGCGGCCGAAATGTGCCAGCTCAGCCCTGGGAAACTTTTGGGTAGCGGCAAATTTCTCTAAAGAACTTGAGCGCTCCGGTCAGCCTGAAACCATCACCCGACGTGCAGGGCAGGGGGCTGCGGGCTCCCTCGGAGCGCCACTCCATGGGGTGTGATGGACCGAGAAAATCCTCTCCTCCTTCCCCACCGCTTCCCAACTGTCCCCACTGCCAGGGGACACCTTTCCGGGGGGCTGAGCCAGCAGTTCAGCCCCTCATCCCCGCTTTGGGGGTGCTGACAGCCCCGCCACCAACCCCCGGCCCGTCGGGGCACCGGCTCTTCACCAAAATCTCCTCTACACGCTCGCACATCCACGCACGACCTAGCAAAACCCTCCGGAGATCATTTCCGTGGGGAGAACGACAAGATGGAAATAAATAATAATAGTAATTAAGAAATTTTAAAAAAGCAGAAAAATAAATCAGGGGCTCCTCTCTGTCTCTGGGGCGTGGGAGGTTTTTGTAGCGCAGTTTTATTTTAGTTTAGTATTTTGAACAAACTTCAGATTGATTTCCGGAAAGCGCAAACGCGCACACATGGGAAAGTGAAAAAACCGGTCCTTCGAGGTCATCTGAGAATGGGAGACGGGATCTGTATCCTTCTTCTTCCCCCCTGCCCCCCGCAAAAAAAAAAAAAAAAAAAAAAAAAAAAGTAACAGAAGGGGAAAGATCCCATGTTTTTATAGTTTAAAAGTACTTTGAATTATTTGCTTTTAATGACACACGTGGCTGCAGCAAAGCCGGGCTCTGCTTTCGATCTTGCACTTGCTCCTTGCTTTTCTGCACATATATGCATGTGTGTGTATATCCATCTCCAGGCTTTACAGCCCCCATTTCACGGCCAGGTTTCTCTCTCCTCGTCTCTCCACCCTTTCCCCTGGACCAAAAACAAGTCCCAGGCCACTCTTGCGCCTACGGTAATCACTGTTCTGCTGGGATTCAGAAACGCGGGCAGAGCCGGCTTCTGCCACAGCGTTTCTCTGGAGCAGCAGGAGTGTTGCAAAAAATTTATTAAACCCAGATGATCCAGGAGTTGGGGCAGATGGAAAAGATTTCCAATTAAAGCCGAGAGGAGCAGAATACAACCAGCTCCGCGCCGCAGGTGTAAACTGCATTTGTGCAGCTTTTGCTGCATTTGTGCAGCTTTTGCTGTTCTTCCCGGAGCGGCTCCTTCCCTTTGCTCTAACTGGGGTTAGAGGGGAAAGGTTTGGGGTTTTTTTTTCCCGCAGGAGATTTTGCTAGGGAGCCATCGGGCTCGGCCCGGCGCCGGAGCATCTTTCCCCGCGGTCGATGCGCGCCTGGGCGGCTCGGTGCCTGCAGCCCCCGCGGGGCCACCGGCCGCCACCTCCTAGCCCTGAAAATTCCCTGCTCACCTGTTGCTTCAGCCGCTTCTTTAATGGCATGGGCTTAAGGGGAAGCTAAAATGCTCACAAGCGATGTCGGAAAAGCGGCGGCGGGAAGGAATGATTGCAGGTAGATGGGAGATGGGGGAGGATGAAACAGACGGGGAGCCGGGGCATCGCTCCTGATCCTCGGGGTAAGGAAGGAAATGCCCTCTCACAGAGCACGGCCACTTTCTGCTCGTTTTGGAACCGCTTCTCGGGGGTGCTGGGAGCCTTAGTTCCCCCCGAAAATTGGTTCTTGTTCATCAGGAGTATTCAGGAGCCCAAATCACGTCCTGGTCCGTGGGAGTCACCCCCCTTAAACAGCTTTTTTCTCCTTAGAGTGAGGCTTGACACACACTCCGGTCTCGGGGCACTCAACTTTCTGATGTTACAGTATAAATAAGGGGGGAAAGCATTAATGAATGTTTAATCCTTGTTTTCTTTAAATACCATTAGGACAATTGTCCGGACCCCGGGTCAGGGAAAAATGCTGTTCAGTGGAGACAGGAAGGCGACGGCTTGGAAGGAGAAGGGGGGATTTGAAGAGCGAATAAGTGGGTGCATAGTGCCTGCAGCTCACCTTCTGCAAAGACAAGGTGTGATTAATGTCCGACACTTGTGGAGCCGTTTGTCCCTGCCCTGCCTCACAAATCCTGCTGCTCGTCCCCCGACAGCGAAGCAAGCAGAGCAGATTGGGAAGCCTCTGCACACTGGGACGGGGGAGGGAGAGGGGGAAAAGAGAAAGAACATACAAGACAAGCCCGTCCCAAGAGCTGGAGTGGGCAGAGTATTACATGTACAAACATCCAAACAAGATTCGAGCAGTACAAAGCGTCGGAAAATCCAGAGCAGCCACATAAAAAGAGAAGTTAAGTAGGAAGTGGTGTAAAAGTGTTGTCATTTATTTTGCCTTCCCTTACAGATGTTCTGCATAAAGCCCTATCTTAATGAGACGGAGCGAGGGGAGGAGGGAGGGCTGAAGGCAGCGGGCGGGGAGGGGGCGCGGGGGTCCCGCCGAGGCTCCGTGGGCTCCGGCCACGGGATGGCGCCGCGGCCGCCGCCTCACCTGCGGAGCGGGGCTCACCTGGGCGGCCCAGCTACCCCGGCCCGGCCCGGGCACCCCCAGAGCAGCCCCGCCCGGGAGCGGCTGGAGCGGCGGCACCGCTCATCCCAACGGATCGCAATAAAAGAGCTTTGAGAAGTGACAGCCAGGCGTTTATGGGCTGAGAGACAAGGCGAGCCACGGGCACAGCATCCCGCGGGTGACGCAGGGTAACCTGTCCCGGGGAGGGTGGCGAGGAAGGAGGGAGAAGGGGAGAGTTTGGCCGCCGGTATCAACAGCTCCTGAGCTCGCTAAGAGGGAGGAATAACGCGGCGGAGCAAGAGAAGCGCTGAGCTAAACTTGGGGACCGAGAAGGGAAGGATCCGTTCTTCAAAACAGCTGGACTAAAAATATCCACCCTCCCCCTCCAGACTGAAGGTGTACGCGATCTAATATTTCAGGTGACATAAGAAGGGAGCAAACACCCTGCCAAAAGCATCTCTCATCCTGCACCACCTCCTCCCCCGAAATGCAGTGACCACCCCCGCCAAAAAAAACCCTCGAGCAAATAAATCCAAAGTCACGTCTCACTGTCACCCACCATCCAAGACAAAAAAAATAAAATAAATAAAAATCGCGTTTTATGAGCCCTGCTCGTCCTGATCAGAGCAGGAGAGGAGCCGGTCGCCCCTCGCTGCCCCCTTCCCTGGGCAGGTGTGCCCACCGCCCAAGCACAATCCCATCGTGCAGCAAAGGGGACAGTAGCTGGGTTTAAGCATAAAAAAGAGCCTGTTTGCTTCTTTATTAGTGTCGAGCCTACTCTAATTACGAGAAATCGCTGCTCTCGGGCTGAAACGACGTGTTGTCCTGTGCTTGTAAAATACATTTCAAGTAATTCTTTTCTGTCTATAAAATACAGCGTGTGTGTGGGGAATATAAATAAACTGCTGTCCATTTCTTTAATGCTATTTTAGCCAAATTGACTGGCCGGATTGGAATTCGACATAAAAGCTTTAGTTTGCAAAACATCCGCACTATAACGTCTGGGAGACAGGGCTTGAGCTCCAGCGCGACGGGCACGTTAACTGCATTAAAACCTCTCCATACATTTTCGAGCTTTTGCTTTTTCCCCCTCTTGCAGCACATCCACCCGCTCTCCTCCCCGCCTCCGGGCGCCTGCGCCTGGTTTTCTCCAAATGAAGTATTTTACGTGATCGATGGAAGGAGTCATTTGGCCCATAATTAGGTCAATAAAATCAATGTTTATTCCTCTGATGGCCTGAAAGCTAATAAATTCCTCTTTTATATTCGCTCCCTCCGAAGATTAGAAACGAGCTGCCCCAGCCCCAGCGACAGCAGAGCGGGGTGGGCGGCAGCCCCGGCCGGCGGGGATCGCTCCGTTCCGCGCTCCCAGCCCAGCGCCGGCACACACAAAAAAAAGTTAATATAAAAAAATTAATTCTCTACTCCCATCCCTCCCCACTCGTGTTTATTTTTCAAGACAAGCCAATTTCCAACACATCCAAATTGAGTCCAACCCCCTGGAGCATCCCGCCATCGCACGCTCCACTCCTGTCTCGCAGATAACTTTATTTCTCTTGATTCCCTTTGGAGCCACTGTTAGTCATGGACACATAAGGTTTGAAGGCGCCTCGGAGAAATCCTATTAGACTTGGAGAAAGTAAAGCTTTTGGGACAATTAAAAAAAAAATAACAAACAAAACAAAACAAAAAAATCCCAACCCAAACCCGCGACAGTTTTATTTTTCACGCAGTAATAGCGAGGAAAAAGCATCGCGGTCCTAATCAGATCAATACAGAGACACAGAAATCTTTGCAAAGGTTTAGCAGTTTACAGTGGGTTCCAGACCTTTGACATACATTGCGGATTAATTGGGCACTGTCAAGAGGGGGGAAGAGGAGGTGGGATTCCAGTTAATTAGTCGAGAAATGAATAAAAACTAAACATTATCGGAATTGTCTGCGGGTCCCGGTTTGTTAGTGGGGATTTGGGGATCAGCTTTTGTGTGCCGTAAATTGGATCTGAGTAGCGTGGTGCTGTCTTACACTGTCGTTTTGTGAACTGGCGACAGCTCGAGTCCATGGGAAAACTTAAAGGGAACCTGGGGCCGGTCACAGAGCCTCATTATCTCATGTCGGATACCATCTTTCGGGGAGAGCGTTTAATCAACAGTGGCACACAATCCTCCCCTCGCAACCTGGGCAAACCGCACCACCTTCCCGTCCTTCCGCCCTGCAAACGGCCCGAGAGAAAAAAAAGTAAAATCCCCCCCCTTTTCCGAGTGGGTGAAACCGTGCCAGGAGCTGGGAGGGTGGCGGAGCCGCCGCTGCCCGCGGTGAGAGCCCGGCCGGGCACGTGGGGCTCCAAGGGCCGGGGCTCCGCGCTGCCTCAGCCCTTGGAGCTGCTGCCTTCCCCCGCAGAGCCGCCCAGGGGTGGCCGGGGAAGTTTTCCCCGCGGTGCTGGACGGGGCGGTCGCCGCTGCCCACCCCATTTCCCGGCCGCTCCGCCGACATTGCGGCTCCGCTTACTCCCCGTCCCGGCCTGCTCTCCTCGGGGCAGTCACGGCTTGGCCCCCGCTGGGTCAGCGCAGCCCTGCCGGCTGTCCCCGGCCGAGCAGGGGAGGTTCCCCTCGCTCTCAGTGAATTCCCTGGCACACTCCTCCCTCTGCCTGCCCTGAAGAGTCCGGATGGCAGGAAGAGGGAGACGAGGAAAGAGCTGGGAACGAGCGAGGGATGCGCAGCACCTTCCCTCCAGTCCCAGCAGAGGAGTCCTCACGGGAGGAAAACCCTCAGCACTGAAGGCGAATGTTGGTCCCGGGCCGGGGGGAGCCCACGCCGAGGTGGCCCCGGTTGTGCCGGGATGGAGCGAGGGGAGCAGAGAGGGGGAGCCCTCAGCCCACGGGAGCTCCCAGCTGGGTGCGGGTGTCCCCCCTGAGCCGCCGTGCGGGCTCGCAGTGGGGACGGGACCCCTGTCAGGGGGTGCCGGGGCTCTGGAGAGATCCCTCGGGGGTCGCTCCGCGTACCCGAGCGGGACGAGGCCCGGGAGGATGAGGCTTGTGGCAGGAGCCCGGGTTCAGATCCCCCAGCATCCCGCGTGGGGCTGGGAGAGCCCGAGGGACCGACAGACGGACCTTGCCGGTAAAATCCGCTGCACTCTGCTATTTGCAGTTAGGGCGATCCCTGCCCTGCGGAGTACCCTAATCCTAACCCTAACCCCTCCTCCGGGGCTGAGCAAAGAACGGGCCCCGAGGATGCGAACTGCCCGCCCAGAATGGGCAGCAGCCCCGGCGCTGCTACCGCGCTCCCGGCCACCTCCGGGGCCACCGCTGCACGTCCCCGGCGTGTCCCCATCCCGGCAGGGAGACTGGCAGAAGGGAGGTCGCAGCATCCCTCCCGGTGCAGGAACCTCTCCCGGGGAGGAGGAAGGCAAAACCCGCTGGGTTTTAGGGAGAGGAAGGTTTGGAGAAGGAGCGCATCCCGCTCCGTGCCCGGGAGGCGCCAGCGGGGCCGGGGAGAGCCGGGCAGAGCCCGGAGCATCCCCGCTCTGCCCCGGCCTCCTCCGGGCCAGTAATTGGGTGTGCTTAAAATCAACCCGGCTAACGAGCGTGTTGTCCTCCTCACCCCACCCCCGCGTGTGAAACATTGTCATTAGGCGTCTAATATCTCCATCGCTTCCAGGGGGGAATGGGAAGAGGCTGCTCGAAAAAAGCCACAGACAAAAGAAAGTGTGTGAACTCCCAGCGCCCGTATGCACAGCACAATGCAAAGCGGGTTAATATCAGTTAGCAGTTCTGCAGTGACCTGTAAAGTTGCCTCTCTGGAAAGATTCTTGATGTATTACTTAACATGGCTACACAGTTATCTGTCTCGGCATTAATGCGTCCATTAAATCACTGTTGAGTAGCATCAACCTACTCCCGAGTCTTTCTGTCCCCTGGGAATATGGTTTCTAAACAGGATCAAGCATGTGATGCTGACAAGTCATGAGATAAGTTATAATTAATTAGAGTTTGCTACATCCACAGAATGGGTACTTGGGGGAGTGGGGATGGACCGGGCCATTAAGGACTTCAGCCAGGAGGGAGAATCTATAATATTGAGTTGGAAAACAAGAAGAAGTAATAATCAAAGGTGGCCGAAGGAAACTGCAAACCTTTAGCTTTCAGAACTCGGTCAAGATTAAAGTTGTTCTTGATGGGAAACACACCATCCACTCCTTAATGAAAACCATGGGGAGACCGATGCTGCGGAAGGCTCCTTGAGGAGGGAGAGGAATCCTCGCTCCGGCTCCGAGGACAAAAATCAGCGGCACAATTTGCGAGAGGAAGGAGCCGGGAGAAGGAGCCGCCTCGCCTGGCTGAGCAGCGCAGCCGCAGCCAGAGGTCACGTCTCCACCCGACACACACTTCGGGGTCGTTCCGCAGATGTTCCCCCGCTTCAGAGAGCCCCGGAGCATCCCCCTGCCTGCCCCAGAGCGCCCTGGAAGCTGCCGAAACCCCCTCTCCTCCTGGCAGACAAATGGCCCCTCTTGCCCTGGGCTGGGGCCAGCCTGCAGCCCTCCCCCTGCCCTCTCTGCTGGAATGACAGTTCAAAATCAGACTGCAAACAAGTGGATTTTGGTCTGAGCTGTAATAGCCTTTATTTGCTTTGCTTTAACAAACAGCTGGAGGGGGGGATTTACTTTCAGGCTGGCTGTAAAAGCTCCACGCGGGAGGGGAAAGGCAGGGGACGGAGGTTAACCGGCGGCACTGGGTGTCTTTTCATGCCCTCTGCGAGTCAAAGCAATGGCTGGCTTTATTTGCTTGCTCTCCGCAACAAATGGGAGCCCTTCAGGTGAGAAGATGTTGGAAGGGTGGAATGACAGGACAGATTTACACCTGTCCTTACAGCCTACTCTGACAACCCCTATAGCCTACAGAAATGACCAGTGGTGCCGCGGAGTCTGGGGCAGTCAGCAGGTTCACTCGGCGTTTTTGATGATTTTCACTCTGTCCTCCCCCACCGCTGCCCCTCCTGCTTCCTTCTGCCTTTCCCTTGGATTCTTGCGGCACACACGAGGCACGGAGGGCTGCACCCGCCCGACAGGCTCCCCCAGCCACCCCGTGCCCCAGGAACATCCCAGCTGACCCCGGGAGCCCCTTCTCAGCACCTCCTCGGGCACACAGGGTGCTCAAGGTCTGCCTTTAGCACACTCCAGCCTTCTGTTCTAACCTCCTCCAGCTCTCAGCTGTCCCCTGCCAGACAAGAAGGCAGAGAGGAGATAACCCCCCTTATGCCCTGTCTGCCCCCAAACATCCCACCTCGATGACAGAGCCTGTCCAGATGCCTCTGGAATCTGGCTGGACCCAGCTGCCATCTTCATCCCTGCAGAGGACAAAGGCTGCCCTCTCCAGCCCCCAGCCCAAGGGGCTGTTGCCACCTCCTAGTGCCTGCTGAAAGCCTCCTCAGAGGCAGCTCTCGAGTGGGGAGGCTGCTGGAGCCAGGACCACTCAGCCCCGTGTTCAGCACGCCTGGGAGGCTGCAGCCACTCTGGCTGAGGGCATGGGGGTGGTGCTGAGGACCTCTGGAGAGGACTGGAATATGTTCAAGCAGCCCTTAGCCAAAAGCATCTTGTGAGCAAGCAGCACAGCCCAACATCTCATCACTCAGCATCATCAAACAGGCCTGAGAAGGACCTTGGGAGGCTCTGCTCCAGCGTGGCTGCCTGAAGTTGCATTCAAAGGGCCAAATGCAGAAGCCCCATGACATGGCAGCACATAACAGAGGTCTCCTGATGGATCCCACATGCCCACCGTGCTCCCAGGACAGCTCCCGGGCAGCAAAATGCTCAGGCACGGGGTGCACAGGTGTGGGACATCAGGCAGAGGAGACACAACAAGTCCTAAGCTGCTCTCAGCATTTTCACTTTGTTAAGTGCCACGTTCTGCTGGAGATCTCCAGCTGGATTCCTCCTCCTGCTACAGCAAGGGAGCCAAAGCCATCAGTTCTAACAGGAAAATAAAAGCCAGAGGTTTGTCATGTCCCTAGTAAGCTCATTGCAGCAATGATTTCCCAATTATACCGAGCCAGTTTCAACAGAAAAGACTGGGAATGCCTCACGGGAGGACTCTTGAGTGCCCCAGGCTAGGAAAGTGTAGAGAACCTGCCCCAAATGAGGCAAGTGCGGGGATTTGCAAACAGGTACCTCTGCTCATGGGACAGCCCTAAGCCCTGGAATGGGGCTATAGCCAGAGGCAAGCACTCGAGATTCCTCTAAAATCTTTGGGAACATCTAAGGGTTCGGCACTTCTAAACATCTCTTGAGGTTTCTTCAGATGCCTGGAGAGAGATTTCACAGCTTGTCTCCTCTTAATAGCAGAGTTTTTAGTCTCTGGCCAGAAAAATAGGCTGTGCAACTTCACTGTGCCTTCCTTAAGATAATTAGGATTACTAACTCACCATTTCACCTGTGATGCACACCATTGCTGCACAGTAATCATGAGATAACATCGTTTGTGGTAACACTCATCCCTGTGAGGATGGCCGGCACATCACAAAGGGGTAACGGGGATAGAGAGAGGAGCTCAACCATTTACAGCCTGGAAGGAGCGGGGATGGCTCTCCCTGCTCTCCCTTCCACAGGCTGAGGCTTTCTGGGATGATCCTGCCAAGGAGGACTTTGCAGGAACTGAGGAGGCCAGGAATACCCTGTGGAAACTCAAGAAGAAAGGTTTGTGTTTTGTCCTGTGCAATGTGAATATGCAGATGGATTTGCATATGACTCCTCTGTGGAGTAAATGCCTTCCAGGGAAGATCCAAAGGTGCTCTTTGGGACTGGCACAGGAAGAGGATGGAGTACAAGACTATTTTGAATGCCCTTTTTCCAGCCACTCTGGAGCTGATGGGTGATATTCCAAGGGAGGCATCGATCCAGGTGCATGACCATGAAGAGTTAATCTCCCCATGGAAGTACTTCCCCAGCCACTGCCATCCTCAGTTTCACACCCAGGATGCATTACCTACATTTGGGGATCTGCCATCAACCACACAAAGCAAGGTCTCCTCCCCATTCCTTTAAGTGCTCTGGGCCCTGCCTTTTAGGAAGAACCCACATTCCCCTCCTGTGTGCTGGGATCACTGGAGTTTGTCCCAGGGGAGGCAGTGTGGGCAGTGCTGACAGCTGCCTTTGCTCGGTGAGAGGCCCTGGCAGCACAACACTTCTCACCTCCCTTCACCAAAGCCTGCCTGTGGCACCCTCCTGGTGGAGATCCACTCCTTGTCCAGCAAGGGCTTCCCAGATGGGAATGTGTGCTGCCCTGCCAGGCCCCAAACATGCTGGAGTTCCTTCCCGCTTCCCAGGGTACACACAAACATCCAGGGCACCCCAGGAGCGCTGGGTTTGCTGCTTCTCACCCAGACACAGCTGATCTGCATATATTCAATGACCACGTCTGGGAAGACTGCATGTGTTAAGCCCAGGCATAATTTACAGGCATGGAAAAGAGTGTGCTCAGAAACCCCAGACATTTCCTAAGCCTACTCAAGACCTGTCATGATCAGATGGTTCATCCAGCCGAAGAAGTCCTGAAGATGGAGCACATGGCTGGGAAACATCAGATTTGGAGGGAGTTGAGGATGTTCAGAAGACACTTCCAAATGTGCAGTTTTTCTTGCATGACACACAGGGTCACTCTTGTCAACAAATATCCCATTTTAATATTTCATTAAACTTTCATGGTGTACTCTGAGTCCATGATATAGGCACAGTCAACAAATGTAAAAATCAATTCATCAGTCCCTGAGCAAATACCCAGTGAGAGAGAGAAAGGCTCCCATTAATTTCTCCAGACTTCAGGTCAAGCCCTAAATGTACAAAGATCAAAAGACCTGGAGATTAGCATTGAGCCAAGTCATCAGCAGTGGGATTTCCAAAGGCCATGCTCAGCCCCTTCCAAGTAAATGGGTAAAAACACACTGACCCAAGATTTTCTAGTTCCTTTTTTTTTTTTTTTGTGCAGTGAGGCAACTTTGGATTTTATTTTTTATTTAAGAAAGGAAATAGTAAAAGAAGTTGTTTGCATTTTTCACCACAAGTGAGAGTTTTCCTCTAGACACTCACACATCACTCCAAAGTTCGTGAGAAGATGAGTGACAGCCAAATTGCCTCACACCCTTTGCTCTTTGCACATCTCCCTGCCAGGTTTGTGCTGAGAACAGGTGGCTTTCACACCTAGCACATATTTGTGCTGGCTGAGTGTTAGCAGTGAAATCAAATCCTTTCCTCTGACCCAGGAATTTTGATGGCAGAGGGAAGGGTGGCTTGTTTGAGGGGGTGTGGCACTTCTTTCCACAGGAACATTTATCATTTCTCTGCTGAAAAAGAGACCAATAACCCATAGCCCGTGCCTGTTATTACCCTGTGAATTCAAAGGTGTCTCGCTTTTAATGGGCCCTTAGCAGCAGCGCCGGCACCTCATCATTTATCATCTTGTGCTGACAACTTCCTTGATGCACAGAGCTCCTGAATGGCACCTCTGAAAGAGGTGTCAGCAGAATGAGCCGTGAGGGGTCTTGTAGCTTTTCCTGTAGCCAAGCAAAGGAAGACCCGAGGCGTGTTTATACCTTTGAACTGGAACATCAGTCACAATATCAGACTCCCTGAGTTGTCCTCTCCAGCCCAGTGCCAGGCAGAGCACAGGGGAGGAAAACCAACCTCTGAAGGCCACATCTCCCTCTTCAAGAGGGATGGGGCACAGCAGTGCAGCAAGGAGAGCCCTGCTCCCATCACCTTCCCAAATCCAACCACCTTCCCAAATCCAACCACCACAGGAGTCAGCACAACTTGGAGATCCCCCTGCACAGGGCAGAACTGGCCCAAACAGCTTCTCCTCCTTCCCAAAGCAAAACAGAAACCAAGGGGTGAGTCACAGCTTTGACCTACAATTTGAAGCCTGCTTTTTTTCCCAGGGCTTCAAGGAAATCTCGTGTTAAATCCATAACTGAGTCCTAAGGGAGACAGGCAAAACATCCTCTGACACAGCTGACCTCCTTTCTCTCTCTCTCTCTCTCCTTGAGAATATGTTTTTCAAGGAAAGAAGCCAAAAATTGAGCTTAGGGAAATGAACAGAGCTTGGCTGGGCTGATGGGGCTGAGCTGACTTTGGCCAGGCAGTGCTGCCTCCTAACCTGCTCCTATGCAAATCCCAGCAGCAGCAGCAGCAGCAGCCTCACCCTGGCAAAGGCTGCTCTTCCCTCCTGCTTTGTGCAAATGCAGTCTTGCCACAAATCCATTTGCAATGGCCTTGAACGACAACAGCTGATTTTGATGCTGGCAACAGTAAATCTTGCATTTTCCCCTTGGAGGCTTTGGCAGAGCCAGGCTGATTTCCTTCTCCAAACCTTGCCTGGCAAAGGTTTCCCTATCTCATAGCCTCATGCAAGCACAACACATTGTAATTACCAGGTCCAGAGTCTTTCATTCAAGTGCCTTCAAGGACTTTAAAGAATTTTGACTTGGGGCCCCCTGGGGCAAAAGCCCAAGGATTGCTTTGCCCAATTTACTTATGAGTAAACTGAGGCACGGCAGAGGGAAACCTGTAATTTTCACGAGTCTGTTCATTGAGGATTCCTCGTTTTCCACACTCCCAACTCCAGAATGCCCTAAAGGCTTCAGTATTCAGGGCTGCTGAGCAACCAAATATTTGGTGGAAGGATTCTGCAGCGCTCCAGAAAGCCAATTCCATCCTTCTTCCAAACCACCCACTCAGACAAAATCAGGGCATCCAAAACTGGTGGTTTGTGACACTCAGCTGATAACAGGGTATGTTATTAATGAGCCCCAAATCTCTCTGCACTTCCATTGAAGAGATATCTAGAGGGGAAAATAGGAAAGCAGGTAATAGCTTCCCCCTCTCCTGG
Organism: Zonotrichia albicollis; assembly: GCF_047830755.1. Taxonomy (NCBI): domain Eukaryota; kingdom Metazoa; phylum Chordata; class Aves; order Passeriformes; family Passerellidae; genus Zonotrichia; species Zonotrichia albicollis. Next base: position 9,437,826 of record NC_133836.1, on the reverse strand, counting down.
AGCCCAAGAGCTCAGTGTGCAGGCAGAAGGTGGGAGGAAGGGAGGAATTTCCAAGCAGCCCCACAGGAGGCTCAGAGCTGCTGCTTGCCAGGAGACACCTCAGTCACACGCAGCACGTAGGGCCAGCAGAGCCCCAGAGCATGGCCTGGCTCCCAGCACTCACAGCTCATCTTCCATTTCAATGAAATCCCATGGAGGCTCAGGCTGGAATTCTTCCCTCCTCTGTCCCCTTGTGGGGCTGTGCACAAGGTTTGACTCTGGTGAGTGGTGTCTGCAGCTCCTCAGGGGCACCAGGGATTGGTTTGTACCTGCTGTGGGCACCAAGCAGCTGCTCCCAGTGTGGATCCTCTGCCCAGAAATGAGAGCTTGCTTCAATACCCACTGCTTTAGTGGGGATCAGTAATGGTCTCCTCCTCTATCCCACTGCCACCCATTCCCACAGAAGTTTTAGGAAACTTTCACCCTTTTTTCAGCTTTGACTGAAACCGCCATTCAAAAGGTACTGGGGGAGGGGATGGATGGCAAGGGCAATGCCAGTTCAATCTCCTTTTCCTGACAACTCTCTGAAGAAAAAGGAGTAATTGTGTATTACTCACATGCAGCCAGAGAATAAGTTACAGGAAAGAATCCATCAAGGGGGAAAGGAGATTCAGATATTCAAGGAAAAGATTTCCAAGTTGACTTATGATTTTTCCTCCAGGATCTCATTGCAACAGGCACTGTGCAAACAGTGAGAGACAATTTCCTGCACTAGATATATTAAAATCTAAGCTGCAGAGACAGAAAGAGTGTGGGAGGGAAAATGGGAGGGTTGAGGAGAATTGAACTGACTCACCCTGGGTTACTTATCTGGTCAAGAATAGAGGCAGGGAGGAATAATCCAGGGCTCCAGAGTGCCAGTCCAACACTGTCCTTCAGACAAGGTTGCTCCTACCTATCCCTTTGATGTGCTCATAACAGCAGGGAGCAAGAGCCACCTCCTATCAAAATGAGAAGCCAGGCCACAGCCAAGGAGCAGCAAATGGAGAAATATCAAGAGAAGATTATCTGAGAATAAAGTGCCTGTCACCAGCAAAAACATGATGGTGCCACTTGTGGGCTGGGGTAAATCAGCACAGCTCCCAGCGGCCAGGGCTCTGCTCACTGAACAGCAGCAGGGTCTGCTCCACCTTATCCATCACCAGGGCCAGGAAGAGCAGAGGGGAGATGGGAGCTCACTGAAAGCCATTCCCCAGTTAGGAGAGCACAACCTGTGCTCCCAAGCCAGGGCTCTGGATGTGTTGGCCAAAGAGAGAGAGGGGTGATAGACAGAGAGAATAATGCCAAAATAGGGATGTAAATTAATCACCTTGAGTAAAGGAAAAGAAATGTGAATCCAGTCCTGCTAAAGGTGAATTAAACCTTTCTTATCCCTCTGAACCCCTGAAAGAGTTAACAAAATGGTAGGAAAAGTAGAACAGAGATTCTAATTTATGGAGAGGTTCAAAGGGCTTTTGATAAAGCCCTTCAGTAGAGTCTCTGAAGGAAATTTTATAATCATGGGGTTGGGAGATAAAGTGCTGTCATAGATTAAAAACTTGTTGAGACAGAAAACAGGAGAAGGAAATAAATGGCAAATGACCAGCATGGAAATAATTTAGGAGAGGTGTCCCCAGGATGAATTTGGAAAGTGGTTAACTGTAGTATGACTTTATGACTAATAGCAATTAGAGCTGGTAGAAAAACAAACAGAAGCATGGCAACAACGTTGATCCTATGCTCGTGTGCTGCAAAGAGTCTGATCTAGAACAACTCATTGCTCTTTTTGTGATTATTTCAGGGAAAAAACCCCAGCACAAAACAACACCAAAGACACATTGTTATTCCCATTCCTTCTCCCTGAAAGTAAACCCAGAAACATTTCAGCAACACCTCCCCATCCCCACACTCCCTGCACGGGCAGAGGTTTCAGAGTGCTCTGACACAGAATCCCTGGCAGCAGCAAAGCGGAGGAGCAGGATTTTTCTGGCCTTCGATTGCAATAAACTTTTCAGCAATTCCCTCCCCCTCACTTCTCCCTCCCTTCACCTCCTGCCTTCCCTGAGCTTGTGACCCACGGGCTGAGAAACACCCATGGCAGAAAGGCAGCTTTGTGCTTTGCTGGCAGGGAAGAACTTGTAGTTAAGTTGGGCTTAGGTGAGGATTGCAAGGACCAGGGGGATCATGCAGGGTGGGATACCTGGAAATGCAGCTGAGCAGCAGCTGGGTATCAGTCTAAGCTGGACTGTCCTAAGTCAGTGCCCTGAGTTGGAAAGGGGTGAGAGAAGGGGTCCTGACATTCAGAACCTGTTCTCACCACCCCAGGGAGCCCCCAGCCCACAGCCTGGGCAAGGAGCTGAAAGGTGCCATGAAAGGAGTGAGGAGGAGATCTCCTTGGCACTGAAGGATTCTCCTGTGATCCCCAAGCACAAGGATTGCTATGGCACCTCTTCCCAAAACAGGTGTAAGAAAGGTGATGGGAAATGCCTTTTCCCACTTCCCAAAGAGGAGAACAACAACTACCTGGGATGTTTTCCATGTGCTCATTGCCCCCCACTACAGCAGCAGCTCTGCTCTGAGCCAGGCTTGGAAAAGACCCTTTCCACCAAGCTCAGCCCCTTGTTATCCACAGGAAAAAAAAAAAAAAAAAAAAAAAGAGGACAGTGTGGAGATGAACCAGATTGCACTGTACATTTCAACCAGCCTTTAATCAAGTCATGCCAGGATAATTGGGAAACAAATGAAAATTGATACATTTGAGGCAAGCTGAGAGCAGGGAAAGGCTGGATGCAGCTGCTGCATGGGCATGGAAGGATGCCCACAGTGGGTCCATGCCCTCCCCAGGGGGGCAGAGCAAGGCAGCTGCCTGATGGAGAGGGAGAAGGTGCTTGGCATTTCAAAAGAACCGAGGTCTTTCCGTAAGGAACGGCTGCAGGAATATTGATTGCACAAGATGGCTGGGTGCCTGCCTTGCCTTTGTGACTCTTCCTCCTTTTTTTTCCCTCCCCAGTGCGCCCACAATGGCAGCCCTTTTATGACAGAATGATTTCAGTGAGCCTAAACACAACGTGCCTTACAGCTGTAATTCTGGGACTCCTCGAGCATGAATCATATGATGCACAGAGCTGATAGTGGGGGCAGAGGCATTTGCTTCATTTCCAGACAGAGGGATGGAGTCAGGCTCCATCCGGCTGAACCAGTGCTTCCACTGCTCCTGCACCTTTTCCCAACCACCACAGAGCAGGGCCAGGTACCTGGGTGAGCCCTTTTTGCTGGAAACCACCTTCCTGAGCCGCTGTGCAACTCAGCAATCAGAGCTCAAGGCATTCCAGCCCCTGGTCTCTTGCAAAATCTCATGACCTTGTGGAGGCAAGGCCACAAAATTCACTGGTTTGACTTCATTCTCAGACTTTCATTGAGTTTGACTTCGGGAAAGGAAAAAAGCCAAGAAAAGATTCAATAACAAAACACAAAGCAGCAGAAATAAAAATAAAACCAAAGAGAGCAGAGTTTGCAGGGAAGGAAATCTCACTGCCCTTCCCTCCTGCCTGGAGCTTCAGCTGTTGGGGGCATTTTTTTGGAAATATCCATCCATTCTTTTACTCCTTTCTAAGCCCATCATACACAAATCCATCTGTCTGGGCCTCCTAGAGAAAAGCAGTAAAGAAAACCTTGGGATGAAGATTTGGGAAGGATCCAGGAGCACACACAGGTGCCCTCCTTCAAGCAGGATTGAGCATTTCTCCAAGGCCCAACACACACTGGCATCATTCCGCTGACTTCAGAAAAACCATGTTTCCTCAGGACTGGTTTCATTCTCTTTAAGAAAGTGCTCATAACAATTTTTTCCTTCTCTTTGGTGGAAACCAGCACTGTCCCCACCATCCTCCTGCTACTCAACTCATCCCCAACCCTTCCTTTATGTTTTATTTACGTAGCCTCACTCTAGAGGTCACTGACGCAAAAAATACCCCATTTTCTCTATTTGTAGGTCATAAGATTTCACACGTATGAGTGTCCTTTTATAGCAGAGGCAAACAGCTAAGAACAGGATTTTGATTGCCCTTTAAAACTTGCAATAAAGGTGTTAAAAGGAAAGAGTGTTTTTACGTGCCATGTCAAGCTCTAATCTACTCCATATCTCACACGCACGCTCTTCCAGCACACAGCAGTTGTTTCAAGTCTGTCTCCAGTGTTGTTTTTGTATTTTTTTTCCCTAAGTAGTGCTTGTATAACCAGCAAAGGAAAGGCAGAAAAGCTTATCTGCAGCTGGCTTTTTAAAGTAGCAATTCCATGTTGCTGTTCTCCTGCCCCAAGGAGTTATGTGTGACGCTGCTATTGCCTTCCCATGGGATGTGATAAGAAAGGTTGGGCTCAAGTTACCAGCAGGAACACTGGTGACAGTGAACCTTTAGCGTCCTGCTAGTGAGGAGCCTGGGTCTGGCTGATCCAGGAAGCCCCAGCTCCAATGCTCTGCTCTCTCCTGATCTGTCATCCAAAATGGGAGCAGGAGCTGGGGACACGGGTCAAGCTGTGGGGTCCCAGCCTTGTCTCCAGCCCCATCTACAACACCAGAGGAGAATTAGGGGGCCTACAACTGGAATCAGAGGAGACCAAGAACTAAGCAAGGCAGTGGAAAACACTTAGGAGATAAGCCTGGGCTTTGTCTCCCTTTCACTCGGAGCTCCAGCGAGGCAGGGTGAGGAAACAAAATCCTTTTTCCCCCCTTTGGCTATTTGTCATGAAGCTGGGGGAGGAGGGCACTTAAATGCCATAAAACCATCCCCTAATCCCCCTCCCACCGCAGAGAGAGCTGTCAGGGGTGCCTGTCTTCCCAAACTTGCTGGAGCCCGCGTGTGACACCTCCAAGCCTCAATTATCATTAGCTGAGATTCCCAAATGACTCCCAGAGCAGTCACATCCCCTCACCCCGAGCATCCTCTGTGCTCCTTGCCCCTACCCCTGCCGCAGGGGTGCCCCAGCCTGTGCCAGTGCTGCCTCTGCTCCTCCCTAGTCCGGCTTAAGAGCCACAAGGCAAACACGGTTCAACTCCTGATGGGCTTAAAAACAAACAATCGGCAACTCCCCTAAAACAGGAGAGTCCAAACAAACAATTATCACCTCCCCCTTGACTCTGGCCAACGGGGCCACAGAGCAGGCTGCTCTTTCTGCTTCTGTGTGGTCTCTCCCTTATAGACAGGCCAACATAAAGGACTAAGTCACTGAAACTTAACGAGTTACTGCTCGTTAGCTGAGGAGCATTAACTGCCTGCTGCTCCCTCCGGAGAGCTGGGACAGGCTTTGTGCTGGCAAAGGGCTGGCACAGCGTTTTCCAGCCTCACAGTCTAAGGCTGGTTCCTGAGAGGTTTGCAAAGGTGGCTGGAAAACAAACAGCTTGTCACTGGGGTTCAACCACGAACTCAGGGATCCACACCCAGTGGGGGGAAAAGCTGTTGAAGGGCTGGCAGAGGGAGGAAAGGCTGGGCTGAGGGCATGCCCGGAGCAGGGACTGGGCTGGGGAGCACTCATGATGGGATTTAATAACATGCAACTGCCTGTCCGTGCTGCTGTTCCCAGGTGTGACACTGAGACTGCAGCAGCCACCCTCTTCTACACCAAGCACAGAGGGGAAGTAAATGAATAAACCAGCAATTAATAAACCCATTCCACAGCAAAGTTTCTACACTGCTGGAACCCCAAAGACAGAGTGTGTGTGGCTCTGCAGTAAAACCCAGCCCCAGTGATTTTTTATCTCCCTCTTTCGAGCGCTGCAAGCCGTGATGCTTTCAAAACACTTTTTGTTTCAAAGCACTTTTTGAAGCACAGCAAATATTTTTAAGAAGGAAAAGGCCAGAAAAAAAATGATGTTGGGGTGAAAAGGGAAGGAGGAGGTGCTGCTCTGGGTGACTTCCCAGTTGGGATAGGGTAGGAGCAGCCCCATGGACAGTTAGTGAGGAGCACGGACAGGCTGTGGCTTGTCGGCGTGGCCCTGCCCTGTGTCAGCAGAGCTGTAACCAGATAATTACACTTCTCTCTCTCTCTCTCTCTCTCTCTCTTTCTCTCTCTGGACGTTTTGCACAGAGGCAAAGCTCGAGGCACAAACCTAGAGCAAATTGCATGGTGGCATCTGTGTGCTAATAAGGTATCTGTGTTTGAGAGCGTGAGAAATCAGCTGGCTGTGCTTTTAAATGCAGGAGGATGGAGGGAGGACAAACGTCCCCATTCATCCCAGGGGGATGTGGGTGCCCTGTGAAGGAAAATTTCCATCTGGGTTAACCCATCCTCACTCCAGACCCATGTCCCACAGGTGGATTCAGGGCTGAACCTCCCAACACCAGTTCCTGGGGTCTCAGACATAAATCCAGAGCTCTGGCTTGGGAATATCAACGGCAGCAGTGCTGCTTCAGCCAGGCTTCTGCTCGGGGGATTTACCTTCACAGGCTCCCTCTCCATCAGCAAAGCTTTTGGAAAAAATACTAATAATAACTTGGGAACATTTGAAATATTTGGGTCGATGATTTTTTTACATAGCCAAACTTGGTTGGGATCTCTCATCTTCTGTAAAACACTACAGTTTTATCTCAGGGTGGAAATTTCATATGAAATCCAAATGTACTTTATGATTCCTTTCTGTTGCCAGCTCTTTTATTTTTAATAACTTCTAAGATCAACGAAGCAATGCTATTTTAGGCAAATGTTTTGTACAATCTGTCCAGATGTTCAAATACCAATACAGAAGTGCTCCAAGAAGAGAAGGTCCTCTCTTCTGTCCTTACAAGAAATATGTTTGCTATCACAAAATTAACAGACAACTCCCCCTTGGTGATCAGCAGAAGTAAGCATCAATTTTTATTTGTATTTTTGCAAGTCTTTCTCCATGCCATTTATCTAATGAACTCACCCCAAACAGCATCTCCAACTGGTGCTGCACTATCATTTATACTGCTGAGCTAATAATTTAATTTTCATTGGGGAGCAGAAGGGGGAGGAAGATGGAAGGAAAGAGATGATTTTACTAAATTGCTTCACTTTGGATAATGTTCATCCTCTGGCAATTTCTGATTTATAGCTACAGTTGGCATTTCCAGTTTCTTAGAAATTAATTCCTGTACTTTAAAGGAAGAAAAATACCTTGACTGAGCCCAAGACTGTGGGGTTTGTGATGGGGCTTGGCCAGGCTGGGCAGGGCAGAGCCCCAGGCATGGGAGCAGTTTCTGCTCCTCCATCCCTGCTCCTGTGGGGATCCCCAGGGAGTGTGGAAGGTGCCACCACTGGCACAGGGAGAGCTCAGCAGCTCCTCTGGGGCTGTGGGGATGGAGTCACACCCCAAACATCCCAAAACCCAGGTTGTACAAGCTGACCCCACCTTCCAGACCCCCAAGGTGGGGTGCTGGGAGCTGGCTGCCCCCTCCCTCCCTGGGGTCTCTCCCCACCATGTCCTGCACTGCTCCTGGCCTGATGCACACTCTGGAAGAGAAAAGAGAAGAGAGAAAACCCCAACCAAGTGCCATTAAAGTTAATTGTTTTTATTGCTAGTTTAACAGTGTCTTGTAAATCTTTTTATGACCCAGCCCAGGAACACCAGTGAGGCCTAAACTGGAGCTGGAGCACGATGAGTAAGGGAGCAGGGACAGGGGAATCACAGAATCCCCTGTTGGAATTGTTAAGGTTGGAAAAGCCCTCTAAGATCATCAAGTCCAACCACTAACAGCACTGCCAGGTTCACCACTGGCACCCCAAGTGTCACATTCACATATTTTCTGAACATTCTCAGGGACACTAATTCCACCCCTTCCCCAGGCAGCTCCAACACTTCACCAGCCTTTCAGTGAAGAAATTTTTCCTATTATCCAATCTAAACTTCTCCTGGCACAACTTAAGGCTGTGTCCTCTTGTCCTATTCCTTGAAGAGCAGCTCTTGCTCTGGTCTCCTCCCCTGAGAGCTGCAGGTGAGGTGGGACATTTGGAGCCATGATGCAGAAGTAGCTCTTGGCAGCACAGAAGAGGGTGGGACAAACCCTGAAATATCCCCCCAACCCTTCCCCACCCAGCCAAGTCCTGATCATCCCTTGTGCCCTGGCAGAAGGCTCAGCTGAGCTCATCTAAATTTGCACTGTCAGAAACACCTCGGGTCTCACCCGTGTCCCTCTGCCAGGGACACCTCACCGAGGTCCTTGCAGGGCACAGGAAAACCCCTTTGATCTTGCAGTATTGCAAGGAGAAAGCTAATCCCGTGTTGTGATGTAAGTACCAGATGCTTCTTGGAAGAATTATACTGGGGCACAGGGTTAATGCTCCAGCTTTTCTTTAAAGTGTCCTGTGGATTATTCCCCGATTAAAAGGATTGTTCCTCAAACGGCTGCAGTGTCAGCCTGGCTGTTATTGTTGTTGTTGATACGTGGGGCCGCAGAAAGGACCTGGGGGGAACAGGGTGTTGGGATTTATTTGCTGCCTCAACAACCTTTTGCCCCCTCTTTGGCCGACCCCTCTTCTCCCATTTGAGCTCACCGAGGGTGGGTTGGACACTGCTGAGGCTGCTCACCCAGGAGGGGAGGGAGAGAGGGTGGGAAAAGGGTGCTGCGAGGGTAGGGAAATATTTTTTCCAGGTCTAAGGCATCAGGCATCCACCTTCAGAATGAACTCGTGCACGGGACACACACATACAGACACAGAGGGGTAAAAAGGGCTCAGCCCCTGTGGAAAGCTGCACTCTGCCCCAATCCCCACATCATTACTGCTCAGCACAGGGATGTGGAAGGAAGGGGAAAAGAGAAGGGAATAATTTGTCTCTTTTATTCCCAAAGCTGCAGGTTCCCCCACACACCCCACGGCGAGCCACCCATGGGGACAGTCGGCTGCTCTGCGTCCCCCTGCCCAAGCAGCTCCCTCATCTCCTTCCTTACTCCCCATCTCCACTCTTTTTTTGTTGTTGTTTTCTACCGGTTTTGAGTCCCAGCCCAACCCGCATCCACCTCCCCATCGCCCGCATCCCTTCCACCCGAGCATCCTCGGAGGGGCCGGGTGTGGCTGCCGGAGCCGAGCGGGCGGGAAGGGCGACGGGCTCCGGCCCCGGGCACTGCCAGCCGGGCACCTCCTCCCCCGATCTCCGCTTAACCCACGACTGTTGCCAAAGAAAAAAGATCTCGGACTTAAAACAAATGTCTCAAACCGGGACGGCGCCGGACTCGGGAGGGAGGGAAAGCAGCATTTCCCACAAGCAGGGAAAAGGCAGCAGCTCTGCAGAGGGACAAACACATCATCCCTCCCCTAAAGCACCGCGAAGGGGCCGCGAGGACCTCTCCGCTCTGGGGGATCGGCAGAAGAGCAGCACCGCTGTGTCCGGATTGAGGAGCATCCCCACCTTTATTTCAGTAAACGAAATCATCCCCTCCGAGGGGGGGACAGGAGCGCCCCTCCCGCCCGGGGCTGCCCGTGCCTCGTGTCCCCCTTGGGGGGCTCTGCCTTCCTCGCCCCCCGCTCCCACCTCCCTCGGCTCCTTCTCCCGGGATTGCTCCCGCTCCGCTCCGTCCCTCTCTGCAGAGCAGGGATTTGGTGTCCCTCGGAACGCGGCTCCTTTCCGGGGGGGTGGAACCCCACATCCCCACATCGGGGCCGCTGTCCTGCCCTCCCCGAACCCGCCAGGACTGTCCCACGAACACCGCGGGGACAGCGGCATGTCCCGGGACGGGCCCGGGAGATGCTCCCGGAGCGCCGGGAATGGCCTGACATGGGAACGGCTCCGCAGGGAGATGCCCCCAGCCCTGGCCCTTGGGTCCCTGGGTTTGCCTCCCGAACCTTTTCCACGTCCATCAGCGTTATCAGCACCGCCTCCCCATCTGCATTACTCTGCATGGCAATGGATCCATGCATGGAGCCGCAGCCAGCACCCCGAGAGTGCCAGATCCCCCCAATTCTGCTCCTGTCCCGCACCGACCCCGCTCTCCCCTCCACACCCCTTCCTCCTCTCCTCCAGGCTTCCCCCGCTTTGCTCCCCGGTCTTTTCGGGGATCTCGAGGAGTTTAAGGCTGTAAAAACAGCAGCGAAATGGGGAGACTCGATAGAACCGCTGGAAAACGGGGGGGATATCAAGGCTTGATAAAAAAGGGGAGAACCCCTCTTACATCCCGGCAGAGACTTCCAAAGCAAGCGGTTCCTCCTCAACTTGAACACATAAAGGACATTTTTTTCCACATTAAGTGTCGGGAAGGCAAAACCAGGGTCCATAACAGGGAAATTATAAAAGGAAGTAAATCCATCAAAGGAAATGCAATTGGGAATACAATTAAGCAGAGGGCTGGAAGGACACAAAAGGAGGGAGGATGGAGAGAGCTCTGCCGCTGAGTGACGATACGCAGGCTGCGAGGGAAAAACATCCCGGCAAATGCCATTTTCCAGGAGGCTCTGGGCAAGGAATAAAATCAATAGGAAGCCAGGACGGCTTCCCAGAGGGGGGAGCACCCTCACCCCAAGTCTTGGAGGTTGTTTGGTGTTTATTTTTGAAGGAAGAGGTAAAAAGCGACAAAATCGCTTTTAAAATTTTTAATTTGTTTTTATTTTATTTTATTTTTTTTTTTTTGGTGGGAGAGGTGATGCTGGTGTAGAGGGTGAAAGCTCGGGGCATAGAGCAGCGCTGGGGACACGGGGGAAAATCCCCGCACCCAGCTCAGCCCCTACCGCGGCTGCTCAAACTCTGTGGAAACGCTGCGAAGAGACAGAAGTGTCACCCTGGCACCCAAAATTCAGCGTTTTCACCCCAACCCCCCGGGCCAGGTGTTCTGGAAAAGCCTCGGTTTTGCCCCCATCCCTTCTCCCCGCCGGTGCGCGAGTTTCCGAGGATTTCAGCTGGAAAGGAAGCGGGGATGAATTAAACTACCCAAACTCTTAAGGCAGCGCTTACATCCCCACTTTTCCTTTATTTATTTCCCCCCCGCCCCGAGGCGAGAGACAGGAAGGGCTGGATGGACGGTACTGAGAAAAGTGAGAAGGTTTTATGCGCTCTCATTAAAAAAACGCCAACCCAAACCCGAATTTTCTTTTGTTTGTAACATAAACTATAGCCCAGCTCTGGAAACTTAAGGAAGCCGCTTCTATTCCTCTGTGCACCTATTTATGCAGCCTCTAATTAACACATATACAAGCGCGGAGCCTTCCATGACATTTATTGTTCAGATCTTTCTGAAAAACAATAGATCTCCCGTCAGAATTTCCTATTCCTTGTGCTTCAAATCATCAGCGTTTCCACTGGGGGGGAAAAAATGTGTCAGGATAATCAGCGATTTTCAGCAGCAGTGATTTTTTTTCGATTGGGGGTTAAAAAAAAAAAAGAGGAAAACGAGCAAAGGTAGTATAAACACGCAATTATATCACGAGAATTTTTGCACAAATGAACTTAATGAGTAAAAAAAAATGTGTGGTTAAAGGCTTTGCCCCCTCACTGAACCAGATTAACAGTGTTTGTTGCTTTTCTAACTATACAAAACTGCAGTAATGAAAAATAATCTTGACATCATTTAACTTCCTTAAGGTATCTTCCCCCCGCAGACGCTTTCAGAGCTATTAAAGAGATGAGACGGGGTCGTATTGAGCTGTTACAATGCTCGCTTTAATCAGAATTAGGCTGAATCGCTTAATATCACAATTAAGGAAAGCTCCTATTAAAAAAAAAAAAAAAAAGAAAAAAAATCCCTAGTTCCTAGCGTCAGCAAACTCCAGAATTCCCAGCAGCTGGAGACGGATACCGAAAATTTGTGGACACAAAAGCTTTCAAACCCCTTTAATAGGAACTCGCTGGGGACCTCGGGGTTCGGCGTCTCCACCTTCCCGCGGGGAGGTGACACCGGGTCCGAGCCGGTGCCACCAATGGGTGAAGCGACAGCGACTTTAGGTCCTTGTAGGAAATAAATGTGACCCGGGGCTCGGGGACGAGAAGGAGCATCCCGGGCAGCATCCTGGGGAGCCGCGGCAGTGCCGGTCCCTGCGGAGGGACAGGGACGGACCGGGAGGGATAAGGAGGGGACCGGGAAGGACCGAGAGGGACCGGGAGAACCCTCCGTGCGGACGGAGCGGGGCTGCCGAGCGGGGTTTGCACCGCGATTTCCCCGCTCACACCCCACCCGTGCCTTTGGACAAGGATTCTCCAAACCCCCCGGAGCTGCCAGGGGAGCGGGATGCGCTGTGTGAAGCGGAGGGATAAAGCGGCTGCTCGGAATCTCCGGTCCCCCGGACACCTCCTGTGGGGAAAAACTTGTGGCAAGGAGGCAAGGACAGTCCTTCCACCCGCAAACTGGTGGCACAAGGTTTGTGGGGACAGTGGAGAGCAGCAGGGAAAAGCCCTTTGTGGAAAAGAACGGAAAAGCCCCAAACAAACAAACCAACAAAAAAAAAAAAAAAAAAAAAAAAAAAAGAGAAAGAAACAAAAAAAGAGAAACAAGCAAAAATAAAGGATAAAAAAAGGAGAAAAGAAAAAAAAAGAAAGAAGGAGTTTAAAATACAAAGGAGAAAAAAAAAAGAAGGAAAGGAAAAAAGGAGGGAAAAAGGAAAAGAAAGAAAAAAAAGACAGCAACAAAAAAAGAAACAAACCCCAACCCCCAGTCCTTAGAAACACCCATATCACGCCACCCTCCCACTGCTTTCTGTAACCCAGGAGGGGAAGCCCAAGGAAATAAAAGGCGAGATCCAAAATCCCCCTCCCTGCGAACCCCCGGCCAAGGCTTGGCAGGCTGGGAGGGTGGAAAAGCAGCGAGCCAGAGGGGGACAGGGTGTGAAGCACCGTGCAGGGCCCGGGCTGCTCCCCCAGCTCTGCCCCCTCCTGCCTCCTCCCGCTCCCTCTCCTCCAAGGAAAGTCACAAGGTAACCACGGCTGGCTGTAACCTAAGATCTGAGGATGGCTGCAGATTATTTTTACATGAAGGGCTGCCTGAAGATGCAAACGTGCCTTTGGATGAGTTCTGCACGCTGGGCTTTGACCAAGGCATGTGTGGCCATCCCCTGCCGAGTGTCCTGAGCTGCTGCTCGTGCACACACACCACACACCAAACACCCCCACAAAACACACACACACACACACATACACACACACACACAAGTGTAATCCCCAGGGCTTGTGCACTCAGACAGAGCACCCAAGGTATAAAAAGAAATTTAAGCTTCTGCTCTGAAACTGATCTCCCTTCCCCTGGATCACACTTTTGATCTAATTTGTTTCTCTGTCCAAATGACTTGGCTCAGCCTTCCCCCTGAAAGTTCGGTGTACAGTTGACATCAATCATGTCTCAGTCCAGGGAGGGATAAGGATAGAATATCAGAGAGGTGACCATGCATGCCACATGATTCAAATCATCTCAGCATTGATTAATTGGGTTCAATCTGAGTTTCAGAATCATAACAACTGTTGTTCCCCTTCACATAACATCAACAGGGCCTTTAAAGCAGAGTATCCATTTACTCCAAGGCATGTGATGCATTAAGACCATCATCTTCTATTAAACCTTAAAGGCTGGATGAATTTTAGACAAACTCAATTAGCTCAAGATGGCTCTGCAGTGATTAGACATTGTTGCCCCTTCCCCTTCATCAGAGATTTTTCTACCCCCTCTACTTTTTAATACACAGGGCAAAATATGTTCACATATGGAAGATGAGAGCATTCCTTGGGCTTGTCCTGTCTCTGCTCTGGCTGTGCAGGTAAAAGAAGGCAAATCCAACCTAAAACTTGTAAAGGAAATATTTCAAAAAAGCAGGATCCATTTTTTCTACTTGGTCTTTAAGAAAACCATTTGGATACCTGGTGGCTGGGACATGAAGCTGTTAGCAAGAGGAAGAAGGAGCAGATGGAAAATGTGTTCTGAGCTGGCCAGGAGAAGACGGTACCTCAAGCTCTGAGGAAAGGAGAGCCAGACAGCGCTCAAAACCCTTCTAAATGAAGGGCTATAAATAAATGAAGTTATCCCTGCCCCTACACCTAGGGAGAGGCTGTGCTTGGGTTAGAGGGTTGCTCATCAATTAACTGCAGCAAAACCAGGGCAGAAACACTGCCTGGCTGGACAGGGGCTGAGCAGGGCTTGAGATGGAGACGACTTCTGCAATTCAGGTTTCCATATGGTAAGAAAGATGAGCCCTATTTGTGTGTGTTTGATTCTTATCTACCAGCTGGGATCACTCATCCGGGTTGTAACTGAAATAATAATGATTAAAGAAAAGCATGCCTGCCTTGTAATGTTGCAAGTATGGGCCTCCACATCACATATATTCAGCCCCGATTGAGGGATGACCTATCACAAACTCAGCCTTGAGCAATCAGAGGAATATCATCTCTAATTACTGTTTTGCAAGCTGAAACCCTATTAAGCACTTCCCTGTTGTGCCTATTATGACTGGTTCTACACTTAAAACAAAAGCATCCTTTTTTTAATCGCTCCACTTTGCGTGGGAGCGACAGGGCTCTGATTCAGCTCAGGGGTTGCTTTCTTTGGTTTGTTTTTTTTTTTTTTTTTTTTCTTTCTATTTACTTATGAAGAAAAACTCAGAGGCTCTGACTGCAGGGCCTGAGATGACTGTTACATGAATACTCCTTGTAGCAGGGACAATAAGTTGATTTAAGAACTGTGCTTAAATCAATCCCTAATTTAAGGCATGAGTGTTTTCAAGGAGAGAATTTCCACAGTGAGACTTTTAGGAAAGTTTTGAAACAACTTGACTTGAAAGCTATATCTGCACAAAGTGCCTTGCTATGAGTATGCCAGCAATGAAAATGGATGTATAATTTTCCATATAAATTAACATATCCTGGAACAAAATAGAAGCAACAGGAGGTCCTGATGAGGCAGAGTACTGGGGACCACATCACTCTTCAGAGCATGTGACAGACAAACCACTGACCCAAGGACATCATCACCCTGAGCTGCACAGATGATTTTTGGCTCTGATTTTACTGCTAGAAACAGGGAACTGGGGAAAAAACAACTCCCAAAGAAATAACATCAGGTTCACTACTGGAAACTGATGGTGGGAGACAGCAGCAAACATTCCAAAGGGACATCCAAGGGATGCTCAGCTCTGGGACCAGGATTCTGGAATAGGGAGATGTCACTGCGTTCACATAAATGAATCAAGTTAATTAATACAGCAAGTCACTATGCTGACTTCAGCCAGGATTCCCAGTTGATTTGGTCAAGTAACACAAGCTTGTGTCCCAACACTCATCAATTTTACTTTTCAGCCACTAAAGCAGAACCAGAGTTTTGCTGTCTCTGCCTTTCACATAAAAAAAACCCCAAAACAATTCCACTTGTTTCTTTCCAGAGATGAGCCACAGGGGGCAAACACTCCACAGATACTGGAAGCCATCTGAAAGCAGTGGAATAAATAGATGGGCACACAAAGATGGACAAGTGCTGAGCTTTGGGCAGGCAATAAACTCAGCCAGAGCAGACACAGCTGGGTCTCCATCACTGAATTTGTACCAGACCTGTAGGACATCCCAAGGGGCAAACCCAGCAGAGATCCCTCAGCCTGTGGCTTCTACTGTCATGAGCACTGCTGGAGTACGGAAAAGATCATGAAAAAAGGAACTACTGCCAAAAACACCCAGCCCCAGCCATTTCTATAGATCACCCAGCCCAGCAGACACTTCTGTGTTTGCTCTCTTGCTAGACAGACCCAGAGTTGCATCCCCTTGTGCCCTGAGGGGGTTGAGAAAAGAAACAGCTCAATTTCAGATCAGCTTGGACAGAATGGCTGCTGATTCCCATTTTCCATGTGCACTGACAGAGACAGGGCTGGGGCATGTTCCAATTGTCTCTCACCTGCAGGAGAGGCTCCACACAGGATTATATCCTCTGTCCAGCACTGGCACTGCCTCACATGCCCAATTTAATGACTCTGTGATGAGGACAGGGCAGCAGGCACAATTTCCTGTGGAATTAAGTGCCTGGAGAATGATCTGCTCTCCCATGTAACAGGCAGGCATCTCCCTCAGCCCTCTGTGCTCCCAGGGATGGAGATCTCAGCTGGGTAAATCCTAATCCTGAGCCTTGCTGTGCTAAAACCCCAAACCTTTCTATTTCTCTTTTTTCTCCCCCAGAAATTTACTTATAGAGGAGAAATTTCCCGAGTGCTGACACCACATGACGAGGTTCTTCACTCCCTGCAACACAAACCATCCATCTGCATGGAGTGGATTCCTTGAGGGTTGTTTATTTTCTCTCACTTCTTTTTCCTGCTTTCCCATCAGCTGCCTGACCCCTTCCTTAGGCAGAGTCTCAGCTGGGAAAGGGGAGATGGATCCATCCCTGAGAGCAGAGCTGTTATCTCCTGATCTGGGCTGGGAAGGGAGCACAGAGGCACCTGCACTTCTCACTTTGGGACAATTCCTGGAGCTGAGCCCCACATTTTCCCCAGGATGATCCCCACTGTCCATGACCTTTGCAGGCTGGGAGTCTCCCCAGCAGGAATGGGATAAATCCTCCCAGGAGGCTCCTTCCTCCAAAGCAGCTGAAAGTGAGGAAACAAGAGAAGGAATGCACTGAACCAGACCTCAATTTGAACTTTTAAGTCTCCCTCTCACTGAACATAACTTTTCACTTTGAATTTGACTGATCCAGTAGCTACAAGGTAGGGAGGGAGAGCACAGGTGTAAGGATGTATCCATCCCTCTGGATTTCTGGGAACTCCAAGCTGGTGCTGCCCCAACTTTCTTCTGCACCTCAGTTCATTCAGCATTCACCAAGTGAGCTATTCCAGGAATGTGCAAGGATCAGTCCCCAGAAGAGCAGATTGAGAAGGGGGAGGTCACAGAGAAATGCAGCATTTCCCAGCTCTCTAAAGCAGATTTCTTTTCCCTGCCTTCCAGCCACCTTCCCCTATGTGACCTGAGCAGTTTCCCTAACAAAAATATAGATGTAACCTTATCTAAGCTAAGTGCAGCAAATGTACTATGGATAATGTGTAATTAATAACAGAAAAATAATGTTTCCCCTGTTATTAAATCAAGGTCTCCCCTGACCTCTCACCCTCATGTAAGTGCCTTTAGTTTTATGACAGCAATGGACAAAGTTATTGTGTGTCCATATGTGCAGGCACATCCTAGCTGGCAAGGGGCTCACCTAACCATTGCTGGAGTTAGTTCAGGGATTTTCCTTTTTTTTTAATACTTTTAAGGTTAAAAAAAGAATTGCCTCCAGTAGCTGAAATGCTGCTTGGCCTGGGAATGAACTCAATCAGTGCATGAAACGAATCTGGTCCCAGTGAGGAAAGCTGCAGCCCCAGGTCTCAGGGTAACAATCTTTATTTACACACTTGCACACGGGTGTGCACTGCTCTTGGGCTCCCTGATGCGCTTCCAGGATGCTTGAGGAATGCATCAATATTTTCATTTATCTGCAGCATGCAAAGAGAAAACTAAGAGAAGCAGAATTCCCTGGAAGGGCTCAGCATTTTTTTGGCTGTCTTGCAGTGAAATCTTCCCTGCTCACAAGACAGTGTTTCTTCCCTAGCTGCTCTTTTACTTTAATACTTGCAGAGGCTCAGCCCCAGCTATCCCTGCTGACAAAAATCTGTGTATATATGGGCAAAATTAACGAGTTTGGGCCTGAAAACCTATCAAGAGATTAAAGAAATTAATAAATAGGAGGCCAGCCTGGTTGTGTCAGCCCCCCTTCCCAAGGTGCTGCCTGGGGAATGCTGTCTCCCTCCAGAGGTCAGCGGGCTCCTCTGATCTGGGGCTTCCCTCCTGATTCATTGCATTTGATGCTCAGCTCTTCCAGGAGTCAGCCCAGCAGAGCCCTGGGTTAATGGAAGCCACACCAGCTCCTAATCCAGTAGCTTTGAATTCTCCTGTTTGTGTTAGATGGGCCCTGAGTGAAAGCCCTGTCAGCCACGGTCAGGGGAGCTCCTTGTGAGCACCAGAGAAGGGATGTGAACCCCAGGTCACTCATTTTCCACCATTCCTTTTCCTTCCAAACACCCTGGGACCTGCTGCTCCCCAGGGACCGTGGCACAGAGAGAGGGAAGGGACACAACCATGTCCCAGCCATCACAAAACCATTTGGATGCACTTCTGCTATTCCTGAGCTTATTTAATTGTCTAATTCAAGGCTCAGCCCAGAGCTGTACCTCTACCCCAAACAGTATTTTCTTTGCCATGCTCTGAAGTGCTAGAAGACGTGGAAAAACTGGATTTCTTCAACAATTTCAGCTCTAAGGAGGTGGAAACCCCTTTGCCTCAAACACACAGGTGTGAGCCAACCCCTGAATCTCAGGATTTATCCATTCAGCCTCTCTGGTTTGAAGGGAGAAATCTGTGCAGAGACAAATGTGTCTTTTAAACAAGCACCACACATGAGTGCAGTGATGGAAACACTCCTGTAACAGCAGGTATTCCCTCCATCCTCCTCCTCACAACATCCTGCCACCCCTTTTCCTGCTCTGCCTGCTAAAGGCTCAGTATGGAGCCTGAGGTTTGGAGAGCAGGAGGGCACAGGAGGCTCCCTCCACCTTCCAGATCCATCACTCGCATTTCATCACTGCAGCTGAATCCTGCTCTGTTCCCCAGACACATCAGGCTAGAAATACCTGCCTTGCACTTCCCTGGTGCCCTCCCTTCCCTCAAAACACAAGCTGAGGGTGTATCACTTTCTGGAGAGCCCAGCAAAGACTCTGCCAGCCCTAAAACCTGCTCCTGGGACAGGGGACATTCATCTTTTCATTGGCATCTCATTTGAAGAAGAGTTTTTCCTAAAAGGTAAAGATGCAAGGAGTGAGGGGCTGGAAGTTTTGCTTGCTTGCCCTGCATTCCCAGGAGAACACAACATTTTAGAAGAGAGGGGAGCCTCCAAACCCAGGCAATGCTGGCAGGAGCCCAGCAGAGTCCTGCTGCCTACCAGAAGTATCCTGACCAGTATAAAACCAGAAGCAAACTGTTTTTGTACTGGTCAGGGTAATATTCCAGTTGGGTTGGTTAAAATGGGATTAGGGAGTCAGAACATCTCCCTCCAAACAGAGGAATTAGGGTGATGGGAAGAGTTAATCCCATCAACTTCCCCACTGCTCTGTGGGTAAATCTCTCTTCACCTGGCTGTGGGATGCACCCACACATGCTCCCTTCCCACCAAAACCTGCATATAGATCTTATTTTAGACAGATCTATTTATATAAAACACATCTATTATCTTTGCAAAGAATGCATTTCACAAAATATATTTACTGCTTTCATATCTCCTCAGTGCCCACACAGCACACAGACATGAGTGGCTGCAGCTGTGCTGAAAAAGGAACTTTCTGTCTTCAAAGTCACCACCAGGTCCCATAAATCTTAAAAATATTTCATGGATCACCAAAACAACCCCCCTACACACACAACAAGCTGCTTTCCAAGCACACAAATACTTTCAAGCTCAACGAAATGTTTTGTTTCAGTCAGGGCAAGTTCTTTTATCTGGGTTTGGAGCCTCTGTTCAATTATTTCTCTATGGATTCTCCCCTGAAATGAGTTCAAAAATGAAATAAAATTTGTTCAGTCTGAAAACATCCAAATAATACATTTTGCAAGGAAACTCCCTATTCTTTTTTTTTTTGAGGGGGAAGGAGGTGTTGCTTGTTTTTATTACATAAAATTTTCCATCAGCACATTTTATGAGGGAGAAACCATTAAACAGCATTTTCTGATTCAAACCCCAATTCTATTTCATTTGTTCTTTCTGCAGAGCTCAGTCCCTGAGACTGAGCATCCCTCCAGCACTCCTAAAAACCCCTCACCAAAAACTATGCACAAACCCAGCCAACTCCAGTTCAGAAATAAATCTGCTCTGTTTACTGATAAATATTTATTCAGATATTTACCAAGAAAACATGAAAGGCAAACCCAACATCTGTATTTCTAGTATTGCTTGCTGGGGAATATCACTGGGGAACAGAGAGAAGAGGACAGATTTGTGATCACCCCTGAATTTCCTTGTAAAAATCAGCTTTTCCCCCTTCAAATCAAAGAGGAAATTCTGATTTACTCTGGAGGCCATGGCATTCCTGTCAGCCAAGCTTTGCAGTCCTGTTCAGCTGCTCTGCAAAACATTCTGTTGTTATGGCTCAGAAAAAGCTAAATAATGAATTCCCATTCCCATGGGGAAAAGCCAGTGTGGGGTGATGGGGCCACCTCCTCCTGGGGCAGGGAACCTCTGCCATGACATCCATATGGGACTTGCAGCCGTTTCCATTTACAAAAATGGCTTTTTTTGCTTGACTTTAGGTGAGCTTCTTATTTCTGATTTATGGCACCAGTGAGAGCTGAGGGCTGGTCTGTGAGATGCTGTGCTGCACTTCTTCCTTTACTGGTGCTAAAAAGAATGGAGCTGAGCAGAACTTTGCTGCAGCTCATTCTAGCAGATGAAACCGTGGTTCCATGTGGATGGAGGGAATTAGCAGCAGGGCTTCAAAAATATAATGATACAAATACAAATAAGAAAAGCATAAAAGGACAAAATGCTCATGGACCCACTGCAGAAATGCTCCTGAGCCAGGAACTCGGACAATTGTAAACCTCAAACCTGCAAAGTTTTATCTCTATACTCAGATTTAACTTTGCTTTCCCTGAAGTAGGAAATAGCTCCTGGTCTGAATTCAGTCTCTGGTCTGAAGGCTCAGAGCTGAAGCCTGACAATTCCCAAGAGTTTGAATAGGCAGAAAATCCAGGATTTTAGCTTGGGTACTGCATTTCCAAACATCAAACTAGAATTTTGTCTTGACTATAAATTGGCATTTGTCTTTCTGTACAACAAAAAAGCAGATTAACAGACCTAGAAGAAACAAAGCCACCACTCACCAAAATTACTGGAATAAGCAAGTATCCCAGTCAAAAGTAACACACATTTTTGCAGGAAAGAGGGTTTCGTTTGTTTGTCGGCCACCAGCTCTGAAATTCTGCAAAGCCCAAGGAACAGCCCTGAACAAGAGTGAGAACAATCACCTTGGAGTTTCTTCAGGACTTTGGGGGACACAGGAAAAGAGAAAAGGAAGATAAATGATGAGTTGGCACCTGAAAACTGCTCAGTTGTTGGCACAGAGGAATGTAAAGGTGTTTTGCTTACTTTCACCACTGATTTCAGGAAGCTGGGAGGGCTGCTCAGAAAATGGTTCCCCAGCCTGAGCTCCGATGCAGTTCCAATAATAGACAGCACAGGCAGAGGCTTAATCATCTTCAAACCATGCTCTGCTCTGCCAGCTCTAAAGCTCTTGGCCCACAGGAGGACACAGTTAAGCTCCTGTTTAGCTGAAGAGTTGCAAAAGGGCTTGTGGAGAGTTGTCCCAGAGCAGGGCAGAGCTGGGCTCTCAGAGCACCAGGATTGGGGCATTTGGGGCTGGGACCGACAGGCAGCTGGGAACCTTCCCTGGAAGGAGGGCTGTTAAATTACAAACACCTCCCACATCTTGGGAACCACTTTTCTTATTTCTTGACTAATTTTTGAGCCTTAAAATGCACACCTACACCAGCTCTACACTGTGTTCCTACCTCCAACACAACATCCTTTCACTCCAAGGTGAAAATGAGGGGACATCTTTTGGGGAAGCATGGGATCCTCAGAGAGCCTTTCATTTTCCCAATAACATTTACAGCCTGATGCTGTAAACCATCAATCTCCTAATTCCTACTGGAGCTGAAAGAAGAGTTTGGTGGGGTCTGAAACCCCCTCCCTTCCAAGGGGACATGAATCCCTGGCCTCCAAGGAAGGGTTGTAAGACATCTATGGCAATGCCCAGCTCCACTCCCATGAGCAAAGCTTTAATTCCGCCATTTGTTTGCCCTGTAGGTGAATAAATAAATACATTTGGGATGCTTCTCTTTTGGTCCAAACCAAAGTGACCATCAGAGTTGGAAAACCAGGGGCTCAAATCAAGCTACTACCTCATTAATTGCACACATGAGTACGTGAGAAAGATGTTTAAATGAACAGGTTTTACCTTTTCTTTGTGCTAGGATGAGAATATCCCCCTGGCTGGTTAATGCAGAGCAGCTGAGCCCTGGTAACTTGATCATGGGCCTAAACCTGGCTCAGGGACTGTCCTACAACATACAAAATACTGCAACAAGTCTTGTGTGCAGGGAAGAGCTGCAGCCAAAGGGCTCCCACCCTGCCCTGGCACCCCACTCCGGGGAGGACAGATTTCCTTGATGCCCTTTTTGGGGAGGAGGAGGCTTTTTCTGTCTTCTGAATTACACCAGCACAGGCAAAGAGACTTGACCCCTGCACTGGCCAACTCCAGGAGTGCAGGGCTCACCATCACTGAGCATCAGCAAAGCCAGAGCTGAGCAGTTAAACCACTGCTTTTCCCTTCAGTGCCCAACCAGACTAACTGAGTTCAGTATTTGCAACAGGAAGGATCTGTTTCAGCGTCCAGACCAGTGCCAAGCATTTCAAAAAGGTGAAAAATATGTGCAAAAAACCACTCATAAATACCTCTGCTCAACCCAGGGCAAGCCAAGCAGACAGAAGCATGACATTCGTATAGCAAAATATTCCAGGAAACAATTAATGCAGGATCCAGATCAAGAAAAATACCCTCCCTAAGTCATACAGATGGGAAGACTAGCAGGCAGGCATCTCTCCTTCCTGGTGGCACTTGTCCACTGTGCTGTCACACGTCCTGGGCCACCCTGAGCTCACCCGAACATGTGCCAGGGGCTAGCAGGGAGTGTTGGACACTGGGAAAAGCCAGAAGCCATGGCCAGGCCAGCCCTCTCTTTTTCAGCTGTGCAATAACTCTGGGAAAGGGTGTCAAAAATAATGACCTGGCTGGGCTGAGGAGGAAGGTTCGAAAGTTCAGCCTGGATGTGGACAGCCAGGGTTTCTGCAAGGAGAGTGACCATGACTGAGGGAAAGGCCAGGGGAAAAAACCCTCTTTTGCAGGAAGTGCTGTTGGGGTTGCTGGCAGAAAGGTGCGTCCAGGTGTTACTGAGCTTAATCCACAGGGCCAGGTTTTGGGAGTGAGGATACAGCCTGGCTCCTGGCTCAAGACCGAGCTCTGTCTTGGTAGGGAGTGAAGGAAAAGGTGAGATTTTTGTTGGGCTGCTCCAGGCAGCTTTTGCAGTAGCACTACTGGTGCAAAGGAATTTTGGGATGCAGAAAGCAGCCCTGCCCTGCAGCACTGCCAACATGAAGGACAAGAACAGAGATAATTCTGGGAAGGGCAGATGAAACCAGCAGGATAACCTCCCAACCTCCCTGCTGGCAAAGCCAGCGCTCAGCCCTCAGTGTGGGTCACACCCCTCACCTGTCATTGGAGATGGGACCCAGATAAACTCATCCTACCACAAAGAGAGGCACTCCATCAATCCATGAAAGCAAGTTCAGCCATAAATCCACCTTCTTGGCATGGCGGGATTTTCCCACCCTGGACAATGCAGGGGGCATGCAGAGCAGGCAGATGCCATCACTTTGCTGCCTGTGATTACCCCACACAACACCCAAGTGCAGCCCCAGGCGCTGCACTGGATACAACTCCAGCCCCAAAAGCCCTTCCAGTGTCAATGGGGTTTGGGAATTTGTGGGATCCCTGTCCCTGGAGGAGCAGAAACACCAACACCTCCTGCACAAATGCTCAGTGCCACCCTAATCTTGGGTGAGTTTCAGACAGATTTCCCCCATGCTATAGGTTTGCATTTTTGGATGCTGCGCATCTGCAGCACTCTCACTACCCTCAGCCCTTCTACCTAGAGAGGCAATTTCAAAAGTGTGGTAGAAGGCACAGAAAGTACACAGACAAGCTTGGAATTCCCCCAGCTGGGATGGGAAGTGCATGCCACCAAGTCAGGCAATCCAATCACTGCTGCCACCCTCTCCCCTTCTCCCTTCAGCCTCACCATTAATATTTGAGATTTCTGCAGATTTACTCATTGAGATTTTGCCTTCCAGGAGAAGCTCTTATAGGATTAGGTGGCCTCACTACTAATTCCAAATAATTTTTCTCCCTCTTGGAAAGAGGATCTCCTAGTCCACCCTGGGCTCCTCCCTTTCTGTGGACTTCCTGAGCAGGGACAATGCTTGCAGGGGAAATGGATAACCAAGCATCATTGGTGAGATTCAGAGGAAAGGAGGGTTTCACCTCTTTGGGACAAGTTGAAACCAACTCCTGTTGGCCTCTACCCCTCCAGAGGCTTCTCCACCATGCAGCCATGGGAGGCAAGCACAGACTGAGCAAAGGCTCCTCTCACGAGCGCCCCGGCTCCTGTGGAACCCAGCGCCTTCCCTGCGGTGCAAGCACTCAGCAGAGAGCAATTCCAGGCCCAACAAGACGTTACATGCAACGAGGATGAAGTGTTTGATGAATCATTTTCAGAAAAGGGGATTTTTTCTTAATAATAACAAGAATTTACATCCCGCTGCAACACCTACAAGACAAACAAACAGAGAGAAGTATCCATGAGCTCGGCACGCTACCTGCCTCCTATGAAATACTGCTTGGGAGGTGAGAACCCCTCTCATTTAGAGCCTTGCTAAGATTTGGGCTGTAATTAATTAGCAGGTGTCTTTAAGTAACATCATCTTTCAAAGTTAATACGGCTGACACTTAATTTATGGTCAGTCCTGAAGAGTTGTGGTTAAAGTTAATAAAGGGCAAATGTGGAAATGTGGGTGTTTTGCTCATTTAGAGTAAAATATGTCCCCATCACTGGTGCATGTTCCTATTACTTTTGGAAAGTGTGAGGTCTGAAAACAGTAGGGAAGATTCCTGGAATACATTTTGGTACAGGGAGCTGTCTATACCAGCCCATCACCACAGGATCTGCAAACAAGAGGCATTATTGCAGTTTTGGAGCATCAATGATCTCATTCTGAATTAACCAGGGCAATTGAGTCACAAACTACCAGTGGAGGGGGAGAAAGGCTCCAAAATCCAGTGCTGCCCATCCAAGTCTAACTCACCTCATGCAGAAAAGGGCACTGAAAGTGGTGAAGCACCAGTGCTTCTGCCATCCACCCCCAATCATCTTTTACACCACTCTCCCAATTCTCATCAAGTGGAAGATCACTTGAATAAGTAGCACTGGAGAAGGTGGAATAAAAACTGGCTTGAAGAAGTAGCACTGGGAAAGGTGAAATGAAAACTGACTTGTGCTGCGCTCCTTATTCTCAAGCAACGCCTCACATCACCACTGAGAAAACCATTAAAGAACTAAAAAAAAAAAAAAAATTAAAAGAAAAAAATCACTCTGAACTCTCAAGCTTCTGTCTCAGCTGCTCAGCATTTCTACAGTGGGGCCCATCTGTTCCCATCTCCCTGGAAGTAGGTAGGGGGGAGTAATTGGGATATCTCCTCAGCAAGGAGATAAAAACCCCATGGAAGTGCCCAGAGCCGTGGAAAGGGGTTTCCCCTGCCGTGGGCTGTGCTGACCAGCCCAGCACAGCCGGGATGCTCCCACCCTCCAGCGCCTTTCAAACCTCTCCAAGTTCCAGCCAGCCTGCCAGATTTACGACGTGTTTCACTTTTTGAACATCCTTGGATCAGACTGGGGTGATGAAAGCCTGATAGCTCTGGAGATGGCTTTTTGTGCAGAGTATATAAAAAATATTGTCCCCCCATATACACACACGCAATCCTCTTCTCCCTTCCCTTAAATGTCTCTCCACTGAAAACTCCAGCCAAGTCCATCCATGCCAAGAACCTTCCCACACGCCATTCCAGCCTCTGCTTTACTTAAAATTAATTCAGAGACATAGCACCAGGGACCATAGCTTTTGCTGGGTCTTAGTAAGACCACTAGGAATAGGAAAGGAAAAAAAAAAAGGAAATAAAAAGGGGGGAAAACAAGAAGAAATATTGCAGCAGTTCTTGTAACTGAATCTGTTGGAGTTATAAGTGTGGTAAATGCATGTTCCTGCACTATTTGGACGTCTCTGCTTTGCCTTTAGCAGCTGCTGCAATAAACTTCCCAGAAAGTATTGGATTCTCGGAAGTGTTACTAGAAACACTAACAGAAACCCATGGAAATGATGTCTCAATGCAGCCAATCAGGGAGATAATCCCTGCTACGATAAAGAGAAATTGAAACTTGGTTTTCTTGGCTGAGGGAGAAAATCAAAATTGCCCTCTGCATTTCAGGGAGGGGGAGGAAGAAAAGAAGGAGGGGGGGAGATCTAATTACAAGTGTCTTTAAATTCCTTCTGCATAAAGTTTCCTTAAAGAGCTGCCAAAAAGCAAACCCTGGGCAATGGCACTGGAGGTGCCGCGCTCAGCTCAGCCGAAGCGCACGCGGCTCTGCCCCGCGATGACAAAACATTTAATTATGAGTGGCCCAATGTCTTCCACATTTGGAAACTGGATTCCTGACACACATAATGTACCCCATGCTGACACGACTATTTGGCAAAAGCCGAGCCTCTGATCTCACATTAATTGCTACACAAATATACTTATTGTGGGCATGGGTTTTATATGGCTGAAGCCTCCATTTGCACATGTTCACAATAAAAACACTCCCCCCCTCCAAATAACGATTAACTTCTTTTTTTTTTATTTTTTGAGAGGATTTTTTTTGAGATGCAGTTTAATGGCATGAGAACTGTCTGTCGGCTTCCATTACCCCTTTGTTCTCATCGTGTCTCACTTTATATGTATTTTTATAAGCCTTTTAAAAGCAAGTCTCCCTGTTCTTAATTCTTCCCTCTCTTTACTTTTGTTTTTATTGTAGGGCATCAATAGAAACAGAAAGATTTTGCTGGATTAAAGACGTGGCTGTCACTTGAAAGCAAGTCCCCTGATAGAGATCTTGTAAGATCTCCCAGTTTCTTCCATCTAAGGCTTTTTGTGGGGAGACAGGAGGACGGCGACACATTTCCCCTTAAATCAGTGGCCGGAGGTGCAAGATATCCATCAGTCTGTGGGACTCACCCTTTCTCCTACCCAAGCCAGCTGAATGCACTCGAGCATCCGCAGGGATTGCTCCCTGGTGACATCATGGGCCTCTAAAGTCACAGCTCCCAGGATCTCCTGCATAAGAACAAAGGATGCCAGGGTGGTGTTCACAGGACTTCCCTATGGGGTGTCATCGCAGAAAGACCTGAGATCTTCACCTGGTTTCCACTGAAGATCCCACAGAGGTAAACCAGGCTTTATCCTTGAGTCTTACAGCCTTTGCCAAGCAAAGCAGCATCCAAACACCAAAATTCCCCTTCTCCAGCTACCCCACAGCTCATGGTAAGCAGGCTGTGAACCCCTGATTCTGGCTCTGCTGCTGATCCTCCCAGTGACCCTGAGTTCTGAGCGAGCCCCGTGAGCTCTCCTGATCCAGAGGCAAAGCAATAGCTGAACAAAGTCATGAACGTCCACAAGGCTGGGGAAAATCCGAGAGTGCAGCAGGTTTGGAGATCCAAAGCTGAAGAAGCTGTTCAAGGCTCACAGCTATCATTCCCGTCACCCTGCTCAGAAGACTCCAAAACCCCTGTGGAGCACCAAAGGGGCTGCCAGCAGGTGAAAGTCCCCACATTCCCTACTTCCCAAAAAAATCTTTACAGCGCACCAACGGCTGAGCTTTTTTTTTTTTTTTTCTTTCTCAGTACAAAGAAACTGTTTATTTAGAAAGATCAAGGAACCAAAAACACAGGGAAATGGTTTTTCTGCTGGGAAGGCAGCAAAGCATGCCCGGCCTCGCCGGCGTGTTCCTGCAGTGCTGCGGCGAATGCAGTGAGCTGGATGCAGCCTCCCTCCCTGCTTCCATGGCTAGTCCAAGAGCCATCAGCTCTTTCCAAGAATGACCAATTTGTTCCCTGGGGTGGCATCTCCTTATGATTCATCCCACTGTGCTGCAAGCTGGGATGCAATCCCAGGAGGATACACTCACGTGCTGGACTCTGTGCTGCAGCGAGAGTTTCCATGACCATCAAGACTTTTTTTCCCTTCCAAGTGTTGCTCAGCCCCATGTGGGTGCCAGGGCACTTTTCCCACAAGCTGGATCTGCTTTTTGATGGAGAATTGTTGCTGTTACTACCCTCAGAATGTGCAGAGTCACCCTTGCAATGGCCTCTTGGAGTGGAAATTGCATTAAAGAGCAGTGAGGAGGGAAAAAAATTAAAACCCCTTAAATTCAGTGAGGCAGAAGTGTCTCCCTTGAGCAACAGGATGTCCTCTGTAAACACCAGGCTACCACAGCTGTCAGAGATCTGAAGTGCTGCATTAAAATATTTCATTTTATCATTGCTGAGGCAGAGTGAGAAAGCTGAAGGGATCATTTCAGCCTTTCCTCTCCCCCTTGTGCTGCCAAAACCCCACCAAGACGGGTGAAGCCTTGTTACTTTAACGGAAGTTCATTTTCCAAAGGGCAAGTCTGCCTCTAAAAAGGTTGCAGGCACTTCTCCCCCACGCACATCTACAAGGTTGCCAAGCCATAATTTTAAGAGCAAATCTTTTTATTTGCCTTTTTTTTGGTCTTAAATCCCAGCCACTTGGGATTTATGCAGTGCATGGGAAGCAGCTCTCCTGATGGGAGCGAGTTTTCACACACGGTGGTTGTGTGTGGTTCCAGCTTTTTTCTGCAAAAGAGTGGCCCAGGCACTGGCACACATGCAAGGAGAGCAAGATGAAGTATTTTTGGGTGCTCTGATTCTTTGGTATCTAATCAGGGTTGATGGCTGGGGCTGGCCATTGCTCACATCCAGCCGCCCGCCCAGCTCCGATAGCATCTGCAGCCTGGGACCTCACACTTCATCTGCAGCATCCATGGCCCATTGGTGCAGTGGGAGGCTTCCAAACCATGAATTATCTTTCACAAGTCACTTATCACAGAGACACATTCATCTCCAGGAGCTGGACCCAACCCAGCTCTGCTGGCTGGAAGTTCAACTGAGGGCACATGCATTCACTATTTTATTTTTTCTTTTATTTGGACCATGCAATTTTGGTGTTGCAGAGCCAGACATTAAGCTGGCTGATAGTCTGGTCCTATGAAGCATTCTGAGTTGGCAAAGTTTTACTACTGATTTATGTGGCACAACAGCTCAAGGCCTGGGATGCATCCATAACATTCGTTCCATCTGTCGTCAATGCAGATTCTGTTCTCCACCGCTCATGCTGGCAGGGCTTGATGTACTCTTGGTGAGGGGGGAGGAAAGGGGATGAGAGAAGAGGAAGCTGAAGTCTCCTATTGGTGCCAATGGCTTCACAGGAGGCCTCGAGTTCTTCAGCTGCCTGTAAGCATTGTTGCTGGAGTGATAATCTCCGGCAGCCCATTTAGGAGGGGCAGGGAATGAGCGGTCACACTGATTTTCAGGAGGATTTCAGAATCAATGTCCACCAACAGTCTCATTTCAGGCCCACACATGCCTGCACTAATAAAGGATAAAGGTCCAAAAAACCATTTAGTCCTCTTGGTCTCCTACCCTTGCTCCTTGCAGGCAGATGTCCTCTCTGATCAAACCGCGCACAACACTGACTCCTTTCAGAGCAGTTAAAACCCAGCTAAACTGTGAGTTATCTTCCAAGATTATGAGCAAGTCAGTCCAAGAAGCAAAGGGAACATTTATCTTGGGCACAACAAAAGCCTCCAATCTGCCCTGGAGATCTCTGGCACGCCTGGGGCTGGCTGAGGCTGACAGGGCTGGAAGCTCCATCCCCAGAGCAAGTGCTGAGCACTGCTCTGGGATTCACACTGAGCTGAGAGGCCTCTTGTGCTCAGAGACAGCTGAGGCATGAGCCAGGCTGCAAGCCAGGATGCTCTTCCCCCCTTCCCAAGACTGGGAGGGGTTGGGATAGTGCCCCCCCATGCACAACCCATGTCCAAGGCTTTGCCGAAACGCTGATGATGCGATTCACCCTGGAATTTTACCTTCTGGTTCCTCGTCGTTCCAACGCCTCCGACATCTACAAAAAGCTGGAATTTCCTGCCAGCTCAGTGGTGCAATTTCAAATGCTTTTTGGTTTTCAACTGCGCTCTTTAATCTCCAGCCAGCTGGGCCCGTGCGTTAGCGTGAAGGCTGAAAGCTTCAGAGCTCTGGGCAGTCAGTTTTCCAAGGATCTCACCTGTGGGTGGAATGGTTTGCTGCAGCTCTGTGTTAAATTAAAAAGAAATGCACATGCAAGAACCATGTGTCTGAGTTGCCGTGTCCCCACTGCTGTGCAGAGCTGTGGGCCAACTCCAGGCTTCCCTTTCAGAGAGGGAGAGCTGCAGGTTTAGCTCCTGGAGCCAAGAAGGGCAAGGAGCAATTTTGAGCAGAGAGCTGCAGGGGCTGGCAGGTGCGGCGCGGCACAGTGCCATGAGGGCCTCCCCAGCCCCTCCATGGGGGAAGGATGGAAATCCAACCAACCTTTCTCTTTGGGAGGATGCCTTTAAAGCGAATACATGCCTTCTCAAGGGTTGTCCCATTACACAAGTGGATTTGTTTTCCCTGTTTCCCGTGAGAACTGTGAGAAAAGATCCCATCGTACACTCTGTTCACAGCCTGCGCCATCAAGGGAGTCTTGCAGAGAAGAGCCTGCTGGCCACAGCAGAATGAGCACCCCTAACTTACACAAAGGCTTGTACAAGAACTTTCACAGCTCCAGACTATGGGGACCAGATCATCAGCTGATACAAGGTAACACAGTTTCTGAGAAATAAATAAATTGGGTCCAGTCCACATCATCTATGGATGTGCTCAAGGAGCAGAGACAGCTACCACAATGTATGCATGTGATGGAATGACAGCAGAAACATTTAAAAATTGGTCTTATGTGATAAACCAAAAAAAAGTGTAGGTCAGAGAAGAAAGGGAGGTACGAAAAAGTCCTGTCCACCTGCTCATGCTACCATTTAAGAAAAAAATCTGTTTTTTCAAAGAGATCTGACAAGGTCTATAGCAAAATGGATGAGGAGCTGAATATGTGAAAGAAATAACCATCACTGAAAATAAATTCAATTATTTGGTTTTGCTTAGAGAAGCAACAAAGTTTCTGACATGTTTGTTATTCAGCCTGTCATTAGAGCTGAAAGATGTCTCAATAATGTTGTAGTTACATTTTTAACATCCACTCTCCTCCAAGCAGTTTGCATATTTTCCACTACGTTAGCTGATGAAGCCATTAGTTACAGTTACTTAAAAATAAATGAGCTCTGTATTTTCCTTCCTCCACACTCCTCATCATGAAGCTCAACAGCAGAGGAGGGGGGGACAGGCAAGGGAATGATTTGGTCTGTGATGAAACAACCCAACAATGATGGGAAATGCTCAAGTTTAAGCGTGGAAGGCAAGGACAAATAAGAAAAAGCAGAAGCATCTCTTGTCAAGCAAGGAACTGATAAGGGCCTAAACAGCAGCAAAACAGGCAAAATGAAAACCATATTTGCTAAAGAAAGTGCAGTTGGGAGGTTAATGGCATCCAACTCAATCTAGCAGAGGCAGGGTGGAATTTTGTTGAGTGTGCTGATGTGTGCTCACTTGGCAAAAGGAGTTTTAACTCGTGCTGTTCTTTCTGCTCTTTACCCTAATCCTCCCTCCTCCCTATAAAAAAAGTACTGTCGTCAGTCAATTCTCATGAAAAGGTTCCTGTTTTTACCCATTACAGAAAAACAGGTAATTTTAATTCTTCTATCCCCTCTTTCCCAAAATTCAGCCATAAAAAAACCCCAAAGCAAAACCGACAGTTTGTGTTTGGACCGTTGAAAAGCAGAATCTGCAAGCAATTTTGCCCTGTTAATTATGCTTAAAATAAAAAAAAAAAGAAGAGCAGAAGATGAAGATGTTTTCTGCCATGCAGAAAATAAAGGCAGTACATTTTCCCAACTATCTGTGAACTGCAGGAAAAAACCATGAGGGGTAGAGAAAAACCCAAGCATGCCAGGAAAAAGAACAAGTACATTGCACTAATAGGTCATTGGGCAATTCTAACTCAATCCAGACTTCATTACTGGATACAGATTTATCCAATATATTGACTATTGGGTCATAGGAATGGCCCTTCACACCCAGCATGGAGCAGGACTCCAAGTGCTGCCTTCTCCACATGAGGATATCCTACTGAGATCCAGTCAGCTCTGTTGAGCTGCTCTCATTGGGAGCTTTATCAAAAAAATAAATTTAAAAACTCTTTATTGCAACAAATAACCTTAATGTTGGCTTCCCAGTTCTTACGCAATAATCTGTGGGGTTTGGCAATAGATCCCCACACTACTGAATAAATCACCTCTGTCCAGGTGATGTTCTCAGCTCCTACTGTACCACCAGTGACAGACAAGCACCAGCCCCCCTGTCCTGCCACAGCAGCAGGGCCTCTCCAAGGAACCACAGGCTCCTCCATCAAACCATTGAATTATTTCTGTGAAGAAATCAGAATGAATTAAGAAACCAATCAGAGATGCTAAAAAAAACCCCAACCCTGCAGAATAGTGGTGGTCCAAATTATGGCTTGGCTGTCACTGTTTTATGGGTTTCTCCCCAGTTTTGGAGCACATGCTGCTGCCACATGTTGTTCAACAGCTGGGGCTTTCCAAATTGTTGTCTGGCAGTGGAAAATGGCAAAACTTCCAGTGTGAGTTCTGGAGAACCAGGTCCTAACAATGCTATGCTGCAAACCACTTTTAGAATATTTGAGGGTGCTTACAGCTATTATTTGAGAAATTTCCTTAATTACAGAGAGAGATTTTGCTGGTTTTGGGAGTATTCCCCCCTCATAAAGTCTGTTCTGCTCAAGAGCAATGCAGCTCTGTCCCCAGGTTTCCACAGGCCCTCTAACCAGAGAGATGGGGCAGATTCCCAACACCCACACGTCAGGCACTCTTCTTCCAGCTACATCCCAGCACAGTCACCAAGCTTGCAGGATGCTCAGGACACGCTGTCCAGCCTTGGGAAACAGCTGGCAGCCCAAGCACCACGCTGAGTGCTGAGCAATTGTCCCAGTTCCCAAGGGACAGTTTGGGGGTCAGCCAGGCTCAGGCAGCGCGCACGATCCCACGCATGCGTCCTTCACCTCAACCGCACCCTCGGTGCTGGGGTGTGAGAATGCTCCATCCCCTCCAGCTACTGGGGAATTCCCAAGCAGATGGTTAAACTGGATTTCCAGCTTCTCTAGAGCAGCAGAATGGGGGTAACTCATCAGGGTGGAGGTAGGGAGCCGGCTCACGTTGCCCAGTGCTTTGTGCCCTGGGCAAGTCACAGGTCTATCGGTCACCAGTTTCATTAACTGCAGGTGAGGTCACACCTAGGCATCTGCAGGGCACCTTGAGACCTTCACACGAGCCCAGTAATTATGCAGAAATACTGTATAAATAATGAACCACACTGGGGAAATGCAGCACGTTTTCACTGGGGGAGTCACAGGCACCTTCTAGGAATGGGAGAATTGAACTTTGTTAAAATCCCTGGGCAAGTGAGTACCTAATTTTCTTAGACCTTCTGAAGGTACCAGGTGTGTTAGCACCAACCTGTGAGCTCTGGTGCCTCTGGAGTTCAACAGCTCCTATGAGGCAGGAGCAGCAGGCAGCAGACTGAATGTTAAAGGCTTTAAACAAAGGCCTGTAAGTCAATTAAGTTCAACAAAACAAAGTCGCTCATTTTTTGCTGTCACTCACAGGCTGGTGCAGTGTTGATTCTGAAGGGTGGGAGAAAGGCAGAGGAACACACAGAATGTGAGCAGAGAGAATGAGACATCAAGGGGAGAGCACAGCAGTGGACACAGCCCAGACCTTGCTGACAGGTGTGGAAACAAAGTTGGGGATTTGGGAATATATCCTGGAGCAGTGGTGCCAGCCAAGGAAGGAAAATCTAGGGGCCTCGTGTCCCAGCCCTGGAAATCCTCCCCTCCCATGGAGGTCTCCAGTAGCTGTGCCTTCCCATGGTGGGAGGAAGGGTAAGAGACAAAAAAAAAATTCAAAACCCCCCAAACATTGACAAATCTCTCTCTGCTTCATCTTAGACCTTCCAGCTAGAGCTCAGTAACCCCCTGGAGAAAGCCCTTCCACCCTAGGCTGCAGCCACTGGCAAAACCTGATCAACTTCATGTACTAAGAACCAGGACAGAGAACCAGACAACCTGTCCTGATATTGATTATGCTGCTGACCTCAGTATGCAGGCCTGGACCCAATTGTCCCTTCTATCCCAAAATCCAGAACAGGAGATTAGATGTATCCCTTTGAGTCCACCAGGTTGGATAGGAAGAAGAGAAGGTGAAGTTCTCCTGGTGCTTCATCCCTCATTGGGCAGCAGCTCCATTCCCATGGTCCTGTTCCTGCACATCCAGGCCACAGTCCCCATTATTTTCTCAGGAGCACCCATGAATGGAAAGGGCAATGCCCTCCCAACTCTCCACTATGTTGTGTGGACATCTGGAAAGACTACGGAAATATGTTCTCTTGAGCCCCCAGGGCTTTTTTGCCTCTATTCTCAGCACTAAATCCTGGCTTGGGAAGATTTTCTCACAATATTTTCCATGTTCAATGTGTAGAAGGGTACAAACATATAATGTGTATAAAACCCCCAAGGCTGGTTGGTTGGAAGGTTGGGGGCTTCCTGGCTCTCCCTAGACTGATGTGACAGGCCCATTTAACATAATATCAAACAAACCTTACAGTCCTGAATTAAGACATCTTCCAAGAACAGTCCAACCCTCAAATACTGAGGGTGTTGGTGAGGGTGTCACTGGAGGGGACTAAACGCCCACATGCAGCTCTGAACCTCAGAACTGCAACTTCTGTTTGGATTTAGTCCTGCCCTGAACCCATAAACAGGGATAGATCTTTGCAATCCATGACCAGACCATGGCCTAAGATCTTAGGCTGGGGTCAAAGTGCTACATGGATTCATATTGGCAGAACTTTACACATCTATTCTAGCTGAGAATCTGGCCACTTATGACTGGAATAGCTTTCTGAAACGTATCCAACAGGAAATCCTAAATCAAGAACACTCTGCAGTTTGAGAAGATTCCTCTCCCTCACATCCAAACCCAACTAAATGTTTTGCAACTTTTTCCATTTTAGGAATGAGAGTCTTTCTTCTCATATCTTCCTCTCCCTCCTGAACAAATAATCAAGTATACAGGAGCCCAAAATGTTTTTCCCCTCTGCTCACTTTATCCAGCAAGCTGAGACTGCAGCCAGCATGTTTAAAACTGGCCAGCTGTGCTCTGACCAGCTGACTTTGGAGGCCCAGCTGGGACAGCCAAACAGGCAATATTCCAACTGCAAACAAATGAGGCAACACCTTCGGAGAAGGGATCGAACCAGGGGAAATGGCCACGGTTCAATTCAGGCTTCCTGTTGCTTTTCCAGGGACAGCTGCTGGTGAAGGCCAGATTCTCAGCAGGAGTAAACTGGTGCTGCTGCTTGGACTTCCCCAGCTCTGCACCAATTTTCACCACCTGAGAACCTGGTTCACATTTGGGCTTTGCTCTGCTGCCTCCCTGTTATCATCCTACATCTACAAATAGCTGCACTAGGAGAGAGAAGGGGAATAACAACCAAAATTTGTCTAGTCCAGAAATGGTTTCCTGGAACTTAAGTGTTGTTTTTTTGTTGTTTTTTCTTTTCTGAAAGTAGATAAAGTCGTTCATTGTTTGTCTTGGCTGCCTATAAACTCATGCTGCTGAGAGCAGCCTTTGATCACAGGGCTATTGGGAGGCTGACCCTTGACAGCCAATCCACTCCCTGCTCTTCCAGTCTCACCAACCCAGCCCTGACTTCCTTTTCCATAAAAAGCCATAAAAAAAATTATACATACATTATCCAAGAGCCCTTGCAGCAGTCTAGGGATGCTGATCTAACTAGCTTACAGACAATTTCAATATCAGGCTATTCCCTTCCTCAAGGGCTTCTGTGACGGGAATGGGGAAGGAGGGAGTTTGTGATCTCGGATGTTCTGCCATGAGCAGCAACAGCTCCATCCAAACTTGCATCAGGGTGTATCCAACAAA
This sequence comes from Zonotrichia albicollis, assembly GCF_047830755.1. Lineage (NCBI taxonomy): Eukaryota > Metazoa > Chordata > Aves > Passeriformes > Passerellidae > Zonotrichia > Zonotrichia albicollis. Next base: position 9,401,945 of record NC_133836.1, on the reverse strand, counting down.
TCCCCTTTGAAAGGGGGAAACCAAAGCCCTATAAAACACTGTCAGGAGTCTATTTCGTGTCCTCTTTTCCCGCTGAGAAGTTTCTGGATATTTGCGTAGGATTTCTGTGTTTCTGGGATCTGGTCAGAGCTCCCAGCTCTAGCTGGTTTCCTGCACATCCAGAACATTTTTGCAGCATGTGTTGCCCAACCGCAGAGGCTGCAGGCACAAAACACATTTTCTTCTGACACCTAGCAGGGAGTTTTTCTACGTAAGTCCCTCTGTGTAATGTGACTCATTGCTCCCACACTTCATGGAAGCAGCATGCTTAGTTTATTCTAGCATACCCCGACCATATTCCCAAAACACTGGATTTGCAAAGCTTGTGTAAACGATCTGGAGTGTGAGCATGAGCAGGGCAAAGCTTCCCATCAATTCCCCACAGACGCCAGCTCAAGCCCTGCGTTCCTACCCAGCAGAATGACATGAAAAGCCAGTGCAGATGACCTGGGAGGCACAGGGTAGTAAAAAAAGAACTTTTAAGGAGTAAGAGGTACCCATCTCTTTAGTATCTTTTTACCTGCCAGCATGAACCAGTGAACTCTGAAAGCTGGGGTGGTAGAATTGCCACAAGGCTGGGTTTATTAGCCACCTCCTTCATCAGGGGACTCAGATGATCTGATATGTATCAGATGATATCCAGAAGACTCAAATAATGCCCTTATCATCTCCCACTTGTGATCTGGGAGTCAAACTTCCACGTCCTTTGTTCTTGGAGTCCTACACCACGCTCGAGTCATTAACATCTCCAGTCCAAAATCAGTCCCACCCACGTATGCAGCAGCACAATTACACTGGCTTAAGCAGCTCCACTGGTGCAGAAACACATGACTGTCAAGCCAACCTTTAGAGCAGAGTCAGGAACAAGACACGTTCTTGCTGTGCTTGGTTTTATCTGATACATTAGCTATGAAAATGATCAGACAAGCCAAACGTTCAGACTAACGTCTTGCTCTTGTGTCTGGCCACAGAGTGGAAAGTCAAGTTCCAGTTAGTTGTGGTCTGAACAGATGTAACAGGCAAAAAACAGCTAATTATTTCTAATTCTCAAATAATAATACCAGGGCAGTGGAGGGAAATATGTGACTGGTCTATAGTTTCTCAGAAAGCTTGCAGCAAGGCCAGGGAGAGAATGTGGTGGTTACATAAACTGGTTCAGCTCTGGCCATGACATTTTCCCCTTTCTTTTCAGATCACCTTCAAAACCCACAAATAGAGACTCAGGCCTTCCAAATTCTGAGAATCATGGAATGGTTTGGGTTGGGAAAGACCTTAAAGCCCATCCAGTGCCACCCCTTGCCATGGGCAGGGACATCTTCCACCATCCCATGCTGCTCCAAGTTCCATCCAAACTGGCCTTAGACACTGCCAGAGATCCAGGGGCAGACACAGCCTCTGTGCCAGGGCCTGCCCACCCTCCCAGGGAACAATTCCTTCCCAATACCCCACCTATCCCTGCTCTCTGGCAGTGGGAAGCCATTTCCTGTGTCCTGTCCCTTCATCCCTTGTCCCAAGTCCCTCTCCAGCTCTCCTGGAGCCCCTTTAGGCACTGGAAGGGGCTCCGAGGTCTCCCTGGAGCCTTCTTGAGCTGAACACCCCCAGCTCTCAGCACAGTTCCCTCAGTTAAGATGAAGCTTCACTGTCAGTCTGGGAGGGCACAATTAAAAATCGCATGAGTCACATTCAGCTCTGCCTCTCCTGGGGTATCCTGGCCATAGGAACATCTGCTGGAACCTGTGCGCTCACAGACTCAGTTCCAGTCATCCCTGCCACATTTTCTCCCACGTACACCAAAACTCTTCCCAGCTTTTCTAAGAAAACTGGAAAAGCCACAAAACCTGCAACATATGACATCAGAGCTTAATACCAGTGTCCTGAAATAGATGTTTCACAGAAAAATACCCAGAATGACAAAATGCAAGCATCAATCAACCCCTTTCCAGGTCTTCTTTCTCCTGCAAACAGTATTTTTGCTCTAACTCTTCTAGAATATTTACCCCAACTCCATTCTTTAAAGGATCCAGCACTAGCCATGGCACCAGTATTTCATGGATAATTTGGATATCACAGCTCCACAACTGCATCTTGGAAATCAAAATTATGGCTTGTAAGTCTTGAATATCTTGATACTTTTTAAGGTTGGGCATGCAATTCCTGTCAAGAGAGAGGCACATCCAAAATCTAACAAAATAAGACACATGAAGGGTTTGGCTGTAGGGACACCTTGTCTAGGATTTTCATAAACACATATTTTTCTTGTTAGACTTTTACTAGTATGTGCAACAATATAGGAAAAAAAGCCTAAATAATGTTCCCCACTGTTATTCCAGGGTGATGTTGCCATGACAGAGCACCCTTGTGCCACTCTCCTCATTTGCAATGTCATTGGCAAAGTCCCCCCAGATGACAATGGGGTCAGATGGTGACAAACAGAGCTCTGATCCTCCAACTCCCTTTGGAACTCAGAGCCAGAGGGGCCAGCAGGAAAACAGCTGCATTTCCTATCAGCTCTGGAGCTCCAGAGGGAGCTCAGCTGAGCAAGCCATGGGGTTGGAGAGCTGGGACCCTCCTAAGGACAGTGACACGAGGGTCACTGTGAGATTTCACAGCTCCAAGGACTGAATGTCAGTTCCTAAAATAACAACCATCTAATCAAGGCACGGACAACAACTCACCAACCTAGAAATGGCCCAAAAGAGGCAAAAGGAACCCAGAAATAAATATTCCCCTAAATCCCACTCTCTCCCTGAAACTCACACATGGAAGGATGGTGCATCTGAATTGCTCATGCCCTAGGAGACCAGGGCTTTGAGCTCCCTTCAAGAACTTTGGAAAGTATTATTGTGTTCTCTCCACAGCAAGGATTGCTCATGTGGGGTTCTGTTAGTCAGATCGTTTGGCACCAATGGGCTCCTCCTAATCAAAACCAAAATGGGTCTGTTCAAAACTGATAGAAAGGCTAACTCTGCCCCTCTACTACCAACAACGACTAGGGCCATGGACATCAGCTGGGAGAGCCTTGCAGGGGGCTGAGGGACCTCTAAGGTTCGGAGATTGAGAGTTGAGTTTAGAAGTTCCTCTGCCTTCAGTTACTGTAGGAAATTCAACAGAGATGTTTAAGTGCAGGAAGAAATTGTGCAAGTTCTTTGATGGAGCTGGAGTCCATCTTTACCATTGTGGCAGTCAGGTTTAAGCAACTTTCTGCTCCAAGAACTTCACGTTACTTTTCCAAGACTTCCCTCATTCCTTCTCTTCAACTGTAAAACATGGATTAACTGCAGTTTTAGGAATAAAGGCCCTTTGGCTCCCTCTGGGAATGTCAGATTCAGAGAAGGCCCTTCAAAAGGTATTTTTAGGATTCATAGTTTTTGGGACCAGTTTTGTGAAAGCCAACAAACAACTTAGACCTGACTGATGCCACAAACTGCTGGATGAACTCCTGGGTGTCTGGGCAAGGGCTTGTTTCCAGTCACACACACCAACAAGGGAGCTGTATCATTTCCAGGCAGCTGAGAACTAACAAATCTCACTTCACTCAGCCAGGACAGCAGTGATCTGAGTCCAAAAGGAAATCACTGCTCTACGCTCTGGTTTTCTCATCTGGAAAAAGAGGCACCGATCTCACAATCCTTGAGGAAATCATGCCACAAGCAGATCAAAAATAGATAGTACCAAATCAGCATTTTGTGATGCTACAGTTATGACAAAAGAGCAGAATGTCAATGCAATTTCAAAGTGATGGAAAATACACTGACAGAAGCCTTTTAAAGTGTAACCGAGAAGAAAATGGATGAAAAGACCAACCAGTTTCACATGAGGGGAAAACCAGGAATGTTCCCTCCTCCGTGCCCTCCCTCCTAAGCAAAACAAAACCACAAGTGAACTACAAGAGGGACCTGTTGTTTCAAATCTGAATGGAAAAATCAGACAACTCTCCCATGGCACTCATGGAGCAGAGGTTAAGACTGAGGGGCACAGCAGAAAGGGGAGATGCAAGATAAGCTGCTTAGATTCACATCTCCCCATTTCCTCTGCTTCGTAAGAACTGGGTCGTATTATAAACTTATGCAAATGTGTTTACTTTACATTTTATTTTGGTCTTAGCCATGCAGTTGTCAGCCTGTATCAACATGTCAGTCTGTTTGTGCAAACAATCATTCCTTCATGGAAGGATTTCAGTAAAAACAGACAAAATGTTATGACATGCGAGAAAACTTCCTAAACATGACAATAAAAGAAAAGCCACTAGAAGAGGATATGTTTTCCTTACCAATTACACAGCTTAAAACAAAAGGAATCACTCAGTGCTTTTTCTTTCCCCAAGAACAGGCAAGTATCAGATCACATCATGTGAGTTTGATGAACCAACACACTAGGGTGGGATTTGTGGGGTGAGTGCAAGGAAAGAGAGGTGGAGCCCATCAGCTGTGTCCCTGAGCACTCCAAGCCTCCCAACACCATGAGCCTCTTCACCTTATCCCCATACAATATCCTCAGGTACTGGGGAGAAACGGAAACAGCCCCCTCCAGATCAGCAGTGTCTGCAGAAATGTTAGCCCTGTTACAAGTCTGTCAGTGCCCTGTAGAGGATCTAAGGGATGGGTGGAAGAGCCCATGGGAGGGATGGTTTGAGGGTGGGAAGGCATCTGCAGAGTGCAGGGGACAGGGCTGGACCAATCCATCAGTGTTCTGGTTGTCCTGGTGACAGCTTTTGGCCACTCTGCTTCCCCACTGATGTGCCAACATCTGGCCCTGCTCTATTGTGCTCTCCCTTTGCGCTGTACCCGACTGCCCACGCTCGCTCCTCCGTGCCCAGCCTGCAGGGGAAGGGGTGTGGGTCACAGGGACAGAGCTGATGCTCAGAGCTGAGCTCCAAAGCCTAGCAGAGAGATCCCCAGGTGATGAGCAGTGAGGCTGGGCAATTCAGTGCTGTGGGAATGCATGGATCACATTGGAGGTGAGATACCCTTAGCAGGAGCCATCACTCCTCATTTGGGATCCTTTCTCCCACCTTCACCACAAACATGACTTTATAAAACCTACACAAGAAATTCTGGACTAGTTCCTTACACAGTTCACCCAGATGAGGTGAAGTCTGAGGCCAAGTAGGGAAGGGAACCTGTTCCTTTGATTTTTCCTGCTTGGAAGTGTGAATTCAGTTAGTCAGCAGCATCTGCTGCAGGAAAAAAAGAGGAGAGAGTTTTTTCTTGCTCAAGAATTGACACTAAAGGGAGTCCTGAACATTAGGAATTGCACAGTGTAACCTGGGACAGGAGTACAAGGGTTGAAGCTACAGCCACAACTCACCTCTGCAGCTGAAGTCCCGTCTTTCTGAGCCACTTTGTTATTCCCACAAACAAAGTTTTACCCCTGCAAGATTATGTTTACTGCACTGTTGTAAGGCAAAATAATAAGTGATAATTTAGGAGAAACAGATATTTCTCTACAAATTCCATAGAGCCTGGTGCAAACTCCTACATGCCTGGAGCTGCCAACTATTGAGATCCACGACCAGAGCCACCAAGGAACCACCCAGGCACTTGGCACAGGCCCCACTCTTGATGCAAGGTTGGGCTGTGAGTAAGGCGAGGAACGCACATCCATGGATGCCTTCAGCTAGGAAACACTGACTGAGGCCTCTCCATTACCCTGGGAGCTCTCAAAATCTTCCAACAAATAATTAAAACCATTCTGAGTGTGAAAGCACCCCCGTGTGAGACGGCAAACACGCTAGCACAGCTCCCAGCTTACCTCCTCTCTGCAGAGCTCTCCCGGACAGCTGGCACAGCCGGGATGCACCAGGATACACCCAGGGAACCACAGCCAGTCCTCCCCAGGGCTACTCCAGCTCCCAGGCAGCCGTGTCCTGCTGCAGCCCCAGCCCATTCCTGCTTCCCCTGACACTGGGGAGTGTGTGCTCTGTTCATCTAGAGCCTACAGAGGGCATTGTGGAGAATTCCCAAAGAATCCCAGTCCCAGCTGGTGAGTGGGTTGGGTGGGCAATGGCGGTGAGCTGTGCTGTTGGCACTGCCGAGGCCTTTGGGGCAGTGCCCTGGGGCAAGGAGCCACTGAGGGTGGGGGGAACACTCAAGGGCTCATTCCACAGGGAAAGAGAGCCAAAGCAAGGAGAGCAGGAGGGTTATCCCTGCCCTGCCAGCAGCTCCTGTCTCTGTTGTAGGGGATTTCAGTGAATGTAATGAGAGTGGCGAGGGCACGGAGGCAGCTCCTGCAATCTTGTTATTGTCAGCGGGCTGGAGCTGCCTGGGGTCAGGAATCACTAATTAATTACAGAATGAGCTGTAGCTCTCAGGGCTCAGGTCCTGCACACACAGCTGGTGCAGCACAATGGTGCCCCTGCTCCCAGAGCCATGGCTCCAGCACAAATGTCCCAGCTCTGGCATTCCTCAGGGCAGGCCCGAGTGCTCAGTGCACCTGCAGTGACCAGTCCTGGAGCTGGGGGGGCTGAGACAGCCAGGGTGCTCCCCTGGACACAAGGATCCCATTTTTCCTTCTTGCTGAAACACCCAGCAAACTGTGGATGTGCTGTGCTCAGCTGGTAGCTACCCTAAGTCTTGGAGCAAGGAAAGCTTTTTCAAGCTCCTCTTTAGTGTTCATGGGCTCCCCCAACACTACACAGAGGAGAAGGTAACTCCTGGGGGCAGGTGGCCTTTGTACTTTCCCACCTTCCCAGGACTGCCTGTTCTCAGGTGGTAGGAATAACTGGACTCAGTCACTGTCCACTCCAGCAATGCATCATTCCCATTCCTTCCACACATCTCCATGTCATTCAGACTAGGACGGGCTCTGTACAGGGCTGGCTCATCCCCAAGAGCACCTGCTCAAAAATAAGCTTAGCTACGAGCTGCTAATTTAATTATCCACCTTACTATTTGAAATTTTCAAAAGTTCTTGTGAACAGATGAGACAAGGAGGGAGTTCAAGTAGCAAGTCAGTGAAATCCACTTCATGCATCAGTCCAGCATGGCAGAGCAGGAAGGGGGCACCAGCATGATGCTTTTAAAGATCAAACTCAGCACATGGCTCATGCCCTAGGGTCCCAGAGCTGGCTGAAATGTAAAACAGTCCTAAGTCTCAACGTTTGTCTCTGCAGAGCCCCCACAGCCACTTTTAACACTTGGCCCATCCTCAGAACTGAAACTGCTACTGGTACTTGTGTTCCCAGCACATTATTAGCAGGAGAGGGCCTTGGCTTTTGCCCAGGCTCGCTGAGAACCTCTTATCACAAGAATCTAAATTAGAAAACTGGGACAAGACTTCAAAGTTATCGATAAAAGAAAGCAGTGACCTAATGTCATTTCAGTCTTCAGGCTATGCATTTCCATGGTAGGAATATTTCTTTTGTATATTTTGAAAGAAAATTTTTTTCCTTTCCTAAATCAAGTCCTCAGAAAAACAATAACACTTCCCTTCTCAAAATACTCTCATCTCTCCAGCATCACTTAAAATCTTTGTAGTTCATCATTAAGCTGGAGTTAGCAGCCACTGAAGTGAATAAAGTGCTTTTCTAAGGCAGCTGGAATAAGGAATTCTGGCTACATCACTATTTCCCACCAATGAGGGACAAAAGTAGTTTTAATTCTTTTGATTCATATTCCTGCCTCATTCTGTGTTTGTGGGCTCCACTCTGCCCCCAAAATGTAACAGAGGTGAGATTTGAAGCAAGCCAGCCTTGTTTTCACGAGCTTTAGGAGCAGTCCCATGGCTCTGGGTTACCACTGAAGCTGCTGCTTCACCTGAATTAAGCCAGAACAAGTGAAGTTTACAGATACATTGTAAGGGCACTGCTTTATGATAAAAACCAAACACATCCTCTCAGAATGACCTTGCAAAGCATTTTAAAAGCAGAGCTCACATTGCAAGGTAAGGCTTAAATTCCTGAGCGTCAGAGATGCTGTGAGAAGGAGGCAGCAGCTTCCTGTTGGTTTCTGATATAAACTGAGCCTTGCCTTGCTCCTGCTCTCTTGTTTTCTCCAAGCCTGCACATTATTTAATATCAGAGGGAAAGGCTTCAACCTGGCTGAGAAACTGCAGGAATTCAGAGTGACCTGGAGGGAATTACAAGAATGCTGCTTGCTGATCAGATTAAAAGGGAGAAGTGGCGGGACTCCCAAAGGTCTTCTTATTCAACCTCTGCTGCCGACAATGCCGTGCTTTGTCTCTGCTCTGCTCTTTAAAATGATTCAGGTTACTGCACTGGAAGCATCGCTGCCTTGGGAGCCAGGCAGGAACACCTGGCAGGAGTGAGACTCAGGGTGGATACTCAAGTGCCAGCCCCAGCACATATTTTTGCTTCCCATTGCCCTTGATATGATCAAAACTCTGGCTTTCCTTTCCTGAAAGAGCAATAGCATTTACACTTGTTCATTCATCCTCCTCAAGGCCCAAGTTACAAACTGTGCTACGATGGAACCAGTGTTTTAGAGGTCTGGAAGACTTTTGAAATAGCAGCTTGGTCTGGTCCCAAGGGGAGATTCATGTCCTCAAGGAGTGAGGATGCACTCTCCTCATTTGGGTATTTTTCCTCCTTATTTAGGGCCAAAGCATTGTATGGTACCTTCACACCGCTGCCTGCCTCCAGAAAGGAGAAAGTGGCATTTATTGAGAATTACCTCCCAAAAGACTTCATCAAAAGCAAATAAAGCAATCAGAGTCACATATGAGTCTGGCCAGTTGCTGCTGAATTAAGCTGGCTTGGGAGACAGGAGGATGGAAGAGCAGCACTGGGCCAAACAGACAGACAGAAACAGAGGACAGGCTGCTATCATGGCTGTTCATATGTTAGATATGATGGAATGAGTCTGGAGTGGCAGAGGTTGGTGTGACAGATAGTTACACACATCTCAGTTTGAGCAATTCCCCTGGCACTATCAGAACTACAGACAGCAGGGTTTTATCCCCAAGAATCCTTTTTATCAGTAGAGGTCATTTAACTCTTTCAATGGAGCAAAATGCAGATGCCCAACAGTTCAACCTTAATGGCACCACTCACCAGGCACTTCCACTCTGCATCCACAGCTCAACACCTCTCGTACGTCTCTCAAAGGAAATAATTAATTAAAAAGTAGTAATGACTATGTACTATTAGCAACTATGTGGTTCTGCTTATTTTCCTACTTGAAAGACAATCCCAGGATCCAAATATGTCCTGATTTAGGGAAACTCATCCAATCCTACTGCACGTCACAACTTCATGACTCACCGCTGCTCGTGAGCATCTCTCAAAGGCAGGGCAAGTTAAGCCAAATCCATCTCTCAAACTCCAGCAATGCAACTTCAGCAGGATAAATCTGACTCACTGAGCTGTTTGCCCAAGGCCAGGGGAATTAGGTTCACTTCCTCCTTGTCCTCAGTTCTCTCTCAAGCTACCCAACACATTGAGGTAGCAACTTTTGGTGGAGAAGTCTTTGATCTTTGAAATTTCTGCTGTTTCCGTGGTGACACGTAAAACCTGCATGATCCTGAATGAACTCTATTGTGTTCCTTCCATTGCCTCCTTCCCCAAATTGCTTCTACCTGCTAACGTTAGCAAAGTGAGGCCATCTCCACCTGCCTTGAGAGAAAGATTAACTGTAGAAATTATCCACCCCCCAAACTCCTGGAAAATGAAATAACTTAATGGCTCGGAACAATCCCCTGAAGGAGGTAGGTAATTCTAGGGTTCATCACCAGGATGAGGATGTTCTGGTTTACCAGCCACCCCCTCACCCCTGCCTGTTTCAAATGAATAAACAGAATATTTCCCTTAGTTCTGTTTTGATCCCTACATCTGCATCGTTCCGGTTTCCACCATTAGTCTAATGAGCAAAATCAGCCTCACTCCATCCCTCTCTGCTCCAGAGGAGAGCTTTCAAGGGGGATAAATTGGCATTGCAGCAGGGTGTAAGTGGCTTGGAAATGCAGGGAGACAGGAACCTGGCTGCAAATGGGGTGTTTGCTGTGCCAGCTGCCTCGTTGCTTCCCGGGCAAAGCGCGACTCCGGGTGAGCGGCACAGCAGGGCTTTGTCATTACCCACCCTGAAACTCAAGAGGGGAGAAAAGCAAAATCAAAGGAGAGCAGGAGGTGAAAAGAAGGCAAAAGGGTGCCTTCAGGGCTTCTTTCATGCAGCTCGCTTCACGACCCACCAGTCAAGGCTCCTAAGCAGGAACAGAGACACCATTCAGGACAAATCTGGATGTTATCCCAGGGCACCAGGGACACCACTAAAGGGAAAGTTTTGACAGGTGAAATGACCTTAATATAATTAGCCCTGCCAGCCCCTCCTTCCTCTGCCTCCTTCACCTTGCCATGAAAACGGTAGTCTGTTAATGAGATCCTTTTTCCCCCTGTAAGGCAACACCACCGGCTCTTGGATCTTTTGCTCGAACATTTCAAACGGGACATACATGATCTCCTCCAGCTTCACTCCCCCCTCCCACATCTCCAGATATTGCCATTGATTCTGCTGCTGCTGACTGGGGTGGGGGTGTTTTTTATGTTAGAGAAAAGGTTGAAAGGAACCCTGGTAATAGAATGATTTGGCCTGCAAGTCAAATCCCCCTTGATGAACAATCAGACACAAATGTCAATAACAATTAGATTGGCCGAGGGCTCCAGTCACTTAGGACTTCAGTTTTCCATCTACAGTGCTCCAAATGAAACCCTCAGTACTGTGATCTCCAAATCAAGTTTGGCATCAGGAATGAAAAGACATCAACAATAATAAAAGGCTGATGGCAGGAGAAGAGCAGACGACAGACAATAGGGTTGTGTGTGAGTGTGCACAGGGACATGCGCACACAGGGCGATGGAAATAAAAAAAGTGAGAGCTGATGTAAAAATCCATCAAGATGTGGAATCAGCCCTGCCTAAAGAATGACCTGAACTGCCTCAGATTGTCCTCCCAGACAAGTTCTGCTCCTCTGGGCTTTAAAATTTCCACCTCCTGCTGTCCAACATATCAAGCACGGGAAGCGAACGAAGGGAAGAAAGCCCTTAAGTGCAGGCTGTATTTTTTCCTGTTCCTAAATTGTAAATATACAGTGGAGGCAAGAAATGCCCAATCTAATTAAGAGCAGTTGAGAAGTATGGAGACAGGGTGCTCCCAATGGGAATGCTGCAGGTTAAAGAGGTTAAAAAGAGGAATGTTCAGCCTAATGAGGGAAGTTTAACATCGCGAGCACACTTTGCACTGGCAAGGCAGACTGGAAAAAAAGGATTAAAGACATAGAAGAGGCAGCTCCAAAGCAAGAGCAGGTGTGTGCTTGGCTTCAGCAGGGACGGCAGGATGTTTTAAGGTTTTCAGCTTGGGGCAGCCCCTCAAAACACAGTCCTGAAGGGATCCTGCATTGAAACCATGATCCTAAATGAAAAGCCAGCTTAGCTTTCTTTGCTTCCTTCTCCCTGCAAGTGTGGGGCTCTGAGAGGTGGCTGTGCCCCACCAGTCACCAGCAGCCCCTCGAGGCCTCTATTGGGGGTTCACCAAGCTGGGAGATAGCAGGAAACACCCAGGCACACAGTGTTAACTCCACTAGCAGAGGTATTACTCCCAGGGAGAAGCAATACCGAGAACATCTCAGTTCTTTATCCACTGCACACAAGCTGGAGTACATGGGGCTCAGTCTGAACTGACTGGAAGGTACTGGAAGGGACTGCTCACTCCAGGCAGGAGTAACTCACAGCCTGGCCATGGCCCCAGCCATGGGGATGCTCCATCTCCCACCCCAAATGCTTTTCCCTTGCCAGCCCTGGCAGGAAGGGAAGGAGCAGGTCCCCCCATCTGAAGTGGCCGAGGCACTGGGACAGTGGCACATTGCCTGCACGCCTCTGCAGACACAGCCCTTGACTCTGGGCTGCAGCACCTGAGGAGGGAGACAGGGAGATCTTGTGGGCAAAGGCAAACAGAACAGAAATCACACTGCAGGGGAGAGACAAACATCAGGTAAGGAGGAAAACCCCAGGGACGGGAGATACTATCCAAGGGGATGTGAGAGGATGAAAGCCACCTCCCCAGAGATGCCTGTAGGCTCTCATGCAAAGTGCAAAAGCCATTTCCTAGAACAGTTCTTACAGGGAGAGATATTTAGTCCTGATATTTGGTGACTTCTGATGGCACCTTCAGTGCCTTGTGGAGCTGCCAGCACCAGGGAAACAAAGATCTCCCACTCCCTCAGCTATATTTAGCCATAAAAAAGCACTAAATAAAACAGGGAGGTAGTCCTTAACTTAGGCAGCATCATTCCTTGGTAAACTAGTCAAACATTTTCCAGATGAAATGACTCTTCCCTTTTAGCAGAAAATACAATCCAATGCAGGTGCAGTGCCATTAGAGGGCTGCAGGACATACAGAGAGAATGAATAAAGTACCTAAGTAAGAGTATTTTCTAGGCTCATTCTACTGAGAGAGCACTGAGCTTCTCACCAAGGCACAATGACTAGGAGGAGGTAGGATTTGCCCTGCTTAGATGGGCAGATCTGGAGCTAATCCCTGTGTTGGGGAAGTCAGTCAGAGCCAGTGGAGTAAGAGGGCAAAGGGCTGAGCTCCACCAGAGAAATCACTTAAAGGCTTTGCTTCTCTTTACCTCTACAGGCTTCACTGTGAATTTCTCCAATATAGTGTTAGCCTAAATTTCACCTGATTAAAAGCAGAGAAAACACCATTTTCATTTACTTAATTATTGCTGGAGTGAAACCTTTCTCAATAGGCTTTTTGAGGGTCATGGACTTCAGCTAGGACAAGATCCCCAAATTCCTTAGCTAGATGCCTTGGCTAGTGGGACACAGGAGCTGGTGGCAGTGCACAGATCCCAGCCTCACCTCCCTAAGCTTTCAAGTCCTTTGGCATCTCCTATGGTTTCTGCAGCTGATTAGAGATTAAACAGGAGTGCAGGAATCCCAGCAGAAGAAAGCTGTTTCCCCGGAGCCCCAGGAGGGAATTAAAGGCACAACCAAACAAAGTCAGAAAACAGAAAACATGAATTTGTGCAGAGCAAGCTGCTGGGGAGTGGCTCTGAGGATAAGGTTGGAGCTCCCACCCCCATGATCCCCCTGCTCCAGTCACCCAGTCCTGTGCCAGGCAAGTGCTGGCCATGTGGGGATGGTGGTGGCCAGCCCATGTCCCCAGCCCCACACGGGCCCCTGAGCAGCAGGCAGCTGGCCTGCAGACTGCTTGACGGCACGGCTGTGTCCCTGTTCCCTCGGCTGCGGCCGGGTGTCCCCGCTCACGTGGCAGCAAAGGGGACAGGATTGCAGCAGCTGGGGACAGGAGAGCCACCAACACACACACACATGGACTCTGTCTCCCCCAACATCAGGATCTCAGATCCCTACCAGCCCCTCGCTCCACCATGGGCTCAGCTCAGCATCTCTGTTTAAAGGACGGTGCTTTTCCCCATCTCATCCCTGGGATAATGGCTGCAGCCCAAGGAAGTTAGTAAGGAATTCCTGGGAAGTGGCTGTTGCTGCAAAAATAAAGTATCCGTTATTGCTAAAAAACTTTTTTCATCTTTGAGGGGAAAACACATACCACATGATTTCCAAAAAGGAGCTGGTCTGGTTTACAAATACAGTACATTAATAGCTTTGTAAACATTTATTCAGTATGACAGCTGACTGCAACATGTGGCATTAATTAGAAGACTCAGCAATGTAGCATATTAAGAGCTAAGTTAAATCTGAATTAGCTGGGTTTGTTGAGACTAAACACCCGTGGGGGAAGTCCTCGGATCTAATACATTATGACTCACTTGACACGGGAGACCCACAGGCCCAATTCCCAATACACTGGGGGGCCCTTATTCATACTCCATCTCCACACAAGAGCTGCAAACTCTCAGGATCCCATAGATCAGAGGGTGTTGATGTTGGGACGTTGCGACAGAATGGGGCGCGCACATCCCCGGCTCCCAGCTCCCCAAACCTTCCTGAGGAGGGAGCGGACGGAGACAGCACGAGCTCCCTTCTCCTTTCCAGACACAGAGAAAGAGTACAGACAGCAAGGGGAAGGATCTCACATTCCCTTGAGCCTAAGGATCTTGCTCAACACTCCCACACAGGCACCTTCCCAGGCATGGGTGACACAGCTTCTGCTGCATATGCCGCCGCCAAGAGCCCTCGGTGACGATGGCCCAGGGGTTCTCTATCACCAGTGCCATGAGCAGCTGGCTGGTGGCACCCCACCACTGAGCCAGCACAAACCTGCACCCCAAGTTTCCTGCTCTGAAGTCAGCCAACAGCTTGTGTTTTGGCCCAGGGGATCGAGACATCTCCTGGCTCTGCTGCCTTGGCAGCATTTCAGGGCAGCATTTTTAGGAGCTGCTACGGGGATGGGAAACCCAAGGCTCTCGCTTCTCCTTCAACCTGTCCTGAGGCTCAGGGCACCACTGACCTCCTGCCCCTCACTGCCTGCACCTGAAAAAGCACTGAGAAATACTGAAGTTGTGAACAAGACTGGGACAGCTGGCAAGGCCTTGGTAATGCATGAGATGCCTTGTGAGCATCCCCATATCGAGGGTTTCACCGCAGCTGCCACAGGCTGAGCCAAGGCCAGCTCACAGCAGCCACACTGGCCAAACACCAGCCACTGGACTACTTCTACCTCTCAGACCCATCTCTTGTGTCATTTGCATTATGTCAAGTCCGGGCAGCTTGCTGACAACCAGATTTACATCAGAGAAGAACTTTTCTGACATTCAGCAAGATCAGAAGCAGTTGTCCATCCCAGATCAAAGCCAGAACCAGAGGGAACTGTGTAGTTGGGTAAAGGAGATGGAGCAGCACAGCCCAAAAAGGGTGCCACGTCTTAGCTGATCCCTGGTAACAAATACACCAAAGCCTTGAAGTTTATGTGAAAGCCTGATGTAAATGCACCGTCTACCATACACAGCCACAGGTATTTAAGACAAATGCAGGACAAACCATCTGGAGCTGCTGGAGTGAGTCCAGAGGAGGCCATGGAGATGCCCCGAGGGCTGGAGCTCCTCTGCTGTGGAGCCAGGCTGGCAGAGCTGAGGATGCTCACTTGGAGAAGAGAAGGCTCCAGGGAGAGCTCAGAGCCCCTTCCAGTGCCTAAAGGGGCTCCAGGAGAGCTGGCGAGGGACAGGGGACAAGGGATGGAGGGACAGCACAAGGGGGATTGGCCTTTCACTGCCAGAGGGCAGGGATGGATGAGATATTGGGAAGAAATCCTTTCCTGTGAAAGTGGTGAGATTGAGCAGCAGGGATGGAACACTCAGGGCAGGGCTGCTTTCACCTGACAGCCCTAAAGCCAACTTTTCTTACCCTGGGCTTACGTTTGTGTGACTAGCAGCACACATGAGAGCACCTCCAGAGGTGGTACTGAGTCCCCACAGCCCTCACAATTCAATTCCTGGTTATAAGAATTGGGTAAATCATCTCAAAAGCAATCCCATTATTATCTGTGGCAGTTTCAGCTTCTCAGGGACAGTATTGCTAATGCTAATTGCCAAAAGTAAATAAATCTCTGTGTGGGTCTGTCTTCTTCATTATCCTGGAGCAGATCCTACCACTCTTATCCAAGTTTCTTCCCTTTCATCCCTTCACACACAATTTTATCCACAATAGATCTGCCAAATGGAGAGTAAAACTACTAATGTGTCACATAGACAGCTATTTCCATAATTTAAGCCTCTTTGTTCTTATTAATGTTGCATCAAGGTATTGGCCTGCAACAATTGCTTTTGAAATGGGGCGCCAATAAAATTGGAAAGCAGAGGACAAGAAAATAAGGAATATATTTATAACTAAACAAATTGTATCATCGTGTTTCTATTATAATCTGCATCTGAAATAATAAAAACGGCTGGTCAAAAGTTGAATGCACAGCAAAAATTTCTGAGATATCCACATTTCAAGTAATTGGCATGAAAAGCCCAAACCCTCAGATTTTGGGGATATGAAAAACTAATAAAAACAGTTTGTTGTGACCCCCTCCCCCAAATCCTTCTTCTTATTAAGAACTATCTAATTTCAGTTGAGTATTTCAAATGGATCTCAGCTCTGTCATCCCTTATACAATACACAAAGTGTACTATAATGGGAGGCAGAATCAAGACAAGAGGAAGCTTTTCAACTTCTCCAAAAAGAAACATTTTGCTACATTCAAATTTTTTTCCAGTAGAATAAATTCTCACAGGAAAAAAAATAATTCAACTGCTCTTAGAGTAGCTATTAGTAGGACTAAAAAACACCAACGATAATTCTCTTTCCATGGCTATTTCAAAGCTATCTAGGTTTTGTACATGAATAGAGGTTTCTCCAAAATAAAATAAAACAGAATGGCCAATCCCTGACTTTAACACAAAACTCTGGATATTGGATATTTGCTTAAAGGCCTCAACTCCAGGAAACAAGTAATTACATGAGGGTCTTGGCTCTCATCAACAGAAGAACAAAGTTAAAAGAAGCAAATCTCCTTGCTGTTATGCAAAGAAAATCTTGAAAGTGTGACCCAAGTATATCCCAAATCCCCAAATTCAGAAGCCAAATAGACTTCTTGTGCATTAAATCTTATCAGTTTTTGATGCCTATCTCTTGATTCTGGAGCATTTTATGTTACCAGAATAATTTTCCTGCTTCTCCTCCTACCCTTTGCCAATACTTCTACAGAAATTGAGGTCTAAAGTGCAGCTCCCTTTGGAAGAGATGTTTGGAAATCCAGTAATTTCCCCACATTTTTCTGAAACAAAGAAAATAAATTTAAGAGTATCAGGAGGATGAAGCTGATTTCATTGTACCGTCAAACCTGTCATCTCTAAGTCTGAAGAATAAAGTCTTATTCAACAGCTCAGCCCCAGTGCCAAGGAACAAATCTGCCAGTGGCAGCTCTGTGCCTAATAAAGCTCTTGAGTACAAACCTTCTCCAGGATCAGGATCTGGAACCAAAGCCAGCACAGGGTCCAACAGGGCCACGTGGGACCACTGAGTGCCCTCAAACAGACCCACACAGCTCTGGTGATCCATCCCAGCGCCCCAGCAGGCTGGAGGTTTTTTTTTAATGCAGCAACTGACTCACTCTGCAGTCAGAAGAAGCTTCTCAGCCCAGTGAAACACTGGAATAAAGTTGTTGAGCCTGGCTCTAGAAATACCCATTTCCCTCGACCATAAAATACAGGCAGAAATGTAGATCTTTGAGCAGATATAAAGCATATTTAAGGTGTAATCTCTGTACATGGAGAGGAAATCTCCTCTGATGCCCAAAGTTAGGGGTGAGGAATCCTGCACACTGTGTTCATCCACATGTGTGTATGTCCATCTCTCTGACAAGTCTAAAATCTGAAACTGAATGAAATCAAAGATCTCAGAGTGACTAAAAGTTTCATATAAACTGTCAAATAGGAGATGGAAAACAGGATATGAGCACTCACATTTTCACCCACTAATAAAACTCATTATCCAAAGCCCAAGTAGTGCCACTGGAACACACTGGAGGTAAGAATAAGGGTCTGGGAATTCAAGGAAAATGGGGAGTGTATATATGGCTGTATATTTATGGCTGAGCATACACAAATAATCACTTTGCATATTACCAGGTCATTCCAGATGCTTAAGAAAGCCATAACACCATGAGATTTCCAGCAACACATAAAGCCAGATCCTCTCTTTGCCGAGTGATACTGAGGGTGGCATTAGCCAAGCCTGCTTTAGTTTTACTCCTCCAGTCAGAGACCACATCATGCTCTGATGCTTTAGAGCGCTGCCAGTACACCCAGAAGCCCATTCCAGCCTGTCCCTTTCTCCAGGACCGTGGTGCCACGAGTACTCCCGCAGCGAAGCACGGCTGTGCCAGCACTCAGAGCTCTCGGGCTGAGCTCACTCGCGCGTGCGCCGCCCCACGCATTCACACAGCCCTGCCCTGGGAGGGGAAGGAGTTCTGGGCGCGGAGCTGTTCCAACAACTCCTCCATGTGGGAGCGAATATTCTCCGCTTAAATGTCCCCTGACGCCCACGGCCATTTGCGTTCCTGTTGAGGAAGGGACTTCAATGCAGCCCTGTTGCAATCCCTTCCCAGCCACCCAGCCCATTTGAGCACTGGTCCAGCGCCCTGGTTCATAGGAAACCCGGGAACCTCAAAGGTCAACCAGCTTCCCAAACTTCACAACTCCCTCTGTGTGCTGGTAACACCGAGTAAGAATCAACAAGGCTGTCCTTGCAATAGAAGCAGAGCTGTCCATCATAAACAGCTCCTTCTCCTCTGCTCCAATGGGTAAGAGGTTCAGTATTTTCTATTTTGATGGTCTTTAACACTGCAGTGTGAATCTCAAGATAGAAGCCAGAAAAATGTTACAATTGCAGAAGACTCAAAACCTAGAGAGTCAGGAGGTCTGGTTCTAATCTTCAATTTAACACCAGGGTGTAACTCCAGGCAAGCCTGGGTTTCTTTTTCATTCTTTGATTGTTTTCACTGTAAGCTCTTTGGGGCAGGAACTGTGTCCCATTGTGTTGTTACAGGGTGTAGAACAATGGGCCCCTGACCTCAGCTAGGGAATCAAGAGATTACGAGAATTATTTAGAGGAAATCTGTGGTTAAACAAGGAATTGGAATCAGACCTCAAGTCCCCGTCAAGTGCCAGTACCAGATGAGTATCCTTTTTTTACCCTTCGTTAAAAAAAGTCATAATCCCCATTTATTGTTGTCCAACATTGACCATTTTTCACACGTCTCTGTGCCTGCCCAACATCTAAAGAGCCTCCGCCTTCCCCTGGCTCTGCTGCCATGCTGGGGCAGAGCCTCTCACCCCGACGCTGGCACTGCAGCTCGTTCTGCTTCTGATAAAAAGGGTATCTGGGGAAGGAAGCACCAGAAGGAAATCAAAAGGAAATGCAAGGGCTCACTGTGTTTGTGTGTGTGCATGGGATTCTTCAGCCGTACATCGGAAATTAATTCCAGCCAGGGTGAGCTCTGTGTGGTCTCACCAGCCATCCAAGTCAAACTTCAGCTCACCCCAGCTGCCAAGCAGAGTTGTGGAGGAGAAAAAGGTTCAAGACAAAGTGGAAAAGGAACAAAGAAGCCAAAAAGAGTGAGCTGGTGGTATTTTTTCCTCCAAGTTTTTCCTTTTTTTATTTCCCTCTTTTTTTTTTTTCTTTTTAAACAAACCACCTGGATTTTAAGATCTCCAGAATCCCATTAAAGGGCTTTTACTCCTTCATGAATTGGAGGCATTTGATGAAAAGGGGTAAGGGGAGAGAAGTGTGTCTGCCTGTGGGAGGGGGAGAGGAGGGGGAAGAGGGGGAGATAATGGGGCATGGGAGCCCTTAATTTCTCCTGTCTCCCCTGCCGGTAATAGGGCTGGATGTAAACACTGCTCTGGTGAATGTTGGAGAGTGATTACAGGATAGCTGGGGAAGGAGGAAGCATTTTGAAACCACAAGTAGGAAAGCAGCTCTTTGATGGAGGGTTAGTAATTTCTTTTTTCTCCGTGCCCTCTTCCCTTGCTCAGCAGCCCCCCTTCCCCTCCGTCCTCCACCTTCTGTAAACACAGAGGCAGAAATTAGACGTGGCCCAATCTGTTAAACTTTGGGAGGCAAAGTGGGCTTGGCAGTTTCTCCCATTCCCTAGGATACAAAAGTAGAGGCTGATAACACCGGAATGGGCCTTCCTGCTCTTGGCTGTGGGGCAGCACACAAGGAGCTGAAGAGGAGGGAAGGCACAAACAGCTGCCATGGAGAAACATCATGGAGCAGGATGGACACTCATAAAATGAAGACTGCATGTTTTCAGCAGGAATTGTCCAGGCACCAAGGTGCTGATGGCTGAGCGCAGCAGTTTTAGGGTGTCCACCTACCTGGAAGGTCCAGAGACAACCTCACCAGAGCAGGTTCAGCCAAGCTAGAAGCAGCCTGGAGGGAACATCACCATCCCCTAACACCCAGATGGGCTCTAGAGCCTGATGTTCAACTTCTGGCCAGGGTAATTCAACTACTTTGCTGTGCCATAGTTTTCCCCATGTGCAATTTCCTCTGGAAAGAGCTTGAGTCCAGCGGTTGGAAAGAGCTGGGCATTACTTCCAGAACAAACCACCCATGGGGGAAAATCCCTCAGCAAAAACAAGTTGACCATCTGTCCTCAGACATGAGAGTTGCGTGTTCCTTAAACACTGGGGATTTATATTCACAAAGAATGGCAGAGAGAAGGGGAAACATTCCATCTTTCCAAGAGTTTTAGAAGATTTACAGCAAAATTCCCCATCTAAGTGCAGTGAGGGCTGTTCATTGCTGTTCTGTGAGCCACACTCCTCCAGAGCACAGCTGGCAGGAGCACAATGTGCATCCCAAACCTACTGTTTGCTTTCCAGGACACATCAGAGAGCAGTTTTTCTTCCCTGAGCCAAGACCACTCCCAGCCAAAAGCAGCGATTTTACAAGACCAGGGATGAATTCAGCCTTCAGGTCACTACTAACCACTCCAGAGACTTTAAGAGGAGTTAAATACCCCATTCTCCAAAATCCCATTGTTACTGGGTATCTAACTCTCCTCCAAAGCATTTCAGGTTACTCATAGGGTTACTCAACTCCTATATTCAGTTTTTAACTGAAGATACTCTTAAGCTACAAGATATTACGATGGCCTTTTAAGTATATCTCTGGATTAATGCATCCACCCCTTGACACTTAATACTTTGTGCGCCCTAGGCTGGTGGTGTTTCCTGGTATGACAGCACCACCACGAAAGCCTCCCTTTAAACAACTGTAAATGCTGAAGAGTACACATCCTGTACTAACCACGCATGGTTTACGAGCTGAAATAAATACACCAGGCTGCTCTGGTACATGCACGGAGCCATATCTATAAAAAGGTCATTATATTGCTATTGTTTATCCATGTAAGTTTGCTTAACCAACATATATAAATATAAGGCAGCCCAAAAGCTATTTATATGCTGTCCCTGAGCAGTCTTTTGTTAGGCCTCAATGAAGGAATTTATGTATTAACTATAGAAACTGACTAAAATAGTGATAACATGAAAACTGATACAGAATGTCCTTCAGATGAGGTGGAACAATCCTGATATTCCCAGATTCCCACCCACTCCTCATCCTTCATAATGTTTTTCTTCTTTAACATTCTCCTGAAACTCCTTGGTCTGCATGTCTGCAAGATTTCATGCTATAATTAGAAATTTGCAACTCTATTGCACCCAAACCCCTCTTTAGTGACCATCAGCTACACCTTTCTGCTTTTGAGTGTCTACCAGCCTGTGATTAAATTAAACACCAAAAAACTCCAAGTTCTTAGATAACTTTTGAGACTTTGTTCTAGTTTTATCTCTACAAATGTTTCTTAGGCTCAGCAACAACCTGAGTCTATGTGATGAACCTGAGACTGTGATGAAGCAGCACAGTTCTACACTGACAGTTCCCAACCTTTCCTTTCCTTTACCTCCTTCCTCCTCTCCCTGGACCAGATATCTCCATCTCTTCCAACAGGACAGACCTTCTAATGGAGACTTGGACCTTCTTTCTCCCATTTTTACTGCTTGAAAATGTGACTTCCTGTCCTGGGAACCATCAACCCTGTGTGCAAATGCCGCAGCCTGCACATGCAGAGCAAAGCTGGTGGGGTGCAAGGGGGCACCACTTGACAGGCAGCAAATAAGACAGACACAGGTAGGGGCAAGTGAAGCTGCCCAAAGAAGTGATGGAATGACCATCCCTGGATGGGGCTTGGAGCAACCTGGGATAGTGGAAGGTGTCCCTGCCCATGGCAAGGGATGGAATTGGATGAGTTTTAAGGTCCCCAAACCATTCTATGATGCTGTGCTCAAAAAGCACATGGATGTGGCACTTGGGGACATTGTTTCAGTGGCGCACATGGTGGTGCTGGGTTACCAGTTGGACTTGATGATCTCAGAGGCCTTTCCCAACACTGATAATTCCATGACACAACTCAAAGCAGGTTGCCAGGGGTGGCGCCCAGAAAGACAAAGAGCACCATCATATCAGAGCACAACTCAGGGGCTCCTGGAAAGCCACAACACCAGAGCCCTGCACTGCTCTCCCTCTCCTCCAGGCTTCTCCACAGGAGCCACTGCATGGAATGGGCACAGGAGCCAGCAGGAAATGTGCTGCCTGTCCTGCCACAGGTGCCACATCCTTATCACACTCCATCACACGACTCTGCTTTACCTTTTCCTCTGTCCAAAGTTGGCACATGGTCTAGTGCTGTTTTTGTTAATGAACAATCATGATTTAGCCATAAAACAGTAAACGGTGCCATGAGCTCATTAGACATTGACAACACCCTGAAGTTCAAGCATGTTATCTGCACCAGAATATTACAGGGTGTGCTTATCATTTGGAAGAAGCTGAGTTGTAGGCTCTTGGGAGGGTTCAAATGTCATCTGTGGAAGATGGGAGGCAGAGTAACTGGAGATGATCAATCTCAAAAAGGCAATAACTGCAAACTTAAGATATGAAAGCACATTAGTTCCCACAAATGGCTGAGGCTTAAACCCAAGCACAGTTACAGCCAGGAGGATACAGTCAGCCAAGGTGCTATAAAGGCGTGATGTTATTACTTCCAAGGGATGCCATTAAAACTCTGTTTACAAACCTAATGTGCCAGGGAATGGGTCAAGGAAAGAATTATTAGCAACAAAGCTATTTGATCTCTTTTATGATCCAATGAGTCATATCACTTCATACTCCAGAAGGTGAATAATGCAAACCTCAAGTCTGTTGATTTATATGTGTGTCCAGAATCCTGTGTTCTTTAACCCCAGATGCCCTCTTAAGTGTGATTCATCCTAAATCAAATGGAAGATTGGGTGCTATCAGCCACACTCTCCCCTCCCACTCACTAATTGAAAAGGTGATTGACATCCTGGTAGAATAAAATACCAGCGCCCAGTGATGGATGGCCAGGGCAGAGGATGGGGTCAAGATACAGGACTTGCAGATATAACTCTATCCTCCTCCCCAGATGGGATGGTCCCAGTTTCACCTAACACTCCCTCTGGAATGCTGGAAACGGAGTCACTGAATAATTTAGGCTGAAAGGGACCTCTGGAGGTCATCAGTCCATCTGGACACACTTAAGTGGGTCAGATATGGGTGGATGGAAGAGCTTTCTTTTCATGATACACTCATTGCTGCAGCTTCACCACAGGCATGGGACCATGACCCAAACTGCTCAGAAACTGCAGCAGAAAACTCCAGAGTACAAATGGGACAAATCCTGGGATGTTTCTGAGTGGTGTTCTGGTCTCAACAAAATCCTGGCATAAACCATTTGGCTTTCAGAGGAAAATCTGCTACATTATCAATCACCTCAATCTCCCAGCTTCTAGGAAGCCTGGGCTTTAGGTTCCCACATCCCAGCAGGCTTTAGGACTGTGTGAAAGATTGATCTGCAAGCAGAGCATCCTGTGTCCCCAGGGTAAGTGCAGAACAGCCACTGCAGAGAAATTCTGAGCTCTGAGAAAAACATGAAGGATGCAAAATCCACTGTTGCTGTTCCACAAGTTCTTCAAAAGTGACTGAAGGTTGCAAAAGAACTTTGACGAGATTGCTTTGGATAATCTCATTATTTTACCAATATCATTATCAAAAAGCTAAATAGTCCTGAAATGTTAAATTTTGCAAATTTTCTTCTTCTCCATTCATCTCTAAGACATTCAGGGCAATTCAAGAAAACACCAGTGAAGTAATTTGAAGGAAACCAAAAGCCCTGTGTTTTCCAGCACATTCATAGTACCACACATTTCACAAATACCTGGAGGCACATCCAAGCCTGGAGCTTTGGAAGGGTTTCCAAGATCCATGGCGTGTTGTGTTTTGTATCCCCATCTGCCCAGCAGAGAAATCACTGCAGGTCATCCCTGATCTTCATCATGTCTGCCCCACGATGTTGTGTCCACCCTGCACATTCCCTACAGTCCTTAGAGCTTGAGGATGGGTGTGAAGCTGCTCCTGAGACACTGGGAAAACATTTTTTGGACACTTCAGTTCTTTGCACGAGAGATCAACCAAAAAACCCCCAAACCCAAACAGATCCATAGAATTTGCCAATGTTCAACCCCTGGAGCCCACCCAAGATTCAGACCAATGTCATGCTATTCTTGTGATGGGTGAATGCAGTGATTCTATGGCATTGTGAGCAACATTCTCCATCACAATACAAAGTTTTGTTGTTATTTTTTCCACAGCTGAAGCCAGGAAGGAGAAGCTGGACTGAAGGACCAAGGCCATGTTTAAACTCGAGCAGTTTATTAAGAAAGCTGATCAACCAACCCGATACCTCCCTTCTGGCTTGCCAGTGCTTTTCATTTCCCTTCTCAAATCTATGTTCAGTCCTTGGATGTTTTCCTTTTGATAAGAAACTTCCACAAATCCAAGCGGAACAAAAATGTGGATAAGGGATGAGAGCTGTACTAAACATTGTTTTAGAGGAACATACTAAAGCAGTGGGATTAAATAATCTGAGCCTCACCACAGATCAGTAATGATCTACCTTCTACACCATACCCAGTTTTTCAGGATGGAAACAAATCTGATATTTTAATTTTTAAACTTTTTATCCAGATCCAAAACATCCATATCTCCTTGGGCTCATCCCTGCAATGTTCCACCAAACCCTGAAGTCAATATATTCCGATTTAGATTTCAATTAATCTACCTTTTAGACACCCAGTCAGAAAATGTGCTGATCTGCATGAACATATTGCCTACTCATGAGACCATTTTACCCAGCTCATCAAGCACTGTCCACAATCTTCACAGCTGCAGTTGCTGCAGCATGCAATGTATCTCCAGCAGAAGTTTAGGAAATATAGGATCTCAAAGAATTTTCAATGAAAACTTATTCACAGACCACTTGTGGACAGGAATCCTCTATTACAATTTAGACCAGACGTAGACAGCTGTTGGCAACAGCCAATCTTCTTCTGCTAGTTTTCCTTAGTGACTTGAAAATGAGACCTATTCATTCTTGTCTGTCCTCAGAACTGGAAAATTAATCCTCTCTTTAGGATCCTCTTTACAAGCAGGAAAGCCCCCACAGTGCACAGCAGAACTCGGGAATTCTCACCTTAGTTAGAACCCAAAGCCATAGAGTTCCAGTTGGGAGGACTGAACACCAGTCCTATCTCCGTGCTGCTTGGCAGGACCACACATCAACAGGATTTAAATATTTATTTTCCCTTCACCATCTAATGTCAAACATAACAGCCACATGTAGCAGTTAATAACTGTGTTGTAAGATAATGAGCAAAACCATTGCAAACTGGGCTTTAGATTTAACCTGCCTACAACACCATTGATCACTGCAAGTCACAAATTATGTCATTTCAGCAGGAGAGCTACTGCCAGCAGAAGGATTAGCAACATCAGTTGTAATGAGCCACTTCATTTCTAAATAACATTTAGAAATTTACAGTGCCTGGAATTGTGATGATTAAATGGATAACAGAGTTAAATAGACCGGATATGGATCACTTCTAATTTTCCACTTATATCCAGTAACCCATCATAAACTATCCCAACTCCTTTGGTCTTCATTTCTCTCACACCAGAATATTTAAACAAAAAAAGATGATCAGTCATTGAAGTTATAGTGGTGGAAAACCAATGGGAGATAAGAAGCTGGCCACAAATTCCCAGACTTAGATGTCCTGTTTCCAATTCTGGCTGTGTTGGGGAGAATTAAGAGAAATGCCAATGAAGTGACACAAAAGTGAAAAATTAAACCAGACCTACAGAACATGAATCTATGACTTTTTCTGATTATAGAGAGTCCATACTCATGTATCCAGTTTCACAAAATCATTATTCCCTATTCCCATGAGTACAGACTGGTCACATATCCAAAGACCAAGACCTCAGACAGAGCACAGCTGGTTTAAAAGAGTTGAAACAGGGTAATTACCTTTAAAAAGCAGAGATCTAAAGAGAAGTATTGATTTTGATGACTTTTTTTCCTAGAAATGTCAGAATGTTTGCTAGATTTCTGCATTATTTACCACAGTAAAAAGTTCAAGCAGCTAATCCCCTTGACAAAGTGTCTTGGTAACATTAAATCCATCTTTTAAGTAGGCCTGTGGGACATGGGAAGTTCAGCATTTTATTCCAATTGGGAACAATCCCTTCCTCAAACTACAGAATTTCTGAGGGAGCAAAATTCCTCTTTGGTACCTTCTGTACTACATTTGGCTACAGGGAGGTCTTTTACATGAATTTCCAGCATTTCCTTTGCAGTTTGAGCCACTTAAGCAATTACAATGCTATTGTCTCTTTCTCTTTCTTTTTTCAATGCCACATCAAATCTGCAAACGCCTCCAAATGGAAGCTGTTGGTTCTGCTGCCATACTCTTCCTAAAGCACTAAAATTTGAAGTTCAGTTACACAAAGTTTATTTCTGACAGAGCAGTTTGGGTCAGTTTTAATCCAACACACCTACCCTAAGCTGTGACCTCCCCCAAATGGGCCAATCCACCTGGAAAAATCCATGCTCCGCTCTTTCTTTCCACATTAAAGTAATGACATAAAATAATCAGATGCTGGAATGTGTCTTGGCATGAACAACAAACACAGGCAGCTTTATTAGCTGTTTCCCTGGAAGAAAGCTCCAAAGACCCTCCACATATTCTCTAATGTGCACTGGGAATGACCTCAGCTCTTCCAGGCCAGGCCAGGGCAAAAGCTCCTTTAAACATCCTTATAACTCACTTTATACTTTACTTCATTACTAGCAGGGAAGGATGGAAAAACACTCCCATTGCCTGGGAAACTTGTGGAAAGGGGAATGATGGATTGCAAAGGGGACTTGGCATGGTGGTGCCTCCCAAACCTCCTGCCACTGAGTGTGGGTTTCCTTCAGCTGGGAGTGTTTAACAGGCTGTGCTATTTCAGGGACAGAGAACCACTTGGGATCCCTGCAAATGTCTCTGCAGAACTGGAGGGTTGCATGGATGCTTCTCAGGCTTGGAGCTGCCAGATTTTTTGGGGGAAATACCCCAAGATATAGTGATGTACCCTGGTGCGGGGTACAGCCTTGGGGTAAGGCAGCCAGCAGCATTTCAGGATGGGTGTTTGATATTCTGGCAGGACATTACTGTCCAAAAGCCTCTGGCCAGAGCTGGGTGGCCTGTCCAGCAGACCCTCACCACATCTCAGAAGGGATCATCCACGTTCAGTTCCCTGGAGTTACTAGAGAGCAAACAAGGAAGCAGAGGGGTTTTGGAAAAGGAACTGTCACCACCTCTGCTTTCCTAGTGTCATCTGACTGTGCTGAGGAGCTGACAAGGACCTACAGATTCACGGGCAAAAATCTGTTTTGTTCTACGAGGGCAAAATCCCAAGTGGGAGGAATTCACCCCCATCAGCCACACCTTGCACAGTGTCTGGGGAGAATTCCATTGTAAACAAGAACGAGATCACCACAGGGAGAGATGCAGAAATGCAGAGGAAGGAGAGAAACAAATTTGCATATGGTTTTAAGAGAGAAGAAAAAAGCAGATTCAGAGATAAACAGAAGAGCTGGGTCACAGTAAACAGAAAGCAGAGCAAGGCATAGAGCAAGGCACAGAGCAGAGTCAGCTTTTCTCTCTGCCTTTCTTTTTCCAAGGAGCTGGGGTCAGCTGAACTCTGTGTCCATCAAAATTGATCACACTGACTAGGTAGGGCAAGTGCCAGCCAGGGCTGAAATCCTGAAAGAGCAGCCCTTATTCAGAGGGGACAGCAGAGACAGCTCCAAACTCAGCCATCAGAAACCCTGGGAATCGCTCACCGTGTGCTGCTAGGGAGGGGCTGGACAGGAGTTATGGCCATTGAGGACTTGAACAATAACAGACAAGAAGCTGTGCTGCTTCTCAAGCCATTCATCAAGCAAGTTACCAGCACCTGGGTCCCACTCTGTGGCTGATGTGGAATTCCTGCTCTGTCAGTGCCACCAGTTCTTCTCTACCGGACTGAGAAAGTCCTGTGCTGGTCACCACAGTAACATAAATAACCTCTGCTAGCTGGAGAGGCTTCCAAGCTTTCTCTACCACTAGATCTTAAAAATACTTGGCAAAAGCAGTCAAATATTCCTGTTTATATTACAGATTGACAAGACTCTGCCCTGGCTTCTCCAAGTTCACCCTGTCAGACCTAAGTCCAAGTCACAGTCCTGTGCTCTGACCAAAAATAAATTCCATCAAAATCTTCTGTAGGACAGTAAAAGAATGTGCTGGACCATGGGGTCACAAAATAAGGGGTCACTTAGCAAAGCAGTCCACTGGGAAATGAAGCCTGGTGATAGCTTCTGGCATTTCAGACAAGCATAAATCCTTGAAAGCAAAGCCTTGTGCAGCCTGAATTCCTGAAAGCTTCTCCAAAAGGAACATCACTGCCAGGGAGGGATGGACAGTTCCTTACAGATGACTTACAAGACAGTAACTCCATTCGTTGAACCATTACTCCCCATGATATCAGAAAAACAGGAGCAATCAGCAAGGTCTCAGTCTCTGAGGGAGGTTTGGAAACCTTGAAGACTCCTCCTAAATGAAGCCTCAAAATTCCAGTTTCTCCCCAAATTCTCAGTCCTCTGCATACTCAAGATTTAAAAATAATAAAAAAAGAAATCCAACACTTGCATAAATAAAATATAAATGGCATCCTGTGTTCTCTCCCACACCCCATTCTTCCTCCCTCCTCTTTCCTCATTGTTTGTTCAACAGGAAGTTGGCTTCGCTGTGAGGTACACCAAGCCATCTGTCAAAAACATGGAAACAGTTAACAACACACACAGAGGCTGGAACGACTTGTTAGGGAACCTATTTCAGGTCAGAACCATAGGCTGAGCTTTGGGAGAGCAACCCAAGCCCCAGAGCTGCAGCTGGTTAAACCAAATTCCAGCTTTTGCCTTCTGACAGAGGGAATGGGACTCTGCTGAAGTGGGAGCTCCTGTGGGATGCACCAAAGCTGAGTGGACAGCGCTCCAGGGAGAGCAGAATCCTCACAGCATTGGCACAGCAGAGCAGCTGAAGGAGTGTGGGCTAGTGGAACCCACAGACAATGCACAGACAAAGGTACAAGAGAATGGGACTGATGTAGAAATATTTTTGGAAGTGTTTCTACTGGAAATAAAGGACAAGAATAAATTCTTAGGGATTTCAGAACTTCAGTGATCTTTGCAAAACCTCTCTTCAGACCAGCTCTGCTCCTCCAGTGTTGCTCTAGGCCAACTGTTGGGCTGTTGCCTGTGAATATGAGTGACTCCAAACAGAGCCTGAACTGGTCCCAAGATGGGAAAAGACAGATCTGTCTGATTTTGAAATAAGTGGTTTTGAAGCCACATCTTGATTCACTAGACCCTCCAAAGGAGGGGGAAGCATATCTGATTCGGAAGTGAAATCATGCATTAGGTTGAGTTGCTTGGCAGAACTTCCAGCAACATCGTACATCTCATTCCCAGGCTGGAATATCCTACCTAGAAAGGAACCAGGAGGTCACTCTGCAGTTTTTAAGTCCCTGACCCGTCTTGAGGCCACCCAACAGAGCTGCCAAGGAGCAATGGCTGCAGCAGCATTTGTTCTTCTTTCTTTCCAGAAAAAAAAAAGTGACCCCCATTTGCTCAGTGGTGGGAGAGAAGAGCCAGATGGCTGGACCTGATCAAGGCACGCGACCCTGGAGGAGGAGACTGGGGGTGAAAGGTTCCATAAACCGATTACCGGGAAAACATACAACTGGAAACAAATGCTAATAAAAATTGCAACATTTGGAGATCAAACGCCTTAAATCATCACATTTCTTTAATTTAAAAATGCAGGATAAAAGAAACGAAAATGACTCTGCTGCACATTTAAGCCAATCCAGTATTTTCCAGGCATGTCCCTAATTTATTTCACAGCAGAGATCCTAAAGAATAGTTATAAATCATCCCTAAACACAGAGGGAAGATTTGGGTTTATATGAGCACACCTAGAGGAGTTACCCTCACCTTCAGAAACACCACCAACAAAAATCTTGTAGCTTTAGAAAATATGCTTCATTCCAGAAGCATGGATACCTTAAGTTAAAGGTATTTAAATCAGAATATTTCTATTTCCATTTCCTTTCAGGAGATTTCTGTTGGCTTCAAACCTAGACAGCACTGAGAACCACAGCAACCCTTAATTCAAAGGGTCTGGTAAGAAGCAGGACAAGTTGCCAAGGTTTGGGGAAGAACCACCAAAAATACCAGCCCTAGAGCTGTTCTCCAGATCAGGTTTTTGCCTCTTTTACAGTCAAAACAGAGAAGGAAAGATATGGGGCTTTATGTTTCATTCAGCCTCAGAAAACCTTTTAAAGGTTTTCTCCAAGCCATGGGAATGTCAAACTCCTTGGGCATCTCAGAGCCCCTCTAGTCTCACCCCCCAGTTTGGGGGTTTCTCAGGGCTGCCCAGACTCTGCTCATCCCCCCAGTGCACAATGATCATAAACAAACCCAAGGCCATGCTCTAAACATGAGCACTAAACAGAATTAATTGAAACAAAGTTTAACAAACAAAAATAAACCCAAAATGCATGACAGCATGTGGGAATTTGGGGCTAATCAGAACCAGCTCCCCTGTACTTCCAGCTCCCACTCAGTTTTCAACCACTGAAAATTAAAACCTCCATTTTTAAGAAGCTACAATATTCTGATGACAATTTGTCTGAAGTCAAAGAGTAATTTTGTTGATCTTTCCCCCCAAGACATAAGCACCTCTGTACTTGAAAAAAAAGGTAAAACCTGACTCTCATGGCATCTCTGGGACCTGGACAGGACCCAGGGTTGAACATGACCTGCTCCAAACTCCATGGGCTCACCTTTCTCTGGAATGACACCTAAAGCCCAGCTCCTGCAGAACCTTCCTGTCCTTGCAGCAGGACACTTGCAAGCCCTTTTAGGATTCGGAAACTGTTTGATAATTCTGTAAAAGACACATTTACCCATGAATGGAGCACCAGATAGACCACACCCTTCTGCTCTGCAGCACTGCACACATTCAGGTCACTGCTGAAGCCCATTTTGCCTTTCCAGTGGTTCCCAAGGAATGCACCAAGCTTAGCATGGCATCAACACAAGTCAACATAAAACAAGGTGAGACTCCAGCTGGGCTCAGGTCTGTGCTCTGAATACACTGCAGGTGCAGTTTGCGCCCTGCTCACCACCTAAACCCACATCTCAATGTTGCCTCTTTCCCTCTTATGCAGCATCGATGATTCGTTTTGATCTGCCTGGAACGAAGGAGGGATTGTGTAACTGTCCCCAAAAGAGCCCAGCCCTGGGAGCTGCCTGGCCTTATCTCTCCTCTGGCCTTTGTTTGAAGATGGAGATGAAACCTGAAGACTTCCAAGGCATGGTTTTCCAAACCAGTAAATAAGTCTTATTCATGTCTCCTTCCAGGCCCTTCCACATGCCCCAGGAGGATGGCAGAAGTCACAGGACCCTCATTTGTCACTTTTGTCATTTGTTTTTTTCCTCCAATGGCTCTCCTGCCTCTATCTAATCAGGGGGACGTTTCCTGTCTTTGTTCTCAACCATTCATCCTGCGGGAATGATGATTATCATCAAACAGCATTAAAATAGAAAGCCTGGAGCCAGCACCCAATTAGCTTGGAGTTAGGGAGCCCTGGAAAGGAGCAACGGAAGAGACCACAGACAGTCCAACTGGCAAAAATGGGCATTGAATTACGTGTCATTCAACCACAGCATCGTTCTATCTTCTAAACAAACCCGGGCTTCAAACCCAGCATGGGCCAAGCTTGGAACCAACAAATATCACGTACATGTGCTGTGTCCCAGTCAGCCAGGAGAATGTTCCAAGTGCCATTCCATTCACCAGTTTAAACCTCACCAACTGGGAGACAACTGCTCCATCCAGATCTCCCAGTGCACAAAATTATCCAAATTTCCTTCATGCATCAAATTCCTGCTGCCAGGAAGCCTCGGCAATTCTCTCCTGAAGGACCAGTGAGGTAACAGAGAGGGCCTCAGGATGCACAGAATATTTTGTCCTGAATCCATATTGGAGAAAGACCCAAACCTGCTTTTGCCTGTTGCCTATTCCAGCTCCCCAGACAGATGCCATCCTTGTTAGAGCTGGAAGAAATTCAAACTTGTACTTAGTTCACAAACATGAGTGAAGAACCAGTGACAAACTGGAAGACTCTTCCAGGCTGCATAAAGACCATGAAGAAGATGTGACCAAAGAATTTGGCTCACCAGTCATTTTTTCCTCCAAAAGCCAGGTAATATTTTTCCTTCCTAAGAGAATAAAATCCAGTATTTCTGGTGTTCCAGCAGGATGGAAGCAGCAGCATAGAAGCAGCTGGACAGTAACAGGCCTGAGCCAGGATCCTGCTCTGGCTTGGGTGGATTATGAATTTCTTCCTCAGAAATGTTGTCAGTAAACCTAAAATCACTTTGTATCAAAGACTTTTGAGGGAATGCTGCTATTTGAGAGCCCTGGAAACATGAAGTGTTGTTTACTACTTAGCTTAGCTGACCCAAGGATTTGCCTTCAAGCACAAAATTCCAGTCCTTTACTGCAGAGATCCCAGGACGTGTGAATCACAACAGAAACTTCAAAATAACCTTGGGAGAGGCTGGAGCTGGAGAAAAGCTGCTCCTAACATCCCATATGGCAAAGCCAGCTCAATCCGCAAACCCCTCTGCATCAGTGGCTCTTGGCTCTGAGTCCCAGATATAATTTCGCTCATATTAGGGGCGTAAATAACAAATGTTGACTTCTGAGAAGTGGGGAAATTCAGACCCAGTCATCGGCCTAACCCTTTGCTGATGACTGGAAAAGAACCAAGTGAGGTTTAAAAATACAAAATACGTTCACAAATTCAAAGTCTGCTCTTCTAATGATTTTCAGCTCATTTGTTTTCCTTCTTCCAATAATTTTTTCCAGTTGCTAATTGGAGGCTAATAAGAAAGGTTTAAAAAGTCCAACTCTGCATAGCTGAATTTTTTTTGCCTTGCTCATCTTTATACACCCTGGCGCCAAAGCCCGCGCTGGTGTAAATCATGTACTTGATGGGAACTTTACTCATTTATATCCAAAGGGAATCCGGTCTCCAGTGTCTCCAGATAATGATCTTGTTGTGTTTAATACTGCATAAACACATAGGATGATGCGTTCCCTGTCTTAAAAAAAAGTTTGTTTAACTTTTTCTGTCTCATCTTTAGTCAGAATAGCAAACAACGGGAGGGAAGGGAGGAGAAAGAGTGAGATCCTAGCAATGAGATCATTCAGCACGGAGTCCGGTAAACTCCAGGGTGAGAAGTCTTTTAAACACAAATCTATCTCTGCAAAATCAATGGGAGGAAAAAAAAGAGAGGCTAAATTTAACCCTTATTCTATTTAAAACCCGTGTGCAGCATCTCGCAGAACTGCATTACATAAACACAATTGTGTTATATTTACGGTTTGAAACAAAACACAAAACCCTCAACTGCAGGACTCCAAGTCCCACCCAGCCACGGCCTATGCTTGCTGGAAGAGCTGTAAACAGGGAGCAGCCCTGGAGCCCAGTGCTGTGCCTGGCCCCATCCCAGCATCCATGGAGCAAATCCACCCTCCAGGAGCAAACAGCTCCCAGTCTGCCACATGGACTGGTTCTCTCAGGTGAGCACATTGCTGTAGCTGCAGTGAGCCAAAAATCCCACCCACCAGCAGGGTGGGAGTATGAAATGAAAGGCAGGCACCAGCCTCATCCAAACCACTGCATACAACCCTTGCTCAGCCCCTTGGCACAATTTCCAACCCTTCAGCAAATGGTGCTGGAGGTTTCCACAGCAAAAACACCATCCCCCTGAAAATTCTTAGCTGGCCACTGAAACATCTGCTTGCCAGAGACACCCAGGCCCGTGTGTCACTGCTGCCTGAGTCACGGAAAGTCAGTACCAGCTGCTCTCCTTGGGTTGCACAGGATTCAAATGTACAGCAGGGTGTGAACATCTGACACCCAACAGGCCGAGGCTGCAGAACCACAGCCATGGCTCCAGGTCCCACAGCACCCTTTGGACACAGTGGTCACCAGGCAAGGGCTTCCCAAGGTGTCCAAAATGCTGGTGTGACTGGTGTGCAAGTCGTGAGGCTGCCTGTGGTTGTATCAAAATAAACCTTGACCGATGTGACGCAACAGCCTTGGCAGAGATGTCAGTGTAAATGCTGGCCCCACAGGCCACAAAAACCTTCTGCTAATTCAGGAGGATCTCTTTGGGAGAGGTGTACCAGGAAACCCACAAAGCCCTATTTCTCCATCCTGCTGTCCTGGTTTTCCTACTCCAATTAACTCTGAAATCAGGTTGGATTTATGGAGGACTTTCATATTCAGACTCTGGCACAGGACAGAGAGGCTCCTCTCTCTGGCTCACTGGCACACGGACAATGAGCTCCTTGTCTTCACTCCTGCCTCTTTGAAGCTCTGCTGGGGCTTGATGCACATTGGGTTTCCTTTTCTTATTAAAAAAAATTTAAAGATTACCTCAATTTTGCAAACACTATTTATTGCAAACAGCATTTTTGCTCCACCACTGCTCCCAAGCCAGGCTTTGTTTTCTTTCTCTGTTTAATTCCAGCCCTCTTACTTTTTTTGCAGTGGATGGGACCCAAAAGCACAACATTTGGGATCATTTCTTTCCAGTTAGCCCCTGCAGTTTCTACTCTAAGGAGGTATTCTGCAGCTGATGCTCAGCTCTGCTCCAGCTGTTTCAAGGCGAAAGAAGTGCCTAATGGGATCAGGGACCCGACCTTGGCACTCCAGGCATGTAAGCATTTAATTCTGCCACCCGATTTATAACCTACCAGACACTCCTGGGGTGATCCTACTTTGCAGCAGGATTGCAGCCACCAACACAGAAGTGAGAGATGCTGCTTTTTAAAAAGGCATCAGCTCTTTGGGGAAAAGCGGGAATCCAATTATGAAGAAAATTAATTTCTTTTTTTGTCATCATTATCCTCAATATGAAAGAAATCTCAGACAGAATGACTAATCTGGCCCCAGCCAACACAACCTCAGCTGCTGGCAGCAGGGAGGCAGCCTGGGAGGGGTGGAAGAAAGTAGAATGGTCCCAGATTCCTCTGCCAAGCAGGAAAATGCTGCAAAGCCGGGACCCCCTGGCAACCTGTCCAGGAAAGGTGGGGGGGGCACTGAGTTCCCCCAGGGGAGCAGAGTAAAGCTGCTCCCTGTAGCCACAGCACCTTAGAAATGCATTCTTAGAGGAGTCCTGCAACCTGGGCTGGTGGCAGAAAGTATGAGCACCAGCTAGAAATTCCAAGAGTAACCAAGCTCAGAGCAGGAAGGACAGATGGATGCACAGCAAGAATCCAAGGGTGTTCACACACACACACACACGCACACTAAAGCAGCTAGAGCTTCCCAAAATGCTGCTCCCTCCTTGACTTTAGGCTCTGGCTAAATAATGCTGCATTGTTTTGTATCAGGTTCTGCTCTTGCAGCCCTGCTGCGGCTCAGAAACAAAGGGGGCTTCATGCAGGACAAAAGGGGACTGTTCTACCTAATGAGGACCAGTTGAGAGGTATGGAGACAGCACCCTCTCCCCATCGGCTCGTGGCTGTGAACAGCCCCTCTGACTAATGAAGAGCAGTTGAGAGGTGTGAGCAGAGGGAACAGGGATGTCCCTGAGCAGAGAGGGGGCCGGTCCCAAGGGACACCAGCGCTGCCACCGGCAGGGACAGCCCTGGAGGAGGGAACACGTTGAGGTTCATCTGTCACCGTGATGGCTCCTGACCTGCCAGCCTTGCAGGCCCTGCTCTCTGACCTCTGGCTCTGACCTCTCCAAAGAGGCACTGGTGCTCAGCCTGAAGTCCCCTATTGACTACCTGTCAGAGGGCACCTGCTTAAGGAACCCCTTAGAAATTAAAGTCACAAAATGAGTCACAAGGGACTGTTTGAGCTGGGAAACCGGCATTAGTCCCTGGCTGGTAAACCAATCTCCCTAATTATCTGTCAGAAGAATCTCTCCTTTTTCTATTTTCTTTTCTTTCCCTCTTCCCCCTGCTACCCCCTTCCCAGACCTCTCTTCTCTTTGACTTATTAGCTTAATTTCACATTAACCAAAGGGATTAAAAGCACCTTGGGAGGGTAAGGGAGTGGAGGGAGGAGAGGCAGAGGATGAAGAAAGAGAGACTTCAAGTCTTCCTTGTTGGGTCCTCACAGGAGCTTGGGCCAGGGGACCAGAAGTGCCAGGACCAAGCCTGGTTGTGTTTCATGTCCAGCACCCATGGCTACAACCCAATCTGGTCAGAAAGAAAACAAACCCTCAGTGGGGCATGTAAACCAAGCTCTGTCCGAGGGACAATGTGTGGCTGTTCCTCATTTCCCCACCCTCCTCCCCTGCAGGGTAATGCTGTACAGCTGCACCAGAGTGTCTTTGTTGGAGTTTCTCCTCTTGGGCACATGGCAAAGGGCTGTGCTGGTGCCCCGGGCATGGTCACACTCCAGGAGCTGTTCCCTGCTCCTGGCAGGATTTTGTCAGCCCAGAGCACTGCACAGGAAGTGGCACTGCCCCTGCACAGCTGGGGCTCAGCCCTGCAGCTGAGGTTGACTCCCAAGAGTTCACTGAACGAAGATTTGTGATTCACAACTCTGATGATTTTTTTTTTTAAACAACATTAAAGCACAGTCATGTTATGATTCATAAGCTCTGGATCTCTTTTCCTTTTTTAAAAGTTTATAGAATCATGGAATGGCTTGGATTAGGATGGACCTTAAAGCCCATGCAGTCCAACCCCTGCCATGGTCAGGGACACCTTCCGCTATCCCAGGGTGCTCCCATCCCCATCCAGTCTGGCCTTGGACACTTCCAAGGATCAAGGGGCAGAACAGCTTCTCTGGGCACCCTGTGCCAGGGCCTCACCACCCTCACAGGGAGGAATTTCTTCCCAATATCCAATGCAAATCTATCGGTGTTACATCTGAAGTTCATCAAGAACCACATTACCAAGATAGTGTTTAGAACAATGACAACACTGCTACTTTTTCAAACAAATGCATCTTTTTTCTTTCCATAAGGAAATTACGTTAATGGGACTCACTTCCCTCAACCTCCAAGAAAGTCAAGCTAAAGCTGCACATCGATTCAGGTTCAAACAACCCCAACAAATCCACCTAGAATTAGAGGTCCTAAAAATAAACAGCATCCTCATCAGATCCCAAAATCCTTCCCAGAGAGCAGGACTGCATATCCCATACTTGCACCTTGCACAGCCAGTGGTACTGAGTATGAGACAGAAACAACTCTCATGTCCAGCATGACATTAAAAAGTTAATGGTTCAGAAAGACAATTAATTATACTGGAGCGGCCAGCTGCCTGCCAGAATCCCGAACAGCACAGGATTCCTTCCAGACCCAAGCCACCATTTCTGCCAGCTTTACACCTAGGGTTAGGGTTTTGAAGCCACAAATCCCAAAGCTCCAGGCAAACTGCAGGTGAAAAAGGCACCCCAAGGTGAACAATAGTGAACAAATGGAACAAACTAACAAAATACCAAACGCTGGCTTGTAATTTTTTCCCAGTTTCAGTGGTCCCTCTGAGAAGTGAGGCCAGGTGGGTCTTACTGCCCTTCCCCAGAGGATCACATCCTAGGCTTTACAACAAAGCCAGCTAGCAGGGAATTTTCACATGGGTCTAGGTTTCATTGGGAACATTTTAGCCTGGTACTCCCTCCTAACCCCTCAGAAAGCCAGGACTGCATTTCAGTTGTATTCACAAATCTGGCTGTAACCCATGACTCCTGTTAAAAGGCCGAAGATTTAATGGTATCTAGCTCCACAGTTAGTCCCATTGGATTCCATAGGATTACTTCTGCAGCCAAGTACGAGCATTAAGTGTGAATAAAGACATCAAACTCCAGCCCTAAGTGTTGATGATTCATCGGCAGAATTCCTAGAAGAGAGGGAATCCGCACAACAGCCTCATAGCTGTGAAGTGACCTAACTAATATGTTGTTACACAGATAGTAAAGCTGCATCCACTGGGAGAAATGGGAAAAATATATTGCCTAGAGGGAATGTCACTGAAAGTGAGAAGGTTTCTTGCCCTGTTCTGTGACAGAGAGTCAGGGGCTGTCAAATGCTCCCTTATTTCTTCACACTGCGAGCCCCAGTGCAGCTGAGGAGAGTTCTGCTGCTCTCTCCTGTCCAAGTGGAGGGGAAATGGAGAGCTGGGAATGGCACCAGCTGCTCCTCTCAGTTACCTGCAAGCAGAGCTGGGTTAGGCAGGAGAAATGTGTCTTTGTCTCCCTGCTCCAAACCATCACCACCAAGCAAATAAAAGCCAGCCCAAAGCACAGGTCCCAGAGCTGACATTCCCTCATATCCAGATCGGGTATCTCTGGTCACACCACTCACCCTTTAATGAACCCATGAGAGTTTGGCCTCCCTTTTACTGGGAGAAAACATTTTCTAATGGTGAAACGATAAGGAAGCTTGATGCAATGGGCAACAAAGGACAAAGAAAAAAATCCCACCAGTGGTGAAAAGACATTTTTCACATATTTTCTCCCTGTCATCTTCCAGGAAACTGATAAAACTGGTTTCAGATGTCATTTTCATTCAAAATGCAATTATATATCTTCGGACTGGGTAAACCCAAGCCTTGAGCACAGCAGAAAGGAAGGAGCATGTCCTGCTTAACGGCCCACGGCCCTGAGAAGAGACTGTAACCAAAGCCAGGGAAAAAAGCAGGAGATGTCCTTTACCTTCCCCACCACCACAAGGGAGACAAAGTGTCTTCAGAGAACTGTCTGTGCTTTCATTCACAGTTCTGTGGTTTTACTACAGGCACCTGCTGAGAAATTGTGTTGGCTGAGAAGCAAACAAATGCAGTGAATTCAGGAACACAGACAAGCAATTCAGCCTTGTAAATGGGAAAATCGTCCTCTGGGGTTTGGTTTGGAAACGTCGATGGACCTGGAAGCCAAAGAGTGAGCAAATAAAACTCATCTCATGTCCATGTAAGGAATCTTCACCTGTTTTTCACAGCTCACAATGCCTTTCTTCGCCATCAAGGACACTGAGGAAGCACCCTTTTCACCCTTCCAGGGAAACTTCATGCATTTAAACAAATAGTATTTAAATACACCTCTAGAAATTGACTCTTGGGATGAAAAAATGGGAGACATTCAGCAGTCCCAAAGCTGAGGGAGCTGTGCTCTTCAAAGCCTTGAGAACATCTTTGTTTCAAACACTTCTGTGGGTTCAAACCCCAAAATACCACCATTGGCTTCAATCCAAGGTGACTTTCCTGATGAGCAGGTCAGGGTTTTCACACCCTTGTCATAATCTCCAATGTGACTAAACTCACTTCAGCTTCTGATTTGAGGAAAACTCAGCCAAAATTGTGAAGTTTTCCATGAAGTAGAAAGTCCCAGAGCTTTTCATTAGGAAGAAAACCACATCTTTGCTGCTCTGGTAAAAACAAAGCCCTGCCATAATGAGAACAACTCAGTCACAGTTTGGTGCTGAACACCAAAGCCCATAAAGTTCCTGCCCCAAGCTCTCTCTCTGTAAGTCATGGCTTTGGGAAGCCCTACCCTACCCCTCCAAAGCCATGGTCTCTGAATTCCTTCTGGAAGAGGCATCGTCCATTCCCTCTAAAGGTGAGGTCACAAACCCCCTGCCCAGTGTAACACCAAAGAACTTACAGCAACACAGAAACCAGGATGAAGTGAAATGCTGATGCTGAAATGACAAGACCCCAGTCCACTGAAACAAGAGCCTTTCGATGTTATGCAAACATAATATAGGAAAATTAGTTGAAGCTGACACTCTTGGAAGATGTTTTGATTTTAGCCAAAATCTGGTTTTCCTTTTCAGTGTAACCTGTTACACAGAGCAGAGGGAGAAGAAAGGTTGGACCAGTTTTACTAGGAACACGCTCAACAAACCTGCAATATTGTGCTGAATTTGGCCACAGAAATGTGAATACACCTTGGAGGATCACTCCAAAACAATACAGGGTGCAAAGCTGGTTCCTATCCAAGAGGTTTGGAGTGAGTCAGAGCCACTTTTGTCACCTTGTACCAGCCTGCATGGAAATCAGTAGGAATTTCTGTAGTTCCAATATTCAAATTGAGAAAATAATTTAAATACACATGTTGATGCTGACAGTCACACACCTCAAAACTCATTAGGAGGGGCAAAGCTGCACATTTTTAAAATCAAGCGTTTGTGCACTTCCTCTGCCTCCAATATTTTGGAAACGAGACAAGAAAAGATACAAAGAAGGGACCAGCAGCAGTACCTCTTCCCTGAATGCACAGCAGTGAGAAACAAATCCCCCAAGTCCAAGTGAAGAGTTAGAAATGACACTAAGGTGAGCAATTCCACCAGCTCAGATTTCTCCTGAAATGTCCACTCAGCCAAAGTGTCTGTGTTTAGATCTCAATTTCAGTACAGATGAAAAGTCAGGAGTAGCCAAGTGTCAAGGTTTGCACATCACAAGGAAAACAAGTGGAGCTCATGCCAAGGGAGAGCAAAGCAGCTGAATTAATGCTGCCTCAGCCAACTTACGATGCAAAGCTTCCAGGCTATGCAGGTTGGGTTTCCTGGCCTCAGTGATCCACTTAAACTGCTTTTGCACATGTAAGAGGCCAGAACTGTCGCCTGTGCTCTGAGGATATGTGTTCCATTTGGCTTTTGGCTGCACAGTCTGAGCTGTTAGTTCCAGTTGCAGAAAGATGTGGCTGGGGAAATCCCTGACAGGGAGCACCATGGAGGAAGAATTCACTGGCAAACTGAATTGCTGAGGGGCTCTGAGGCTTAAAGATGACCTTTATCTTCTGCCCAGAACCATGGGACTCAGTGTTCAATGCCTCCAGAGTCCTGATTTTTTTGGAAAGGCTTGTGCAGAAGAGGCAAGTTTCCTTCCCTAGCCCTACACTCGCATGTGTTGTACTCCAATCTCCTGACTCAGGCTCAGCCTCGTGACCAAAAGGACACAGGTCAGCTTCTGCACTGGGACCTCCCCAAGCCCTGTTCAGAGGCCTACAAAAGCAGCTCTGTCTGCATGTGGTACCCCAAACAGGGAACTGTCCTCCGTCCTCCTGGGATTTCCCACTCCACTGCAGACACAGAGCCGGCTCCATGCAGGGGAGCTGTGGCTCAGTTCAGAAGCAAACACCTGAGTATTGTTACAGGTCTCTTCTGCCAGCCAGAGATGCTGGCAGAAAAAACACACTAAGGCAAGGAGAAAACCATTCCAGAACTCTGAGTTGCTCAAGAAAAAGGGAACAGCAAGACTCCTGGTTGAGCACCTGAAGGATGCCTCCAAGCTGCCCAAGTCCTCGGGCCTAAGTCCCCACTCACATTCCTTGGATGCTCCTCTGCAGCTCTCCATTTGATTTGGGTGTTTTTTGCAACTGAGAGTCCTCAGTCATCTCCCCAGTGGAGTGAATGATTCACGTTCAAACCCTGAAGTGAGTTGAAAGCTGACTTGCAGTGTAATGGATCCTCTTTCCCTCCTGGCTCAGGCTCCGGTGCTGCTGCAGAGCAGCTGCCGCGCTCCATCTCGGCTGGGGCCATCCTCACCGTGCCCGTGGCTGGCACGGCGCTTTCGCCCTCGGGCATGTGCTAAAATTCCATCTAAGAATTCCACCTCTTGAATCAAGGCCAGACAGGTTCCCTCAGCCATTCCCAAAATGTGCACAGTGGCCAAGTGCTGAAAAGGTAAATGGTTAAATGGAATCTGGAGGGGTTTTTATTTTTTTCTTTTATTTTTTCTGTTGTCAGTGCCAAATGATTGCCTAGCTCCTTAGTAAAAGAATAACAAAAACCCTGCAACAGGACGTGTTCCAAATCAGCCACACAGCACAGCAAATAAATTCAAACACACGGGATTCCTCCCCCCAACACTATAAATAATAAAAACAATATACCTCAGCTACAGAAACCAAACCAGGGCAGAAACAAACATGCCTTGAGCCAT
The DNA here is from genome assembly GCF_047830755.1 of Zonotrichia albicollis. Lineage (NCBI taxonomy): Eukaryota > Metazoa > Chordata > Aves > Passeriformes > Passerellidae > Zonotrichia > Zonotrichia albicollis. The sequence continues at coordinate 9,359,984 of NC_133836.1, read as the reverse complement.
ACATTGATCTGTACATCTGAGTATCCATCATCCCTCTCTGTCTACTTTGGCATCTGGCATTAACCAGGTTCTGAGAGATGACCTTCAATTTGCTCACTCTAAAGCGAGTCTGGCGTGCCAGAGACTTAACAGATGATATACTTTGGCTCCAAGGAGTCAGTGCTCCAGAGCCTTTGAGCGTCCCACTCCGGCTCTGGGATAGAGCAGGACTAAGTGCAGGCACGTAATCCTTCTATCACGCCCCTTCGATCTTTTGGACTCCTGTGGTTATTTACTACCTGGTCTGGCTGCTGGGAAATCTGGGGAGGACTCGGAGCCTCCTGCGAGGACCCTCTGGAGTTGTGGTATGCTCCAGGCTATCTCCTGGATTATGGAGTTTCCATTGTGTTTTCTGGGGGAGATGGTGGGGGAGATTAACAGGAAAAACATTGTCCCAAACGCCAGCCGCTGTCATGACTCACTGCTTGGCCCCGCCAGCCCCAGCAGCCCCCACCAAGGCCCAGCCCAGAGGCTCAGCTGCTCTTTGCCGTGGAGTTTGGGATCTTGGGATGTGCTGTGTGGAGCCACAGGCTGTTGGGAAGGCTCAGAATTGTACCAGCTCCTCCAGCACCCACCTGAGCCAGGCATGGCTTATCCCAAACCACTTCCTTCCTTCCAGCCTCACTTGTAATGCCTCTCTCCCCCGAGCCTGCCTGAGAGAATTAATTCCCCTCACAAGGTAGGAGGGGAACTCTTCCATCTGTACACAGAGATGGAGAGAAAGAACATGACGTCCAGCCTAAAGCCCAAACTCTGCGAGTCATCTGCTCTGGCTGGGGATCAAAGGCTCCGTTCCATTTTTAACCACTGCCCTGCCCCACCTTACTACTGCAGTGCATCCAAGCATGTTTTCCCATAATTTCATTGTGTGCCAGAGGATAAACAAAAGCCACCCCCTCGGTCTGAGGAAAGGATGCATTCCTGAGAGCTGTGAACCCTCCTCACAGATAAGTGCCTTTCCCACTGCAGGCAGCCACAGCTACTGTAAACCTTGACCAGCCCGTTTTCCTGAGCTTACATGACAGAGTGGCAGGGCAAAGGAGATGGATGGTTTTATTTTCGTCAAGAGTAAATCTACAGATGTCGGTTTTAACCAAAAGAAAAAAAAAAAAAAGCTCTGAGGGTGATTAAGAGGCAATGGGAGGGGGAGAAAGAACAGCCCAGAGATACATAGGGACAAGTAATATATACAAAGTACTTAAAAATAACGCCACTGGGAGCTGACATCATTTGTTTACCCCTGGCCTGCTTGTGCCTGGCTGAGTGTGAGCATGGAAAGGCTAGAAGGGCACAGGACACTCATCCCACTCACTGCCACTTGGGTGCAGAGATTCCTGCAGGGAACAGTTGACACCAGGCTGCTCCCAAAGCCAGGGGATCCTCCTGTTAGAACTCCCCAAAGCATGGGGGTAACTCAGGGATGCTCATGTCCCAGCAGGGGCTGGTTCCTCCATGGATTGATGCTGATGTTGAGGGAGTCTCACCACGACCAGCCCCAGGGCTGGTAACGGGTTATTAACCAGAGGATTAACCACATCTTCACCGGTTCTTCATCCCATCACCACAACTTGGAATAGAAGCAACAAAATCTACACCTGAACACCTTTGTTAGGAGTCTCCTTGTTCCAAACTCTGTCCTAACCATGAGTTCCCTAGAGCATAAAATGGGAAAGGACACAACCCTGAAGCAACAGCCTTTTGCAAGGTTTCCTCTGAGGGGCTGCTTTTAGATCCACAATGGAAGGAGTGAGGGCAGATGTCTTGAGGGAGAAGCAGAGTGCACCAATGGTCTAAACCCATTACTGGACCAGGGTCAGCACCCACAAACTCCTGAATTTTTTATCTTGGAAGAGCTGCTCCTTCATTTGGTTACTCCCTACCTCAGTTTTCCCAGTTGGAAATGGAAATGATGATGGTGCAGCCCTGTGCTAGATTCACATCCCAGATGCATTAATAAACAAATGCTTGTTAAAATGTGCTCTGTGTTCCACTTAGAAGCACTTGGGGAGGGGCAGAAAAGCAGTGACATTATTTTAAACACAAAGCCCTGTGTCATAATGTCTTCCTTCTGTTGGCAAAACATAAATTTCCTGTACATCACAGCTTTGCTGAGGGGTGAGCATCCGAGGAGGAGGTCCTTGCAACAAAGCAGTATTCCTGGTGGACCACAGTACAAATGGAAGATGCCTACATAAACCCAGTGCCTCCCCACCTGGCATTTCTCACATGCTGCACGTGCCAGGACAGTACCTGATAGAGCTCCCAGCTAAAAGCAAATGGGATGTTTCATTCTTAGACTCATCAAGCCATGGGCAGAGGCTGCCAACAGGGCTGGCAAGCAGCCAGGCTCTCTGGGGTGTTTGTGTGCGTCAGCCACAGATACCTGACTGCCAGGAAATGCACTGAGACCATCAACTCATTGCACATAAGCCATCAGATGGTAACAACTTTCAGTCACTGGTATTGACTTGAGCTGCAGTTGAAAAGGCACTGGTGAGATGAAAGGCTCTGTATCCCATTACTAATCCCCTGAGCTATCCAGTCCCCCAAATTTTGTGGAAGTTTTAAGTTTCACCATGAAATGTTCATAAAATGAAATGCACATTTGTTGCCAGCTCTACTTATTCCTACCCAAGCATTTCTTCAAGCTCCCTCCCTGGAAGCATTAGCAGCAAAGGCATTCTGCTGCTGCTGGAGGCAGCTTTTCTTCTCCCAGGAACCTGGCATTCCCTTGGTCTTCCCTCCAGAATCCCTGGACAGGGCTACCTGCCTGCCCACAATGACACTTTTAGCTATCTAAGCATCAGCAAATGATTCTCAGAGGGCTGCCAAGAAGTGAAAGCCTTTCTACAAACCCTCAGGGCCACAGATGGGTCTGGGTCCCACCCTGCAGCAGCCCAGGGTGCAACTCAAGCTGCTGGGTAAGGCCAGCCCCCTCTTCTCCAGCACCCACCCCATTGTGGGCACAGGCAATGGGTTGCCATTGCGTGTGTCACTCACCAGAGGATCTCCCTCACATTTTGGAGGCCTGTGTCATAAAGCTAGACTCCAGCAGAAGGCTGGGAACAATGTGGGAACACAGGCAGGAACATTCCCACCCCAACATCCCACTGCAAGGCCTTTTTTGGTTCTTTCACTTCTTTCCCAAGATCTCTCCCCCTGTCAAAGAGGAAGGCAAACACAATGCCTGTTAGCAGCAGTGAAATCTCTTACACATTTTCTGCAGCTCCAGACCAGGCGGCAAAGCCTGTCTGACATCACTGGCACGGCGTGGAGTATCCTCACACCCCTGCAAAGGCAGCTGCTAAATAAGAAACAGTCCCACGAAATATGGACACTGCAGGAACCAAACTGGGATTGGGATATTGCTGCTCAAGAGAACAACCTCTTCCCAGGAAGAAAATGAGGAGCAAAACAGCCACAGGAAAAGCAATGGTCACAAGAGAACAGGATGAACAGTGTTACATCCATGGGGAGGCTTTTTTGGGAACAGAGCATCCTCCCTTGAGGAAGGGTGAGAAACCTTCTGATAGTTGTTCAGCAAAGTGCTGTGGTCACTCACAGGAATTCTAAACATGCCCCAGGAATGCGTCACTGCCCACATCCACACGCACATCCCCAGCTCTCCGACTTCTCCCTGCAGACTAACAGCAAGGGAAAAGGAGAGAGAGCTCTAGTACAGCAACCCTGGCCCACCCTCTCCAGAGAAGGCCCCTCAACAACGCCCCTGAACCCAACAAGATGCCTTCTCTTTGCCCACACCCTTCTGTTGAAAGCCACTCTGTGGTCATGATGTTCCTAGAAACACCCCTTTCATGGTTAAAAATGCTACACCTCCAAATTACAGCGTTTTGAGCTGCCTGAAAAGAAGTGGGCAGAGCTGATGACGACATTAAATTGAAACTGCCAAAAGCCAAGTGTTGGCAGGCTGGCTACTGGACAAGTCACTCCAAAGGACCACACTCATCCTCTTTCACCCACAGCACACTCATGTAACCTCTCCCTGCTCCTCACCACTGCCTCCTCACCTTCCTGGTGCTCTGACTGTAATCCCTTGCTCCCTTCAGCATAATATTTGGCAGTGATGAAAGTCTAGAGTGGATCAGAACAGCAAGGAAAATATTTCTTCTTTGCTGCTGGGCTCATTTTTCCCAGCATAAGCTGATTCAGGTTCCCCAGAGAGGTGGGAGATGCCCCATCCCTGGAAGCATTCAAAGTTGTATGGGGCTCTGAACAATCCAATTTAGTGGAAGGTGTCCTGCTCACAGCAGGGGATTAGAACAAGAAAATCTTTGGAGGTCCATCCCAACTCAAACCCTTCTGTGAGTCTACAGTTTACTCAGCTCACTCTGTGGCTGCAAGAACAGCATGAGGGAGCAATAACACCATGTGGGAATCCAGGAACAAGCCCAGGGCAGTTGCCTAAGGACACCCTGGGCTGGATATTATGGGAAACCCAATCCTTGAAGTGCTCCCTCACAACCAGCTGAAAACAATCTAAAAATCTGTGCTGCCACTCCAGATTCCTCCTCTCTTTCCTCTTCCTTCCTCTTCTGTTGTAGCACCTGAAAGAGCAAAAATCTGTGTGACTCCACCACAGAGAATATGGTTGGTTCTCCTCAAAATCACCAGATTTAGGTTTGGTGTAACGTTCCAATTTCATAACATTTTAAGCAGCTATTTAACATGACTTTTAGAACCAACTCAGCTCCACAGCAGCTGATGGAGTTCTTTTCCTTGGTGTCAAAGATATTTAGAGCAGTGTCACCCTACAGAATCCCATGTCCAATCCCACTCAAGAGCTCAGTGTGTTGAGGGATGGGTACACACGTCTGCACGAGGCTGGGGCCAGAGCCAAAACTCTCAGAGCAATGATATCAGCATCTGGCCCAGAGAGCAGTTTCACTCCTCCAGTGGTCGGAGCATTTCTCTGCTTCTCCAGTAGACTTGTGGCTCCTTGTGGAAAAGCCGTGGTTCCACAAACATTTCTTTCGGTGGTAAGCCCAGCTTATCCCATCACACTCCCCCTCCTTCCTCAATCACCAGCCACTCACTCCCAAATCCGGTTCACCCCTCAATTATGCCAATCCAACTATTTATGGAGCCACACGGTGAATCAGCCAAGGGAGCTGATCCTGCAAAAAATAAAATAACCCTGCGGAGAAGGAAAAAGAGAGAAAGAAAAAGCATTCAGTAAGAGGGGGCCTTAACAAGAACTGCAAAAATCCATGGGGCAGGCTGGATTTTGAAAGGGTAACTCAGTATTGCAACTACTGCCCTGACATCTGTTTACTGTTATCCCAGCACAAGTGAGGTTCCGGATACCGGCACTACAGGGGCTGAGGCATAATAACGCATGGCACTTGGCTTTTCTGCTCCTATTAGGGCTGATTACAACTGTCTGAGTTTCAGTGTTGTTGATCATGGCTGGCGCAGGGAAAGGGGGGCTTTTGGACTCTTGTAAGAAGAAAAGACTCAGGGAAAAGGTTTCACAAGGAGCTTTCAAATGTCTCATTTTAAGTACCTTACAGCTACATTTTCCCACCCTGATTATCCAGTGGGTTTATCTTTAGGGAAAAATGCTGGGTTCATAAAACCCTGATCTCCCCTGCTTTAATCTGTCCAGGTAAAGGGAGACGTTTGGCACTGGAGCCGTGGGGGAAACAAGAGGAGCGGAATGGAGCTCATAAGCAAATCACCAAAACAGAGCCTTTCAAAACTGCATTTTTTCTTTGCATGAAAACGTTTGATATAAACATATACCACCGCCCCCACCCCTCCTCTCCTTTTCCAAGGACACAGACCTTATTCTTTTACGATAAAAATAATGGATTTATGGAGTCATAAGGCTGACAAAAGATGTGAATTCACATTTTAGAGCCTACTAAACTTCTGCTACTGAACATAAGGTTCTGCTCAGGTACTAGTCCATCACCACTGTCCCACCCCACTCATTGGGATCAGAGGCAGCTCTCTTAGCAGCGGGCAGACCTCCCTTCTGCTTGGAATTGGCAGCAGGAATCTGGTTGTGGAGAGACAACAGGGAAAGACGGAAGGAGGGAATTTCTGTGTTGTGGGACACTTTCAATTTACTCGGTTTGATCTCCAAGGTTTCGTGGTCGTGCTAAACCAGATCATGTTTGAGTTTCACAAATGACTAGAAAGGGAAAGCTTGTTTGTTCTTCATTTTACCACGGAAATCTATGGCTACAATGCAAACAACAAGCAGCCAGAGCAAAGGAAGACGCCAGAAAACATCACCACATATTATCCCCCACAACAAACACTGGTTAGCAGGAAGCCACAACAACGGCAGGCAGAACGCAGTGGGGGTCTCCACAGCTACATGATAACCCAAAATCAGAACATGAAAACACAGTGGCCACAACAAACAAGCAGCCAAAGGCACAACAAGCACAGGAACAAACCCACCACCACACATCACAGGCAGAAATGATGGTGCTGTCTGTGTCTCCATCAGAGAGACAGACACATCAAGCTACTGCCAGCCACATCCGCAGCACATCCCAATATAGATCATTCCCAGTAACTCATCTCTGATGATCAGCCAAGAAATCATCCCATGTAGGAAAGAATTAAACTGAAACTTTGGGATATTTACTACTATTATCCCATAAAAAGGGGAAAACACATGGCCTGTGATAGCAAAACACTTGATGTGATTTGTCAGGGTCCCTGGCCAGCCTGGGAAATTAGGGACACATGAGCCAGTAAATGAAGAGATGCTGGTTTTCAGGCTTTGGATTTGAAGGAAAGATGGGTGACACAGTTGGGGAAACTCCTGAAGAAAGGGAAAAACCTGCCAGATAAGTATGATGATCACCTCCAAGAACACAAAAGGATGATGAGATACAGCAAAACGACTTTAAATTATCATCAGCTGGGACTGATGAGACTGCTCACAAGTACTAATGAATACCTGGGGAGAAGCTGGGAATGAAGAGAATGAACTGTGCACGGAGCAGGCACTGAGTCACAGCAGTGACTCTTCCCGCTGAGTGTTTTACATGCTTGCAGTGGTAATAAAACTTCAGGGAAATACAAAGGGAAACAGGAAAACTTTGTGCACTCTTAAAAATATCATTTGAAGAATAACCAAAAAGGAAGAATGGAAACAGTAAGAGTTTTTGCTCCAAGTCTCAACAGTGGGAGAACAGAATATATGAGAGGTACAACCAAGGCATCCAAAGCTCACAAGAAACATTCCTCTCACCGCCAGAGACAACAACATATTAGAATTCATTAAATTATGAATTAAAATTTATCCATGCAATTTTACTGTATTCTGTAGCTTGAATCCATGTAACCAACCATGTAAAGGCTTCTTAGATCTGCTCCACAACCTGGCCCTGTCCTGCTGCAGGATGAAGGTGCCATGCCCCAGTGCCTTGTGCTCAGTTACAGCATCAAGAATTTCCCAAACTCAAAGCCTACTTTTGCCACTGATGGAAATGGAAAAGTGACTGAACTGGCTATTGAATGAGAAGAGCAATATGTACCTGAGCTGTCAAAATTAATTTATTGTTTCAGCTGGGATTTCGGCTTTTATCAAAGCCATGACCATGCATGGCCAGTCAGCCTCTGGCCCCACATAAAATAAATGACAGGATCCTTTCTTCGGTCTTTGATAAAGCAGACAAAAGGTCAGAATGGTCCAGTAACCTGTACTAACCATTTCTCCAAGGTTCAGTCAGAGGAAAGTCCCTGACATTAGCAACCAAGTGGTTCACCCTGTGCTGAGCCCAGAGAGCTTGGGCAGCAAAGAGGAGTCTGGCTGAATTGTTTATTCCTCCCTTTGGGGCAGGAGAGTGGACACCACCCAAAGGGTGGCAGTGGTGGGATGGTCTCCCCTTCACACTCTAACAATCCATGTCCTTATTCTTCTTATTCTATGTTTTATCTTCCAAGTTCCCTCCTTTCCTTCCTTCTGCTGTGGATCCCTTGACTGGAACAAGGGATGTGACTCATGGTGGCATCAAGACATTCCAAGAAGAGGATTTCTTTAAAATGCTCAGCATTTCATAAAGTTCCCTGCGCTGCTCTCAAATGACCCCAGGATCCCAATCTGACCCTGGCAGCTGGGTCTCCAGCTCCACACACTAACCAAGCAAATTGTCCTCCACCTCTCTGCTGGAGATCATCAAGTGCAGCCTCAGCAGCTTGATCTGGGGAATTGGCCACAGCCTCAAGGCTGCCAGAGCTCAGGAAGAATCTGGACAACTCTCAGGCACAGGGTGAGATTGTTGGGGTGCCCTGTCAGGGTTGGACTTGATGATCTTGTGGTCCCTTCCAGCTCAGGATGTTGTGTGAATCTGGTCTGCCTACAGCAGTGGCTCATTTACAGCTGCAGGCAAGGCCACAGCACTCCACATGTTGTACCTTGTAGGGAAAGCACTTGACCCCATTCACTGGATATTCTGAGCTCCTCTGCTCCACGGACAGCATTTAACTCCCCAAAAGTCACACGTAGATCAAAGCAGGTGAGTGATGCCCCTAAACCACAACCGAGCAATTTTTACAGCAGCCTCGCTGCTACATCTGAACATTTGTTAAATATTTCCTCCATGGCCTCTGCTTTTGCAGGAGTTCCCAGCTCTTGGTGCCAGCCCAGCCTCCTGAACACGTGCTGGAGCAGTCAGAGGGGATGAGATCACTCGAGGCCAGCCCAGTTTAGGATGCTTGTGTCCAGCTGCCAGATTGGCAGCAGTGTCTGCTGCGAGCAGAAGCCGCTCCTCACACCAGCTCTTGGCTCCCCTGCTATCAGGAACACTTAATCTGATTTTCCTCTCCTCTAGACTGCCAGGATTTTAGGGTAAGGTAAACTGTCCAGGACAAAAGCATAATCCAGGCTTATAAACGAAGTGTGGCATGAAGGGAGTGATGTCTGGCCAGCCTTTTGGTACTGCTTTATATGGACATAACAAAGCTTGGCCAAGGAGGACATGGGATGCTGAAGTCCAGAACGAGAGACAAAAGGTCAAATTCTTTCCCTCATGAATGAGATTTCCAGGTGGTAGAAGAGGCTCAACTATTTAATTAGATTTGTGTAAGTTTTGTAACAGAAATCATTCATGTAAGGAAAGCCAAAGCAGGTGGGTCAGGAATTAGACACATCTCCACACCTCCTCATAATCTGCTTGGGTCATATTTCCCAAAAGCTTGGGAAGAGATCCCAGTGAACTGGGGACAAGCCCTCCAGCCAGCCAAAACCTGAGGTCTAGGGCCAAGGTTCATTTTAAGGCCAAAGCTTATCCACCTCCAAATTTCAACAGAAATGCAAGGACTCTGAACCTTTAGAAACAAACCCATCCCACCACCAAGGGGTGTTCCTGCCCTGGAAGATGCCACCAGCATGGACTGACAGTTTTCTTTTTGCAGTGACAGTGAGAAAGCCAGGGCAGATCAGCCCAGAGGATCTGGGACAGATATCTGTGGGAGGCTGCAGCCCATGGCACCCTGAGCACATCCAGCTCACCTGGAGAACAGAGGGAGCCCAGAGTGAGCTGCTGGATGCAGAGATTCCCACAGCCACAGCATAGATGTTTCTGTGGGCCCAGACAAATCAGCCCAAGCAGGCACATGAGCAACTTGTGCATTTTCACAGATAAAATACCAACATCCTAATTTAGCAGCTTTAGAGCCTCTTCCATCACTTAAATGGGCACCAAGAGAGTTGGAGAGAGGCTTTGGAAAAGGACCTGCAGTGAAAAGACAAGAGGAAATGGTTTTAAACTGAAACAGGGAAAATTTAGATGGGATATTGGGAAGGAATTCTCCCCTGTGAGGGTGGGGAGGCCCTGGCACAGGTGCCCAGAAAAGCTGTGGCTGCCCCTGGAAGTGTCCAAGGCCAGGTTGGACAGGGCTTGGAACAGCCTGGGCTAATGGAAGGTGTCCCTGTCCATGGCAGGAGCTGGAACTGGAAGTCCCTTCCAACCCAAACCAGTCTAGGATTTAACACCAGTTTGCCTGGTAAGACTTTGGCCCAACACAGCAATTTACAGAACTTGGCAAGATCTGGCCCAGTATCTCTTCGAGATCAATTAACTTGACACAAATGACAAGATCGTGGTCTGTACAGCTGTACCCCACGTGACTTCCCACATTTGACCTTTTGGGGGTTTTTTAGATTAAATAACAATGCAGAATATGAATAAGGGAAAAACCTCTCCTCCAGTGTCTGCATTGAGCTTTTAGAATGTGCTATTTTTAGATGTCCTCCTGCCACTTGCAGCTTTATAATATAAATGATTGCTCTGGGCATCTTAGAGTAAAACAAATTAATTTTGTGAAGAAAAAAAAAAAGTGATTTCCAGTGACTTAGTAACAGCATTTGACAGTCAAATAACTCAGGGCTTGGAGTCCCCAAGTGCCCATTGACACAGAAGTCAGAGCTGGCTTCCAGTGCATGAGAACTCTGAAAGGCACAGAATAACACCGTAAAAACATGTTTTTCAAACGAAATAAATGACATCCTGTAATGCAAAAAGCAGTTTGCAAACTCACACACATCTGCCCCATTACTCCCCTCGCTCTCACACTCACTCTCCCTTCCAGAAAATCTATTTATTTCTCCCACTGCTCTCAGGATGTTTTGTTTCTTGTTTATCTATAAGCATATCCACTAATAGCTTTGGGAGATCGTGTGATTAGACCTATGCGGATTTTTTTTCCTGCACTGCTTTTTATGGAAAAAGAAAAATCTTTCAGGATGACAATATAACACAAATGCATGTTGATATTGCTGACCTAGCAGGTCATTATTCCTATTTTCTGCTAAATCCCAACCCATCAAATTGGCAAATTTCAACACCTCCAGAAATAAAATTTCTATTTGAAAATATTCCTTCTTTGTATTTTTCCCCCTTGAATAGCTTTAAACAGCATCAAAAGTTAGCAATATCACAACTGTAGCAGGCACAAAAGAAAATTTAGTCCTCTTTGGTGTTTTTAGTGTTCATTCTAAATTAATCATTGCTCAAAGGTTTTTTCAATTGCCAATATATTGAAATATTTTATACAGATTTATAATTTTGGATTGCTGCTGCCCAGCACTAGGTACAAACCAGAATCTGAAGGCAGTGCCACAAACTCCTTCTCAAAGGATGGGTAGAAAAATGAACACTAACTAAGAACACGAAGCAGAATCTTGCTCTTTATAAATGAGTTGCACTGGCACAAGCACCACAAATGTGACAGAAACACAGCAGGCAGGTGGTCCCAGCAGAAAGGGGGAAATTCTGCACTGAGACCCGGAGATTAAAATGAAAATGCAGCAGGCAAAGCTCAGCACCTGGGACCAAGTCTGCAATGGTCACTAGGATGGAGCTGAGCTGGCAGCATCCTCTCATCACACACATGGCAAATTGCTCCAGAAACATGGACAGCAGAATAAAAAACATCATTATCCACCTCTGCTGGGTACTGGTGAGACCATATCTGAACTAGAGGTTCCACTTTTTGGGTCCAGCCCCTCAACACTCCTACAGTTTTGTGATCCTTTCCCTTGGCCAAAGCTACCCATCACAGAGACACAGCACTGACAGAGCTCAGCAAACACAGCTAGGGGCACAACAGAGGGACTGAGGCCAGGCTGCAAATGTGGAAAAAGGGGAGGAGAGGGGGAAAAGAAAAAAAAACCCCAAGAATGTACCAATGCAAACACTGTTTTAATTAGCAGGGTGAGCAGCCACTGCACGACATGCACGGAGCACATGGGCTCCGCACGCAGCCGGAGCCGCGGCACTGGAGGGAAGAGTCGGGTCCCAGCAGCCAGCACGGCTCAGGGGGCTGACAGAACAGCTCAAGGGGCTGCCAGCATGGCTCAGGGGGTTGGCCAGCACGGCTCAGGGGGTTGCCAGCATGGTAGGTCACCTGTGCTGAGATGGGGACAGTGGCACAAGCAGCAGCCGCAGGGCTCCAGCCGTGACCCCTCATCTGCATGAGCCTTCCCTGCTCCATGGGCTTCTCCACCACACATGCTCCTGCACTTCTGACTCTCCCAACCTGGAGAAGTGCCTGCCTTTGATTTTATTATAGCACTATATTTCTATTCTATCACTATTGTATCACTATATTTTTATTCTATCACTATATTTCTACAGGGATCATAAATTTTTGAAGCCAGAAGTTCTGAGGACTATATTTCTATTCTATCTCTACTGTATCACTATATTTCTATTCTATCACTATATATCTACAGGGATCACAAATTTTTGAAGCCAGAAGTATTGAGGACAACACCTATCATCCATTTTACTTCTCCCATATTTGTGGAGTAATCCCCAAATCAACACAAATCTTCCAAATTCAAAATACCAATAGATCAGGGTGTTTGGAGATCTTCCATTGGATGTGTTGCCAGGAAAAAAAAGAAGAAAAAATGCCAGATGCAATAGAGACAAATCATGAGTTATTATTTTTTTACTTTGAGATTGGGAAACTCCAACCCCATCTCCAGCTGGCAGGGAAAGAGAGGAACACGTGTATTTTATCAAAGAGGTGTCTACTTTGCTTTGGCTTTCGAAACGTCATTTAAACAACACACCCCCAAACTGAAACCCTCCAGTGCTGCACTCTTGGATGCAACTGTCCCTGCTGGCCTCAGAAATGTGCAGGTTGTTGGCTCTTATCTGCCAGTGGTGCTCCTGCATCCATGGATCCATACAGCCATATATCCATATCTATATACAGATGTTATCTAGCTGTCACAACCACCAAGTGTCTAAATACACCCGATATTCTTTCTCCTCTTTTTCACTGGGAACAAGATAACAGGTAGGCAGACGGAGGAACACGTGTAGAACATTAGCTCTTGGTCCCTGTAAGCTTATCTTATCAGTTTAGTCTAAATCTCAGAGCCTTTTGCTCTGGATTGCAAGCGAGCCCAAGTTTTAATTTGGAAAATGTGGTGTTGGGAAGAGAACCCTGACATTTGGCTGAGAGCTCAGGAGCAGGGCTCTCAGCTCCCTGATGAAACCACAGCCTAAAGGGACAACAAAGCTGCCTGTCCCCCAAAATCCAGCAGAGAATTCCAAGGGTTGAAAGGGAAAGAAACGGCTTTGAATAAAATGGGAAGTTTTAGATCTCGCAGGAGGAATGCTGCTGAAAATGAGAACCATTTGAAAGCTCTGGGGGTTATGAAGTGGAATTCCCACTCATACAGTACACAAGAGTTATTAAGTGTGTATATGAGACTCCTGTTTTACTTCATGTACATGATTATTTTATACAGGGAAGTTTGGAAAGAATTATAGACTGAGCCTGAGGCCAAGCCAAGAAGCAAGATGAGCAGCAGCAGCAGCTAAAGGAGAAAGGTTGAGCTGGCAGTGGGGAAGCAGCCGGCCAGACAAGGGTTATTTATAGTGCCTGGAGCATGGGAATGTTAATTGAAATCAATCAGTGGCCATGAGGACACTAAGTTGGAGTGTCAAGCTAGAGCAATTATAAAGCCCATCTCAGGGGGCTTGCATGTCCTGACTGCCTTTTTTTTTCTTTTTTTTTCCATGGGATGGAGATTAAACAGCCATTCACTTTGGAGTGAGGAAGACACAAGACGGTTGCACTGCACATTCTAAGCCAAAAATCAAGTCAAACTCTACTACTGTTTAAAAAAATCACCCACCAGCAGTGCAAACAACTGGGCTTTCCCTTGTCAGGTATTTCTAACAGGAAAAAGGGGGCTGGAGGTTTCTGGTAATGTTGCAGCATAAAGGAAAAAGGTCCATTTACCAAAAAAGGGGAAAAAAGTTACTTTAAATTGTATTTAAGTCCCTTCCCCTCCCATTTGGCAACACTGACATTTGGCAGCTCTGACATCTGACCTAGGGCAGACAAATGACAGCCAAGCATTTAAGGCATCTGCCAGTCTGCTGCTGTTGTAACTGAATTGTGCCATAATTAACTAAAAATTGTATTAAAATACAAAGTGGGGACATTGCAGTGCCAAGCACTGGGCAAAGGAGAACAACATTCTCCCATTAGGGCAAAGGACTTTAAACTGAAAGTACCAAGGACAGTTTGCACATTGCTGAGGGCAGGGTTAGATGGGATACTGGGGAGAAATTTCTCCCTAAGAGGGTGGGAAGGGGCTGGGATGGATTTCCCAGAGAAGCTGTGGCTGCCCCTGAATCTCTGGAAGTGTCCAAGGTCAGGCTGGACAGGGCTTGGAGCAACCTGGGAGAGTGGAAGGTGTCACTGCCATGGCAGAGGGGTGGGATGAGATGAGTTTAAAAGTTCCTCCCAACCAAAAAATGAAGTGGCTGACCTGGGACAGGGGTACCAGATGCCAGGCAAAGGTGAAAAGTGAAACATTTAATGCTTTAAGAACCTGCACCACAATCTTGGCTAAGCCTGGTGTCAAGCACAGCTTCGGCAGCCAAAGATGAGACACCACCAGTGCAAGTGAAAAAGGAATCGATCCACGTTTTAATTGCACTGTTTGAATTGTTGACAGAACACTTCCCATGTCTTCACCTCCAGCGCTGCTGGCTCCCCGATAAGGCCCACGTGTGCTTTCTGTCCTTTCGTGCAGCAGGGAGATAAGCCCTGACTGACAAGCTTACAAATATTGGGAAATCCACAAACCATATTTGAAGCACTGCTGGGAGGGGGAGGATGGAGGCTTGGCACGGTTGCTGGGTATTTGGGAAAAGCAGAATAAATGCTTTGCCTCTCTGAAGGACTCAGCAAATGGATGGAGGAGTGTGGAGGGAGGATCTCCTCAACACCAGGTTCACTCCAAGCCTTATGGACAAAGCTCTACACACCTCAGATGGACTCAACTCATCAGTTCCTCAGCAACATTAAGCAACTCCGTCAGCTGTAAAGACTCCAGGTACTCACACCAAAAAAAACAAGCCCCAAAATGAACATATTTCACTTTTCCCCCCAAAACTCCTTTCTTATATTTGTTAAGTACAATTCTGTAATGGCTGAAAATGGCATTTGTAATGCTAGGAAGTGTTCAGAAAGAACCAGATTAAAGGGCTGCAGCTCCATTCCTGGGAATGCTAACCCTCCACAGACTAATATGATTCTCTTTGAACCAGAATCCTTCACAGAAAGAGAAGCTCCTTCCAGAGCCCTGCCCTGCCTTCAGCCACCGCAGGAGCACGCAAACCCTGGCCATGACAATCACCTCTGGATCATCTCTGCAGCACAGCTGGAGCCCTGCGTGCCAGACCTCGGCACTGGCCAGCACTTTGTACATAATTAACCCTCCTGATGTTGCAACTTCAAGGGAGTTCAGTCCGGCTGCTGGCAGTAAAACACCCAGAATCTGCTGATGCTGGCAAATTACACGGCAAAGAAAGCTCCGGGATTTTGGGTTCGGCAACAAAGGGTGATTCTTTCCTTCCGCCCACACTTTGGAATTTGGAAGTTGCTGTTGACTCAGTTGTGCTGCTCCTGCTCGGCTGAGGAGGCCCTCACAGGGAATGTTCATCCAGGTGCCTCCCCTGCCCAAGCAGGTGTGTCCAGGTCAGCAGGAGATCCAAAGTTGGATCAGAAACTCAGCTCTCAGGATCTCAGCTCTCTGCTACAAAAGTGCCTTAATAGAGATGTATTTCTTTTCAATACTCAGCAGTAAGCAAATCAAAAGCAACGCCCAAGTGCAATTTGGCATTGCTCTCACCAGGGTTCCAAGGACTGAGTCAGCAGAAGGGTCTGTGGCAACAGGAGTGAATTGTGTGTTGGAGCAAACCCGCTGTGTCTGCAGGAGATAAATGCACACATGTATGTACGTGCATGTGAGAAAAAAGAAATCCTCTCTGACAGAGGTTCCTGTAACTGAGCTGGGCTTTGTTTTGCCATAGCACCCCACCTGCTACCCCCTGGCCACCCAAGTTGAGAGCTGTGTTGTTGACTTGAGGCGTTTCCACTCCTTTTTCCATAAGCAGGCTAAATTACAGAGGCATTTTCATATGAAAATCTTTAATTTGAAGAGATTTCCAGCACCACAGGGACAGTGAGGTTTGGTGCCTGTGAGCAGAACACAGGAACACACGTGACTCTGAAGGCACACACAACAAGCAGTGTTGATCTGTGTATCTAAGTGGGGGCAATGGAGATTCAGGGCAAGAAAAAGGCAGAAAATTGCACAGCATGCTGGGAATAGTGGGATTACACTAAGGTTAATTCCAGACCAATTTACTTTCCCAATTCTTTGAATCATATTCATTTTACATGCAAGACCAAAGACCTGGCACGGAAGCAGAGTGTCACAGTGTTGGTGTTATCTCCTCACGAGCATCACTGTGGCATGAGCCAACAGCAGCACGTTCAGCCTTTCTCCCCAGTGTTACAACACAACAAATGGACCAGCCAAAAATCTCTGATCAGGGGTTTCTGGGGTCACCTGATTAAATTTCTACTACCAAATGAGAGACTTTGACCTGGCCTTTCTGATACTCCTCCAGTTGTGGGTCAGGAGTTGAATTAAGGTCACCACACCACAGATGTCCCCACTTGTCCTCTTTTGGCCAGAGGTGAAAATCAATCTCTGCACAGAAAGAGGTACCAGGACGTTGGCTTGTGCAGGAGCTCTAACTGGACACCCAGAGATTGGAAATTCTACAGTGCCATCAAGCAGATCCAGCCTTTGGCACATGCCAGAGCCAGAACGTGCTGCAGTGCCAACCCATGCCTGCAGCCAGTGCTGCTTAGTTGGATTTATTATCCACACACCCCAACACATCTGCCTGTGTCATTCTGTCAGGAAACCCTGGCAGACAGACATGAGGGCTGGGGTTTATCACTGCTCTTCCCAGTCACTTGATGCAGACACATCAGGATATTTTAGGATATTCTAAAGCAAAAATTCACCTGTCAGCAACTGTTTTCCAAAACTTACTTTCAGAGAAGGACATATCTCACAAACAAAACACAAACACCTACTCACACTCCTGATTGCACAAACTGACCTCTGTGCTATGCTATCAATGCTTTGTGTATTTTTCAGGAATGATGTATAAACATTTCCAGCAAAATAGCTCTCATTTAAGGTTGTTTACCTGGTGATGCCTCCTCCTTCCTTGCTAAGGCTTCTGAAAAAACTGCATCTTTAGAGGAGAACTGAACTGATACACTGCAGCCTCACTCCTTTGTCCACACAACCCTCCAAACTCGGGATCCAACATCTCCAACAGTTGGGAAATGCTGGAAGTCCTTGTAAAAATCACGGGCTCAGAGAATGATGCCAGAGGCAGTTGTTCTGCCTCTGTTTATGAACTGTGCTTGTCCTAGGATGTCCTTCCTCCACCTTGGCACTAAAATAGGTCCTTTCAAAGCACTTTTAACTATTGCAGTGATCTGCTGCCATGTTGTTTCAGATGGCTGGGTTATGGCATTAGAAAACAGAACAACCTTAGCTGTGCCAGTGCTGCAGCCTGGCCATGGACTGGTGACCCCCAGCCCAGGCACAGCCCCTTTCCTACCCACACAGCTGAGCTCAGGCAAAGGGGAAAGCTCATCCCAAAGTTTTTTCCTTTGTTGGGGTGCCCCAAAGCTCACCACCCTCAGTTTTGGAGAGCAGCCCATGCTCAGAACACGGTGAGTTTGATGAGAGCTCAGCTTTGGGTCTGCACACAAGGTAAACTCCAGGTACAGCCTAAGAGCAACTGGACAGATTTAATTCTGGGATAAACTCCACAGAGATGTTATTCCCCGTGGATGGAGGGTCTGAACACAGGCAGCAAATGCAAGGCAGATTCTTCCCCACCTTCTCATCACCTGATGTGCAGGACTGCACTCACATGGGTGAGCCTTCCACTTCAATCACTACCTTGGAAACCAAACCCCAAAATCCCCTGACAGTACCACCTGCCCTGGCATGGTCCTCTGTACCCAAATGCATCCACCTGAACAAGACACAGTCACTGCCGTGACTGACACAGCCCTCAGGCTCCCAAAGTGGAGAAACTGTGCCAGTATCCAGAGGGAAAAGGCTCCCAAGAGCACAGCTCCATAACCCAACTGCATTCACCCCCTGCCTCTCCCTGTCTGCCATGCCAAGAACAGCAGATCTCACTCATAAGCACCAGAGACAGCAGAGCTCTGCCAGAGAAACTGCTGTGTGAGTAAGATACTAAAATTTAAAAGGCTATCAACTCCCAGACAGACGGCTTTTGGAAATGGCACCTCTGCCACCAGGATTCCCACCCCTGGGTTTGTTTCTTTGGTTTAGGAAGCCCTGGGAGAGCAAACAGCAGCTGCTGACAGACTCAGGTCACTTGCTTGTACCAGCAGGGCACCAAAGGTTTGCGTTTCCTGGAAGGCCACACAGGGCATTGTAAGGCTTTGGAAACAGGCACTGGCCCACAAGAAGTGACAGGAGAATGTTAAGAGACTGCATGAATGCAATCCTGGTCTTGGGAAACTCCAGCCCTTTGGTAGGCACACAGTGAAGGCTGATACATCTTGCCACAAACTTGTTCCTACTGGGACACCAAGATCAGTCCAAGTCCCAAAGCAATGAAACCCTCAAGAATAGCAGCAAGACTTATTGCAAGATTAGGTTTATGATTTGTCAGGCTATGAACCTCTTCAGTTATTCCCAAACCAGCATTCCTGTGTTTGTCTGCCTGACCCTGAGAGCCAACATCCTTCCAGCCCAGCACACATGCTGGCATTATCAGTATTTTTTATTATTTATTTATATTACACCATAGGCTGTTTATCACTGAGGATCCCAGTCCCTTTTGCTGATGGATGCATCAGAAAACATCCTGAAAACACTACAAACCTCTCACAGGGAATAGATCAAAGGCCAAGCAGCTCTTCTGTCCTGTTCAGGGATATCCTTGTACCTCTCAAGACTACCAGAACATGCCATGGGTGTAATTCTCGAGTTTTACTTCATTCCAGAGAAGATTTTTAGCTGTATAATGATTTAAGTCAAAGCAGTACAAAGGCTCCCAGTTTCTGGCCAAGGACTGCACTGGGACTGTTCCAGCTCAGGCCAGAGGTTGGCGGAGGTAGCAGAGTCAAGAACCACCTCTGCCCTGACCTTGTGCTCTCACCAGCATTTCCCACTTCTGTCCCCATGTTAGGAAGCAGCTGAGTGACTCTTTTGAGGGATAAATCCCTGAATTTTATGCCTGAAGGACAAATTCATTCTCTCTCCCTGCAGTTCCCTCCCACTTCCTCCCTCCTCCCTGAAAGAAAGATAAACGACTTTGCTGGAGGAAAGGGTGAAATTTCATCCTGGATCAAAACCCATGAGCAGAATCCCCATGTGACGGTTTGCAGAATGTGTTTTACATGCAAATATCATACATGCAAAGCGAAAATGAGTCATTTCACAGCAGCTCTGGCTCTAGGCACTGAGTGACTTCTCCTCTGTGACTCCTACACTTGTCTGTTTCCCCTCATTCACCAGCTCCTGTGGTTTTCTCGGCCTGTTTGCCTGCTCAGGCTCCAGTCTCTTTAGGTAGGATATTAGGAAGGAAGGAAGGAGAGAGGGTTTTTTTCCTTCCCTCTCTTAGATTTGTTTCACATTCTGGTTTTTACAGCTTTGAGGTTTTTGCTCACTGCATTCGCCATCAGCTTCAGTCGCTGTGTATTGGCTCCCAAAATCCTGAGAGGCCAAGAGTTTCCAAAACACAGCAGTGGTATTTGTATTGGCTCCTGAACTTGCTTGGGCATGGACACGGCTTGACTTGCTCTCCCCACACACATGAGCTGTTTTCTTTCATTATGGCTGTTAATTGTTTGCTGTTGAGATCTAGACACGGGGGCAAATCCATTTTGCAGTAGGAGTGATTAAAAAATGAGAGAACAAAGTGAAGTTCACCATCGGGTTTGCCTTGAGCTGATCACACAAGCTCAGAGATCAAGGGCAGAATGAACCCTCTGCACTCCTGGTGCGCAAGCAAAGGGAGAGGGGAAGATGGAGGTTTTGGCTGCCTGGATGGAAAAACAAATACCCTCCCACAAATGAGCAATTCTCACAGCCTTGAATTAGTGCTGGCAAGAGTCACCCAGAAGCAGCCTCGCTCCAGGATCAGGGTCTGAGGATATCAGGGCAGATCTCGCTGCCCTGAAGAAGATCCTCATGGAAGGTTTGTAGCCTTGACACAAGAGCCATGGACAACAGGGAAAACTCCAAAGGCCTGTGCTCTCTTCCCCCCAAAAACCCACTAAGTCACCCCAAATCCTACATCTCTTAAATCAAACAGTAGCTGAAACAGCAAAAGGGAGCCCAGGTCTCACTTTGCAAAGCCGAGCTTTACTGTTACCCATCCCTTTCTGCTGGCAGTGCCGCAAACCCCAAGCCCAGTAAAGCACAGAAGGCCTAAAACCCGCCTGGAAGGAGAAACCTTGAGCCCTGACTCTCACACAGGGTCCAGCCTGGCTGGACACACCAAGTGACTTGGAACAGCCCTCCTTTAACCACAAAGCTGCAACTATTTGTCTGTTGTTTACCTCCCCCTCTTCCTCCCCACGACTGACCTCCTCCTCCTCCTCCTGCTCCTCGCTGCCAATCAGCCCGGCCTGCCAGCATAGGGGTTACAGCATGACATAATTGCAACATGCATAAACAACATTTGCCATTAAGGGATACTTTTAATGAGAAACAGAGCTGCGAAGGGGAAGCATCAAAGTGGCTCACGGAAGGAAACCGCCTGGAACAAAATCCTACTTGATGCCCCAATTAATATGTTCCCTAATTCTATTTCCTGCACTTGTGGTCCCGCAGCCTCCTTGCTTTAATTTCTTTGGGAGGATGGAGAGGAAGGAACCTGGAAATGCAGCATCTTCATGGCTGACTTGATGTGCAGGCAATGTGCAGATTAGAACAAATTAGAGAATTAAAAAATAACCGACGACAGACTGAGGAAATGTCATCCCCAGGATAATAGTATTAATTGAGACCTGGGTTTTGCAGGCCAGCTTTAGAAAAAAAACAACAAAGCCGAAAGCTGGAGTAATAGGACTGGATTAATTACCCTGGGAGGTTTTTCACTCCACCCCGTGCTCTGCCCAGCCTCGATCTCGAAGCTTGGTGACAGTCACTGTGTCTGCAGCGTCTCCTCAGTGCAAAGGCAGATGTTTTATCGGCTCCAAGCTTGGCAGGGCAGAGCTGCCCAGGGTTTCTGTGCCCAGGGATGAGCAGGACAGGGATCCATCCAGGATCCTTCCCAAGAAACTCAGAGACTGCATCACTTCCAGATCTGTCCTGTGGTAAGTGAAGTGCAGCTGAGCACCTCATGTTCTCCTGACCTTGGGTTTGACTCCAAAGAGAAGGGGAGAGCCTATTTACATCCGTGTTTAACATGTGGAAGCTGTATACAGCTGACAGACCCTGCACTCAAAAAAAACTTGGTCTGTGACATTCTAGCAGGTACGGTCAGTGATCCCCTATACCCAGGTGGAGCCACAGGGATAAAGGCAGTTAAAAAACCAAAACTAAACAGTCCCTATCAAATAACCACTCTAAAGCTGATCACAGAAGTAGAGAATAACACAGACCACTAATGAAAGGAGAGAGAAGTGGTAAGATGAACCATCTGGGGAACATCTCTGCTTAACCTTCACCAACAACTTGAAGTTAAACAGAGGCAGAAGACTCAGAAATGATGTCAGCTTTTTTTGTTGTTGTTTTTTTTTTTCCCCTGGATTCCTATGGAGACAGGACTGGTGTGATCAGAGCTTGTTCACCCACAGTTACCTCACCATCTTTGAGCCACAGATCTTGATTTGGTTGAAATACCACATTTTTCAACAAAGATCTCAGGGTTACATAGTTCCGACAAGTATCACACTACCAGGAAACCAGGTGGGAAAGACTTCCCATAACAGGCTGAAAGAGGGAAACCCCAATCTTAGCAGGCACCAGAGAATCCTATAAGGTTTCTTTCAATTACAGCAATCCTATAAGGTTTCTTTCAATTACAGCAATTGAGGCTTCAGAATCTATGGTACAGAATAAAGATCTGCAAGCTGTGTATGCACTCCAAATCCTCATCCACATTTGCAGGGCTTTGCTCTCAGCACTGCAGGAAATAGGACATAGGGGATACTGTCCCCCACATTCCAGGGGGAATTCCTGCTTTAAAGCAGAGTTAACATTTAGAGAGGAAAAATAAAAAAAATAAAGGATCCAGGACCAAAGAGAGAGAGGAGCAAATCACTCCTGGTTTCCAGCTGTTAAGAAGTTCCAACAAGCTGTTAAAAATTCTGCTGACACATGGCTCTACCCAGTCTGCTCCCACTGAGTGTCACAGCACAGCCATGGAGAACAGGAATCAGAGAATCATGGATTGGTTTGGGTTGGAAGGGGCCTTAAGGATTATCTGGTACCAACTTGATCCTTGCCATGTGCAGGGACATCTTCTGCTTGACCAGGTTGGTCAGAGCCCCACCCAATGTCCTTGGACAGCTGGGATGGCTGGTCAGGAATGGTGGGACACTGGTCACCTCCTCAGGGCAGGTTCTCTACAACACCCACGGCCAAGCTGGATCTCCTCTCCCTGGATCTGATGGAAGGGTTTAGCTTCTCTTCCCAGGTGACTTCAGCAGCTCCCTGACCATGGCAAGGATTCCAGGAAACAGCCCCAAATCCATGTCAGACCCTCTGGCTGCCCCAAATCCATGTCAGACCCTCTGCCTGCCCCAAACACTGCAGACAGACAGCCCTTGCTTCTCCCATTCTCCTTTTCCTCATTTGAGATTTGTTAGGGAGACCAAAGCATTTGTTTATGAATACAAAAGACAATGACAGCTGGCTTAAATTCTTGGCATCAGAAGTGTTTTATGTTGAAACCAGGCTTTTTTCTTTTTCAAAAACAAAATTTTTAGCCAGAATTTTTCTTTACTTTTGGCATTTGGCTAGACAATTGGGTCGTTTCAGAATAATTTATCTCTATTTTTATTGAACTTACCAAAATTGTTTGCAAAACAAGAATGTGTTTTTTCCTCCTCACCACAGCCGCTGTTTGCAGAAAGTGAAGTTTGTTCTAATCAAAGCTACAGTGGCTGATTTGTAAAATTAGTTCCCTAAAGAGATTAAAAATGGCTCCAGCTTCTACAGCATTTTCAAATTTGTAAAGCAGAAACAATATGAAATGACAGCTTTTAAAATATTTTTGATAAAACCTGTCACCAGCTCACAGTGGAGTTTGTTTTGTTACCAAGAAAAATCTTTCTCCTTGTGGACTTCCCCATTTAATCTCTTCCACACTGATACTGGTGGAAATTAAATTTCAAACTAGATTTTACAGTCTAGGCTTGAGTCTTTGCAGGGAATCTCAGAATGCAACTCTGAGCATTTGATGTTAAAAAAAAAAAAGGAGTTTCTGCACATTTGCAGATCTGCTATTCAGGAATACTTTCAAAACGGCTTTATTAAATATCAGCTTCACTAGAAACACTGGATTTCCCACTTACTGAGAAAATATTTAGCATATGGGAAACCATTAAAATGGGACATGATGCAGTAAGAAGCCAGGCAAGCCTTTCCCTTGGTTTAGGCTGAGATCAGAACCAGGAGAGGGTGCAGCCCTGGATGACAGATCACTTTAACTCAGACAGAGCCCAGGCTGTAGATGGCCAACACTTTCCAGGGAGCTCATCCAGGATCAGGTATGGTTCTGCAAAGCTTTCTACAACAGCACAATTTAAGGTGCTTCCAACCTATCCAGATTGAAGGCAGCTCCCTGAGGGAACTTGGAGAAGTCACCTATTGCTGGCCTGGAGCCCAGCAAGGTCAGGTCACACAGAGTTAGACTGAGCTTGGAGCTGTACTGGACTCAATTTTGGAAGAAGTCAGATAAACACAAAGCCACAGTTAATTAGACTCTTCTGTCATTGTACAGACCCAAGAGAAGTTAAAGCTCACTACTTCAAAGCATTTTTCTCCAAGTCTGGGGATTTGAGAACATAATTCACCTTAGGACAAGACAAACAGTACAACACTTTTAGACCTGCTGCTGTTCTCTCAGTGCCCAAAGCCACCTACTCACCCAAGGAGAAACAGCAGCAACTTAAAGGCTTTGGGTGTAGAAAAGCAGGTCACGAAGGAAAATAGAGTAACTGTGGATGCTTCTACCACTACATCAGCCTTTCCCCTCAGCGATTTCCCCCACCTTGCTATTGCTTGACACATCATTACCTGGTAATAGGTCTCTCAGCTGTGGGTGGGAAGGGGAGTGGAAAGAGCTGCTGGGAACTTAAGGACCACAGCAAGCCGTGTGCTCAATAAAACCAGAGATGCATGTCTGGAAAAGGTAGAGCAGACATATAGGATTGCAAAAGAGGCCCTTGCTCACACGATCTGGGGCTCAGGACTGGCCAATACCTCCTGCAACGAGTGGGAGGGAGAGGTGCTCACATGATGTTGCTGGAGCAGTCCCTCACGCATTACTTGACTCCTGGTTTTACTATTCTCCTTAATGGACTCCACTTCCTCCCTTTTCCCTGCTTGTGAGCGTTAAAAGGACTGGACCTCCACATGTGCTGACTCTCAGTAGGGAAACACCCCATATAATCACAGGGAACTTTATCTCATCTGCAGCCTGTGACACCTTCCCACAGAGGATGTGCTTTGTACTGTCCAGTCCGGACAGAAAAATATTGCAAAACACAACAAAAAAAGACAATCATTTTCCTTGTTTAGATTTCGCTGGAGCTGCCAGAAAATCCAGCTGGTTGAAGCATACTGAATGTGCTTTGCAACTATTTCCTAAGAAAGTTTTCTTTAGTAAAGACTTGTGAACATTCCTGTTGGTGCATTTGCACAAAAAACCAGCAAGACTTGAGAGAAACAACTGCAAAAGTTCTCTCTTTCTAAACCTGTTCTCAAGGAAGGAAAATTTATGAGTTTCAGACAATTTATGTTTTAATTTCTTACATAGAGTTTATGTTTCAGCTGAAGGTTGGGGCTTTTAAAAGGCTTTCATTCTTTAGGTGGGCAAACTTTGAAGGCCAACCTTCAACCATGTATAAACCAATGAAATAATTTTATCTGGATTCTTCCAAGACACCAAGCTCCCAGCTGAGAAATGGATTTATCCATCCTAACTTGAAGCACATATTTCAGTGAGTAATCCTGGGTGACTTGGTAGCTCCTGGAGAGGACCAGACACTGAGGGATCACATTCCTGGCCCTCAGCTTCTCTCCACCAGGACTTGTTGGGATGACACTGGCTGACTCTTGCAACAGAAGTGAAGCCTGTCAATCCTACTAAATATTCCTGTCACACAGAAATCCCAATATCCAATGATTGTAGAGCCTGCCTCGCTCACTCCTTCCCTCAAGACAGCAATTATCCACCTGAGGCTCCTTCCTTGCTTTCCACAGACCCCAGAATTCACTAGGCAAGTTTCCAATCTCACAATCTGGGCTTGGGGAGCCATTCCCTCACCTCCTACGTGGTCTCAGCTGCGTGAGATGCCATCACTGCTTGGCCTCACCCAGCAGGCAGACCCACCACCACTTGGAATGGCTTGTTCTGTTTCCAAGGAACAAGGGGATCCTCTAAAGCATTTAGGAAAACTGTTTGATGGCCAGTTGATTTTTTTAGGGGGCTCCCATCTAGTGCTGCCTCTCCTTTCCAGCACAGGCTGACCCTCCAGCAGCAACACTTTTCTCCCAGCTAAGTGTTGCCCCCATCATTTCTTTTCCAGCCAGGGTTCACATGGAAAAAGCATAGAAAGCATTGATATTACAAACACTGAACCCTCAAAACACAGGCTTTTGAGTCCAACCAGTTTAATTTGGACAGGCAAGATGCATATTTATCTGATACCACTACA
This sequence comes from Zonotrichia albicollis, assembly GCF_047830755.1. Taxonomy (NCBI): domain Eukaryota; kingdom Metazoa; phylum Chordata; class Aves; order Passeriformes; family Passerellidae; genus Zonotrichia; species Zonotrichia albicollis. Next base: position 9,334,172 of record NC_133836.1, on the reverse strand, counting down.
CCTGGAGCACAGCAACTCCTATTGCACAAAGTGTTTCCAACCCAACCCCAGTGGTTTCCAGGAGATGTGGTGTCCCCTCCTTGGTTCCCCCCACCCTGCAGTTTGTTTACAGACTGTGGGTAAGGCAAAAGCTCACTTCATATGTACGTTTTTAAAAGTCACTTCACCTGTAAGAGCTCAGCTGCTTTGCATGATCGCAGAACTATGGAGTTGGGTGGATTTGTCAACTCAGTGAGAGTTTCCCTAAACAATGGCACAACACAGGTTTAAAGTAACATAACTAGTACAAACTTCCCCCTAAAGCCTGTCAAAATCATTCCCAAGCCATGCTGCCATCAGGAGATGCTAACAGTTCTTTGAATTTCCCCCGGTTCAAACCTGAGCCTCCTTTTGGGTGGCCCTTGTCACTCACAGGGACTCCAACTGCCAGGTGTTGGAGGCAGAGAGCTGGAACACAGCCACCCCCTAAAAACTTGCAGGTGATCTAAGCTCAGCCTGTGCATCTGTGCAGTTCTGTAAAGAAATCAGGAATAATAACGGGAAATGAAATGTCTCAGCCCTACATGACTCAGTTTTCCGATCCGAGATCACTTTCTTCTTCCATTGTCCTTTATGGTTTATAATCCTTCACCAGGAAGAAGAGAAAGGGAGCAGCCTGGTCTATGGACAGTGTCCCTGCCCATGGCAGGGGTAGGAATGAGGTGGTCTTTATGGTCACTTCCAACTCAAACCATCCTGTGGTTCTGTGATTGGAAGAAGTGAAATTATACACACGCATCTTCCTTTATGGTTGCTTAAGGTGATGGAGCTGAGAGAGCCCAGGAAACAATCCCATGAGGCAAGTCCTGCTGTCTGGAGCCACCCCCACATGCCATGGGGCAGTGCCCTGCCAGAGAGCCCTGCCAGCCCCCCGGGCACCTGCCCATTGCAGGGCTCTGTGCCTGGCAGGGCCCCCCAGCCCTCAGGAACTTGGCTCCCAAATGGGGTCATTAGATGTGAATGGCTTTTGCATTAGCAGCTCTCAGGCCCCCGAGTACCACCCCTGTCACTTCCGCAGGCACCAGCACAAGCCTCGTTTCAAACCTCCAATTTGTCTGTTTAGTGTCTTCATAAAGGAGGGGAAAATGAAAGAGAGAGGCGGGGGAAGGGGCCAGGATGACTAAATCAGTAACTTGTCTCTAATTTCTCTGCGCCCCCCCACCCCCAGACTTCCCCTGGGGACACAGGCTTCAAAGGGAGCTACAAATATTTACTAATTCTATTAACAGGATACAAATTGTTTTCAGGGGAGCATCAAGCACACAAAGCCATGTCAGCCCCCCCACTCACAGATCCCCGGCGCACACCCCCTGCCCCAGCACAGCCACATGCACTGCACAGGCTACAAGCCCTTCCCGCCTCCCCAATTTTTCTTAAGTTCAAGATGAGTTGAAGGGTCAAAAAGGCAAAGGGTGTTTCAGAAGTTTAGCAGACAGCATTTGGTAAGGGGAAGGCAGCGGGAGGGGGTGGGGGGAGCGAGGAGAGAAAGAATCTGGCATGCATTAGGCTGAACAGTTCCAAACATCCATCCTCCACAGACTTGTTACTTTCTTTCTTTCTCACAGGGTTGTTTTTTTTTTTTGTAATTTGTGGTTTATTCAAGCATTTTTTTTGTTTCATATCAGCCAACAACTATATTTTAATCTCCTTCCCCAGCCTCCTATGCTGCCTGCTCGCCTCCAAGAGCACACGCCTGCGATACTCAGACTGAAACACTCAGACACATCCTACATGCTCTGCCAAGGAGCTGCTGCTGCAACAAGTTTGAAAAAGTTCCTGGAAATCTGAAAGGTGAATAAAATGCTCCATGGTGGACAAAGAAGTGAGGCAATCTCAGTGTGCTGAGATGCTCCATCAAGTGAAAGGTGTCCCTGCCCATGGCACGGGGTGGAACTAGATCATCTCTAAGGTCCCTTCCAGCTTAAAGCACTCCATGATTCTCAGCAAAATGCAGAGGAGGATGAACGCTGCTCATGTCACCAGGTGTAACAGCCATGGAGAGCTCTCTAAAAGGAGAATAAGGTCCTAGTCCAAAGGCCACAGTTGCTGTTGCACAGCTCAATGGTGTAATTAGAGTTAATACCAGATAAGCTTTTGGCTCCACAAAGTCTTCCAGGATGTAATTTTCCACACAGCTTAAATGTTGACCCATATCTCATTATGTTTTATGAGCCCAAAATAAGAACAGTACAGGCTACATATTCAAAAGATATAATACTTCCCAAATGTCCAGCTACCTAAAGCAAAGCCATCTGGCTGACTGGACAGGTGACCAAATCCCCCATGGGACAAGACAAGATGACATTGGTTGGTGACAAAGCAAGCCAGACATGACCCCCCAGAGGTTCCCTCCTCCACCCAGAGAGGAGTGGAGAACCCAGCCAGGCAGGACAGCACTGTGTAATCCCAACATGGGAAATGACTTGCAGCAGATGTGTCCCTCTGCTGTCACCAGACTGCCAGGTGTGGCACAAAGATTGTTCTCTCACATGGAAGTGATGTCATGGGGAGGAGAAGGCAGTGCATCATTTATTTGTTAACCTTTCCTGGCATGCCAAGTATTTTCACTTTTGTTCTGGGTCAAGGAGTGCTAAAGATGGAGCAGAGTGTTTGGTACATTGTGGAGGAGCTGTTGGAGAGGACCTGCCTTCTGCCAACCAGATGTGGGAGCTGACAGTCGGGGGATGTGGTTCTTAAAAGAGAATGAACCTGACCAGTGATTCCCTCAATCTTAACCACAAATCTTGTTCCTTTCCTTCTCATCAGGAGATCCTGCCAGTTCTCCAGATTTTTTTTTCCCCACCAACAGGAAACAAGTAGATAAACTGTGTTTTAGTGGAAATCTCCTCCCCTTTCAGGAAAAAAAAAAATCAATCATAGAATCATTAAATACCCTGAGTTAGAAGGGACTCAGGAGGATCATGGAGTACAACTCCTGAATCCAACCCAAGCCCAAGTCCCTCAGCTTTTGAGGGGAGAGATGGAAGGGCACATGAACACAAGAGCAGCATGCAGAGCAGCCAGAATCATAAAATCATGGAATAGTTTGGGCTGGAAGGGACAGAGAGGTCACCAAAACAAGGCCAAGCACTGCACTCTGTCCATGGCACCCAGCTTCAGGTGGTTAACTCAGACACACGTAGGACCAGTCACGTTGCCCTTGTCTTATCAATGGAAGAAATAGGTACCTCCAGAGGGCAATTTAAACCGCAGGTGGATTAAAGTGCCCTTTGGCACTAAGCAGTTCAATAGGGCCTGAAATTAGCCAGGATGAATCTCGACCTTAATCAGCAAATGGACTTTTCATTCTGTGAAAAGTGTCAAGATTGCAAATTATTTTTCATTTCAAATGAGGACCAAAAAAATCCTCCACCAACATTTCATTTTCCCCATGATTTATTTTTAAATTCATTTGAGTTAATCAAAATATATATTTTCAATCCCTTCAAAACATTCCCATTTAATTTTACACATCTTTAATTTGTCTACACATAAACTGCATTTTAAAAATTAAAAGTTTTCCCTCCAAGGAGAAAGAACAAACTCCTTTGGTTTGCACCTACCAAAGTCAGACCTCTGATGCTATTTCCCTCATGTTATTTAAAACAAAGATTCTTCAAAACTTATCCACTTTCACATAGAAAAATAATCAGTTTTCATCAAGGTGATGACATTTTCCTAGAAGATGCAGTGGTATTTTCTGAGCCACTTAGGGTGAGCATGACTTAACTACCCTATAGAGGAGGATAAGTCAAGGGTTGGACAGGGCTTTGGTGAGGGACAATTTGTCCCAGAGTAGTTGAAAAGGATGAGGTGCCCATCTCCTTCCTAATACGTGCTGTCCTGTTTGACTATGGCTTGAATAATGTGGCTCTGCTAGAAATATCAATCTCCAGCAAAAAGTCTTGCAGCACACAGCTCGAGAGGGAAGGAAGGAGGAGAGGGGGAAAACCCACCACCAAATGAGTTCTCTGATAGTTTTCAAATGTTCAGAATGTCAATCTCCTGGCAACACCTGCACATGGCACATAGACCTTGGCTTGCTGGAGTCCCCACAGCATCTTTTCAAGTAATCTACGGGAGAATAGAAGGATGTGGCCTTGGAAAAAACCCTCTAAGTGCAGAAACAGCTGTGGCCACATTTCCTACGTCTGACATCTCAAGGTTGCTGCAAGAGGGGAGAATAAGGACAAACAAGGCTTGAACACAGGCTCTCCCTAGGAAAGTATTCCCCATGTGCTGGTTGTTCATTAAAGAGTTCAGCAATTCAATTTGCAGAAGGATTTTAGCTGATTCCTGGTAGCTGCTTTCTGCACTAGTAGTGGTGTACAAGATTTCTGTGCTCCCTATCTGCAGCTCCCTGTGGATACCTGAGTACACCCTGTGTGGATGTTTGACCAAAGTGACAAGGGTGGTAAAATTCTGTCAAACATCCTTGCTCCCATGAGTGGACTTACAAAAGGGTGAAGAGCATTACACAGAGTGATCACACCAGTCCAGATCAGCACTGAAGGTAAAGGGAATCCTGAGGATAATCCCAGCATTTTGGTTACCTGCATAGCTACTCCACATCTGACACTTGGTATCACACCAGAATGGCCAAGGAGGCAAATTTCCAAACTGGGAATGAAGCAGTCCTTGTCATGGGCAGATCTGACAATAGTGCATCACCTCTGGAACAGCACCAAATCCAAGTGGCTGGTGTAGCCATTAGTGCCTTCTGGTTAGCTCATCATCCCACAGAGAGGCCTGAGCATCCACACTAGGAGAGGTGTCTGTACAATGCACACTCCTACTGAACCTGCATCAGGGGCTGGGGGACCCTTCCCACACCAGGAAGGATCTCCAAAACAAAAACCACAAGGCCAAGCAGAACCCCCACAGTCTGGAGGGAGCACAAGCACTGGGCAGCCTCTCCTGCAGCTCCAAGCTGTGCTTCCTCCATGCCTGCCTGGAGAGGAGAGACAAGAACCATCTATCCACACACGCAACGTCCACAAGCACTGACCCCTCCACCCTCTCCCAGCCTTTGCTGGAGCCTAAGGCAGCAGGGCCAGAGGAGCTTGGGGAGCACATCAGGCAGCACTGGCCTCAGAGGAGCTGCCTCAGAGCCAGAGGTTGCTGAAGCAAAGCCTCACTCCCTGTCATAGGCTGCAGGGAAGGACAGATGGCACCAGAACCAGTGCCCTGAGCTGACACAGAGCAGGCTGCCTGCTGCAGGACAAGCCTGCACACTTGCAGAGCTGCTCCTACATTTGTCTTGCTGCAGCCTATAGAAATCCAAGTGCCGTGCTGCTCCTGGTGCTCCATTTGGCCAAACTCCACACTCCTCACTCAACCAAACCCAGGGATAACTCTGGCTTTGGGATGCATCCCATCAGCACAAATGCAAATCAGCCCTTTAGCAGAGGCAGCCTGCAAGGCTGTTAGCTGAGCACTTCATCAGGACGCAGAGGAGCTGCCGGGGCTGCGGCAGGTGACGCCAGCTGTTGTGGAAAATGAGCAGAGAGCAGGAGGCTGAGGCTCCCTCTATTCCCCTTGCTGGGCTCAACTCTCCATAATCCTTAAAAAGGGAGGAAAGAAAACAAAACAAAGCCCCTCTGCATCAGCCTGTTTTGGCCATACTTCCTCCCTACTGCAATGGCACTCGGGCCATCGCAGCAACCCAATGAAGTGTTGCTGTAATTAAGGTTTAATGGAGCTGCAAGGCTGTGTCATAGCAAAGAGCCTTATAACAGAGGTGGAATGCAATTTACTACCCACCAGGTAGAGAGCAATAAATCTGCAATATTTATTGGCAAGAGAGAGAAATGTGATCCAGAATTCCATATGCTGGGCTGGGGGAGGAGATGAACATCACTTCCAAGGGGGAAAAGTTCCTCGACTGCTCTTACTCTCTCAGTGTTGTGTCCTAGAACAGGGCTGATGTGCTGGTGGCTATTCCCAAGGATCCCAGAGCACCTTCCATGCTGCAGGCAGGCCACACCAGGCTGCTCCAAGGGCAGGGAGCGGCAGCTGGTACCTTGTCAGTTCAGGAGGGGAGGGGATGCTGTGACCAGCACATCTGGCCAATCCCGCATTCCTGCAATAAGAGCCCCAGGATAACGTGAACACAAAACCTCAGGGCCAGCCCCACAGCTGGGGTAAGCCAGCACAGCCACACTGATTTGTGCCCACGGAGTAGCTGGCCTCAGGCTCTGCTTCACCTCTTCCACTTGAAACTTGTGGGCAGGCAGTAAATGGAATGGTATTCAATTTATTGCCCTCAGAAGGGGGAAAGGCTGAGCAGACTGCAGAACTGAGCCTGCTGTTCCTGAGGAATGGAGGCATTCCCAGACTGCTGCTCAGTCATTTAAACTATCCCTTCTGCTGCTGAGACTTCAGGGAAGCATCTGGAACACTTCCACTGGCAAATCAGGATTTAAAAAAAATAAAAATAATCACACTCCAGTGTCACATGGAGTGCAATGACATTATGGAAATGTGGTGAGAGGATGCCACTGACCATCCTTAAGGCACAGACAAATCAGAACTAGAGAAGATCCACATTTCTGGAAGATCTTGAACTGCACAAATGTCCCATCATAAAACACGTGTCCATATGTAAAGAAGACACACCCCCAGCACATGAAATGCATGGCTTTCTCTGTTAATTTTTAAGCTGAGAAGGGATGTATGTGTTGGACTAGAACACACTGTATTTTTCTGTGTCCTGAAGTGAATGACCAAATGCCAATGCCTGAGAAACACCCCCATCAGATAAAGCCAAGCACTGAACTACTGACAGGTGGGAAGAACACCCACAGAAAATCCCCAGCCCTGGAAGGTGCTGAGTACCTGTGCTGGAGACTGTGGGAATGACAAATGGCTGCTGCCTCCCCTGGGACCAGATTAGCTGTTTCCTATGTGCCCAACAGACATTTTCTCCTTGAGCAAAACAAGTAGCAGGTGGCTTGTCCTGCCTTCCACAAGGGCTGTGGCAGATGCAGAGCTGTGCTGGAGGGGAAGCTAAGGTTTCACATCCCCAAATTCCCTGCTAGTTAACTGGCTTGGCGGAGGGTCACCGAGGTTTGTTTTTGTGCATGTGCGAGTGTCAGACACCAAGCAAAGAACAAGAGGGAGTTTTCCAACAAGATTAATCCTCTACCAGAACTGGCTCTGTCCCAGGAGTGACTCTCAGAAATGTTGGCATAAATCTACAATTAATGCTGTTTGCTTCAATGGAGCTGCTTGGGACATAATTGACAGCAATGTTTGGCCCACTTGGTGCTGATCCCATGGCTTATGCTCTCATTTTCCCTTCTCTGAATGCTTTTCCCAGATGGATTTCCAGCTCCTCTCCACAGTTCAAGTGTTTAGGGGTGCAGAACTCCACAGGAGTGATTCCTGCTGAAGGAGAAGAGGCATTGGCAGCACCACTGCTTGTCCCTGGTGCCATCTGTTGTAACTGTGTGGTGACATCAGTGCTCTGGCCCCTGTCAGCCCGAGGTGACAGCGCCACGGGCCCTTCATGTGCTTCCAGCCTCTCAGCACGAGCCTGGGGCAGACTCTGGCAGCGTTTCAAGGCAGTCCCAGCTCACTGCAGCCCTGCCAGGGTGATAACCTTGGCCATATCTGCCCAGGCAGAGGGCTCAAAGGCTCCTCACAGGTCTGGCTTCCAAGTGGAAAAAGTCATTCCATCATTTATTGACTGCAGTTACCCCCCAGCTGGGAGAGCACTGGAGAGGCTCAGCCCCTCAAGGAACCCTGCAGAAATGGGACATCTACCCTGAACAGATTCCTGGCCTGAAAGGGGTTGTGCCAGTGTTAGCAGGGAGCTTTTTAGCTCACCACCTTTCATCACATTTTTGAACATGTGGGAGCAAGCTTTTCCCCTGCCTGCTCATCCACAGGTTTCTGTGGCCCTGGGTATTCAATTACCACACACACAGGGCAGCAACAGTGGGTGATGTACTAGTCGGGTTCAGAGAGCAAAATGAGGGTGTTCTTCCCATCCTTAGGCTTAGACCACAATTTAATGACTATGTCAGGTTCCATCTTGATGCCCTGGCATGCACATACTCTAAGCTGAAGCCTTACTTCCTTGGCACTTCCCAGAAAGGAAGGTAAACTCTACCATTTCTTGAATACATTCCATGCAAAAATCTCTTTGTTGCCTCAATCTTTCCACAGTGATCAGGGCTCAGGTCACACTAGGGTTGTGCGGACACTCAGGGACCCCTCCTGAGCTCTCCAACCACCACAGTGAATCCCCAAGACATGGGGACTTGGTTATACTTCACTTGGAACACAGAATGCCAAGTTTCAGAGCCTCTTGTGAGCCCTTCCAGAACCTGAGATATTTTTTGGAAAGGTTTTGGAAATAGGAAAGGATGTGGAGAGGCTGTTTGTGATTGTCCCCAGCCTCTTCCCACAGCTGCCCTGCACCACCCTCCTGCTCAGGGCTGAGGACTCTCACAACTCTCAGCCTTCAGTTCCAGACTGAGACCAGACTGCCCACATGGGTCAGCTCAAAGTGTCCCTCTGATGGTCCAGATGATCTCCAGGGCTATTCCCTGAGCCAAACCTCCTCCATCCCCTGGAGCTCCCACACCAGGGCCTGGCTGCAAAGCACTGAGGGCTAATCATCCTGAAACCATTCCTGCTCCCAGAAAAGCTCTGTCTGGCTGAGGGCAGACAGCTTCTCCCTCCTGGAGGCACTGCCTAAACACAGCAAAGATTTTGTTACTGGGTCAGGTTTTTATTCCTCCCTCCTTCTCACTGCCTACAGAGCCAAAGGGCCTGTTTGTTTTGCTGTTACTTATCAGAAAGGTTTATTTGCAATTGCTTGAGAGGGGAAAGAACCCTCTGTAGCCAGGGGCAGACAAGCTCAGTGCTCAGGAATATAATGGCTGCAGCCCGCAGGCCCATATGCTCGCCATCCTGTGAGGTGGAAGGCCAGCTCTGATCACATCCAGCTGCTGGGGATACGACTGATCAGGTATGGCTGGATGTCAAAAAAACCCAGGGTCAGCTTGGCTGGGGGTTGAGGCAGGGAGGGGAACGGGCAGGGAACTGTTTAAAGTGTGTTGCAGAACTGGGAATTTTCCTGTTTGGAGATGTCAGGGCTGCAAACGCAGACACATCTCCAGCCCCCCTGAAGGGAGGGAGGAAAGAAGGAGGAGGAGGTTATATTTCCCCTGTCAGCTACTATAGCATCCTCTGGGCTTCATGAGAGAAAGAACGGGGCTTTCAGACTGCACTGAATAATTCCTGCATTTTTAGGTTCCTATTTCCTCCTCCCCAATGAATTAAGACCTAGGAATTCAGCTTGTTTGTTGTTGCTTTTGTTACTGAATATCCATGAAAAGCTCAATGTCCCTGGGAACTAATTAGGTATTAACCCTGCATTATTGCTGCATATCAGCCATGGAAACACACCATTTGGCTAAATCTCCTTGAAATATGGAAATATTGAAGGGTTAGGTGGAATGGCTAAAAACAAGTTAGAAAATAGGAAGATTTCTGAGATAGGGAAGGAAAGGAGGAAATATTGAACAAAAACTACATGGTATTATTTTCTACAGTTTCTATCACACCCTAAGCAAAACTAACAGGTAGGAACAAATCTCTTTTTAGAAGAACAATGAGCTCTCACTGGGAATTGTATTTGGGGGAGAGGTCAGGAGTGACATAAGGATCTATTCCAGCCTAACCTCAACTCCTTTACTTGTTTTGTTCTTAGATCCTCAGCACCAGGTTTTTTGGCAAGATACTTTCGGAAGAACACTTCAACCAGACCATACTTCCAAAGAGCTAAACCTTCAGTGCTGCAGGCAGTAATTTTGCATTTTGGAGTACTGTCTTACACATCATTCCCTGACACAGAGACACAGACCACTAATGGCATGATAGGATTAAGTGTGTACCTATCTATATTTTATTACTCATGCCATTTCAGGAGTTTGCAGATAATTAACTCTCCATACTTATTCATCTGTTTTCTCTCAAAAATCTTCCCATTCCACTTAAAACTCTTATTTGTGGTCCAAGCAGCAGAACAGACTCAACAGGGCCACAGAGCAGCTTTGGAGAGGCCTTTAAATATCTGAACACTCCAAACGCAAGCCATGGGAAATGGGATTGCTCCCATCCAGCCTCCCCTGGCCACAGCGAGCAACACCCCCTCTCCTATGGCTTCAGAACTCCTGACCTCCCCAGTGCCAGGGATCCAGCCCCTCAAACCTGAGTGTTTCTCCAACACCGTGTCAGCCCAGACACACTGACTCAAGCCAACACCACTGCCGAACCAAAATATTTTGATTTGATAAAACAAACTCCTCAACTGTTTAGACTTTGCCTGAGCAGGCTCACAATGGAGGTTTCCTTTTCAACTTCCCTATTTATTCTCATCTCCGCCATCATGCAATTGGGGTGAGCACAGCCAAATCCATTCCCTTCTCCTTTCCCCTGGATCCCCAGGGAAAGGCCAGGTCTCCAGGACTGTCTCCCACTGCATGGAGCCAACCCAACTGTGGATGACTTCAGGAAACCTTACACATGGCTATAATGCAGAATTATTATTACAGCATTTTGCTCTCCAGTTGTACAAGCACTTCCCACAAACCCTATATGGAAGTGAAAGGCCTCATTTCAATTGTTAATGGGTTTACAGAAGGCAGTGTCCTTCCCAAAACATCCTTGTCTCCCTTTTTCAATAAAATAACCTTGTGCTTCTCACCAAGCACAAGTGAGCTCTCAGTGCTCACTGTGGGAGGTCTCTTCTCACACCAGATTAAAGCCAGACAGAATCAATTAAAGTATAAAGGATGGGGTCTGCTGAGATGACAGAAGGCATTTGGGGCAAAATCTCACAGCTGAATGCAGGAAGAGTTGCCATTGCCCAGACTCCTGCTCCTCCATGGAAGCTGTGGCACATCATCTCTCCAGATGATTTCAGATTGCCAGTCTTACTGAATTTTCCTTTTTTCCCCCTTTCAGTGGCTCATGGGGCTTAATAGCAAGGAAGATACAAGTCAGAGACAGAGAATATGAATGTAGGAGATGATCAGAGGAGGGACTTTGGGAGGAATGAGTAACAGCTTTGCTTCCCTCCATTACTGAGTGATGATTAATTCCTGTGGCGCCCTGAGATAAGAAAACCAAACCCAGATTTTTGTACCTCACAGATGAACACATCAGTGCTCTTTCTAAAGACTCATTCTCCACTATCTATTCTCCACAAGCAACCCCTCTGGACCTATTTCTATATTTGCACCTATTCTTCATCCCCTCAGACCCACACCCCCAGCTTTGTCCTGCAGTGACCCCAGGGCAGTCCCTCATGCCTTCCTGAAGGGAATGGGAAGGCCAGCAGCACATACAGACCCTCAGAACAGATGTTGGCTTTGTAACTTTAACCCCCAGCCGTGAGCCAGGCCCCTCCCTCCCTCCTCAGCTGACATGCCATTCAATTTGTCACCTACAAGGGAGGTCAGGGTCCTGCTGGGTGCCCAACATCTCTCAGCTTGGGGCACTTAGTTTCACATTTTTTCCTCCCACTAAACAAGATGTTCAAGCAAAAGAAGAACAAGGCAACAAAACTGGCCTGAGAAAAGGAATGATGCAGGCCCTGTCTGATGGGGGAGGATTTTTCTTTGCTTCCCTCCCACCTTGTTCTCCTGGTAGCAGGCAGAGATTTCCAGGGGAAAAATCCCTCTGCAAGATCCTGAGACCTTCAGGTTCCTCTGGGAGTGAGTAAGCAGCATTAGCTCTTAGGAGTTTGCCTTGCTTGGCTGATCTGTGGTGTGAACAGGCTCTAATCAGTCATTTAACTTAAAAACTAAGACTCCCAAGAGAAGATTTCAGAGGGGAATTCAGAGCTCTTCAGACTGAAATCATCAACTGTGTAATGCAATTGCTTTGCATTGCCTTCTCATGAGCTCTGCCTCCTCCTCATTTGCCTATCTATTAAAATTGGTGCTCTGAACACTTCCACAGCTTTGCCAAACCATGGCTTGTGCAGCCTCCCTGGAGCCACCTGGGAAAATTTCCACCCCACTGGCTCCTGGGGTTGGGCTGGGAGAGGAAGGAGTGGCTGTCTGAGGATGTGGGACTGCACAGGAGCAAGGGCTTCTTCAGGGATGTCTGATACAGCATGGGAGACACAAAATCTGCTTAAAAACCCCAGATTTCTAGCAAAGGGGTTCCTAGAGCTGGATACTCTCAACACTAGTCTTAAACAGGACTGCTGTAAGGCTGATCTTCATTTAAATCCCAATCCAAGCATCAAACTTGAGTCAACATGTTCAAATGATTCCAATATCAGCTGAACACTCCCAGAACTCTGAGGTTATCTGATATTTTATTATAAGCAGCCACATGAAGGGCTAGTGTTTGCTACTTTCCTAATGTACATCCCAGGCATGGGAAGATCTGTGGCATTCCCAGCTCCAGTATTGTCCTGCTGAGTTACCAGAATACAGTGTTTTGTATTAAGTACAGCTTGTACTATTCCTGGCAGAATACAGAATCATTAAAGCTGGAAAAGACTTAAGATCGAGTCAAACCAATCCCCCAGCACTGCCAAGGCCACCACTAACCCATGTCTGCAAGTGCCACATCTATATGTCTTTTAAAACCCTCCACCCAACCTGGCCTTGGACACTTCCAGAAGGCCAGGGGCAGCCACAGCTTCTCTGGGAAACCTGTGCTAGAGCCTCAGCACCCTCAGAGGGAAGAGCTTTTCCCTAATAGCTCATCTAAGCCCACCCTCTGGCAGTGGGAAGGACGGAAAGGTCAGCATGAGGTCCACAAGCACCACAAGTGGAAGCCCTCGATACCTCCTTGAAGAACACTGTTCCCTCCCCATGCACGCTGGCAAACCTTGATGTGCAGACGTGCCTGACACGGTGTTGCACAGGGACGGAGGGACAGAGGGATCCCCCGTGTCCCCAAGGCCCTGGCCGAGCCCCAGCGCTCGGGCTGCTCACCCAGGACCATGGACAGCAGTTCCCGGCTCCCGGCGCGCTCCGAGCCCGGCGCCGGGCACACGGCGAGAGCGGGCTTGGATTCCTTGGCTGCAGCTTGAAAACGTTCCCATAACGTGACGTGAGGCAGTTGTGCTCCCCCTGAGCGCTGGAGCTCCTCAGTGAGCACACAACAGCCCCAGGAACACCCTTGTCCCTGCGGAGCTCGGGTGGACACCTCATAAGAGGGCAGAGAACTTGGAAACTCTGCTCTGCTGTAAACAGAAACCCGCTCCTTGCCCATGTGCTGCCAGCATCCAGGATGTAATGGCAGCACCAAGAGGAACACCTATGACTTTCAGCTTCCACTGTAAGCAGCCCCTGGTCTCCAGGACACACTCTAAGGATTTTCCTGCAAAGGACAAGTTGTTACACACCTACATTTATTCCATGCCAGAAGAATTCACCAAACAAGAGTGTGATGGCACCTCATAGGATTTTTGGGATGGTCTTTGTGGACCGCTTGCAATTCTATGATCTCCATTTCTGAGGTGACAATGCCACTTTACACACCAAATTTACACCCACACAACCCTGGATATATGCACAGCACCAGTGATACACATCTTTCCAGGAGGAAAGAAGAAACAGCACATTCACTGCCATAACACTGCAAATTTTTTAAAATACCAATGCCAGCATATAATGAGTGAATTCCCTCACATCTCCAATTCTACACAGTTGTCTCAAAATAAGTGGACCATCAGCCACCACTTTTACTTTGACAAGGAGCACATCACTGAGATATTACAAGACCAGTACTCCTACATCATTCTCACTCAGCATCCAAAGTTCAGCTTGGAGGATAGGGGAAATGAGAGCAATGGCTTGTGACAGTAAGCCTTGAGAGGGTCATGGGCTTTGCAACAGCTCCAACATGCAGGAGGGTGAAAGCATCACTCTCAAAGCAAAGGGACAGAGGAAAGAAATGAAGAAGGGAGAGAGGAAAGAAAAAGGAAAGGTTGATGGACAGTTGGACTTGTTGAGGGTGAAATCAATTAAAGTGCATCAAATCCAGAATTCATGCTTTTTCAAAGTGACAAATATGCACTGGAAACTGAGAAAGACTGGGGGAAAATAATGTCTTTGACCTCCCGGAGACCGGCTGTTCCTTCCGTCAGAGGAGCCAGAAGTGAAGTGAGATGCATTCATGATAAATTGTAACAGCCAGGCAGCCACCTTAAAAAAGAACGAGGTGAAAAGGTTACAGAAGGGACCCAAAATGCGAAGAATTCAACCAAACATCAAGATAAATCAGCTCAGGCCCCTGTGTGTGCAGAGCCAGCCTTCACAGAGCTGCTGCAGCTCATCTCAATTTGTTAGCCTGGCCTGAAGTGTAAGAGACACACACAGCTTGTTTACAAAAGCTTGGGAAAACATCCTTACAAAGGGCTGCCTCACCTCAGCCTATCCAGGTGAGAGGACTTCGCCTGCCATCCCAGCTTAGAGCCTGTCAGACAGTTAGAAATTACTTGGATGCACACCAATATCCCCAGCAATCCTGTGTTTTAGAAGAAAGCTTTCCAAGAGTTGGACACCTCTCTCCTACTAAAGCAAACATAAAAATTTCACACTTCTGAAAGTTTCAAAGCCTTACTATATCTTATTTTCCCATGCACTTAGACAGAACTTCCTAGTTTTGATATTCAAAGTGTGGTACACATATTTGGCTGGATGCTTCCACTAGTATGGAACTTTGGATTTTTTTTCCTTAGTAACAACCAGAAATTATGAACTCTGAATATTACTCTCAAGCAGAATAGTTGAGTGCAAAGTTTAAATATTTTAAAGACTTAATAAGTATATGATACACACTAATAAAATATTTGAAGCACTGTGCCCTGCTGGGAATATATATGTTCAGTCCATTAAATGTCCAAGAAAATACGTCAGTGCAGGTGAAATGGAGCTCAACACTAAAAATTGACACAGTTCACTTGACAATGATGTTATCCACACAAGGCAAGACTTTTTTTTACCTTCACATAAGGTAAAGCTTCCCCAGCACTGCATCTAATGGTTTGTATGAGCTCTAACAAAGGCAAAGCAGAATTTTGGGGAATATTAAGTACATCAAATCCAGATCAAATCCAGTTCTACATCCCCCTACTGCCTCCCAATGCTCAAACTCTGACTGCAGAGTTCTCACTTTAGCCCAGGTGTTTGTGACACAGGATCCTCCTCAAACTATTAATATATATCAATAGGCACTTCCCCAGGTCTTCAAGCAAGAGCTGCTCAAATCTGACTACTTCCAGACTGACCCTTGGGGAGGTCACTGACAAAGCCATGGCTTCTCTCCTGTCCTGAGCCTTTCCTGGCACTGACAGCACTGTAGGAAGTGATTTATACCAGAGATGCTCAGTTCACACTGCTGACTGCTGCAGGGCGGCCTAATCAGGGGATCTACAGGAGATTCCCAACTGCAGCCCAGGATTCCTCATGCCTGGGACCCTGGCTGGCACAGAGGCTTTGTTGTGGCCAGTGCCTGCACAGGGGAGTGGGGTTTGGCTGGGTGCTGCTGCTGGGAGGAAGCTCAGCTCTCAAGTCCTGGCTGGCATCCTCACAGCTCTGCCTGCAGACAGCACTGGTGAGCATCTCACCAACTGCTCCTGACACACATGCCCACCCCACTGTTGTTGCATTTTTCCTCACGACAACCTTCCCTGGATGGTCCCTTCCCCGAAACAGCATGATTCTCTCAGGGAGACACGAGTTCACATCAACAAATCCTTCCCGACACTGCCCTGAAGCACTTTCGCTATGATCAGCTATTCAGAGTGATGGGACACACTAGTTAGATCTCTCTGTGTGTTTATCAATCCCTTCTCAGCCATTTTCCTCTGTAAATCCGTCAAATCTTTTTCTTCAAGCTCTGTGGGAACAGTTAGGAGCTATCTCCTCAGAGGTGCCTGCCCTGCCACTTGGATTTCATCCTGCTCCTGGAGAAGTTGGATGTCAGCAATGGCCAGCACACTGCAGACACAGCAGCAGCACTGCTGCCAGTGCCCTTGGAGTGACAGGATGAACATCAAAGACCCTGAAAAATCCCTTACAAAACCCCCTGTCCCTGGGCAGGGGACTGGGAGGAGTCTTCTTACACTGGGACAGAGAAGGAAGAAAAGGAAAAGCACAGGGATGAAGTCAATTGAGTAAAGTCTGTAACACCCCAAAGCAGACAAAAAATTTGTTCTGAGGGGAGCCAAGGCAGGAATCCAGCTACTCCACAGGATCTTACAGGATTTTAAGGACACAGGACTTGAAAGCGTATTGGACACAAAGCATACATTACATATCCCCACCCACATATTACATATCCACTGCAACCCTGCAAAGAACACCACTGAAGCCACATACTGCCACCCATAGATTCAGACCTGACAAATGTCCTTTCTTCCTCCCAGGGAATTTGAGCTTGAAAACCCACACATCTTTGCTTTAAATAGGGAGTATCAGCCAGTCTGTTTGCCTTACAGTGATGCTTGTAATCTCAGTGCAGGCAGTGATTGCCAGCCAGCCTAGATGTGCCCAGATGCTGTCCTGTGGAAGTGCCCTCTGCAGCTTACATGCACTTTGATTGTGCAGATCTGGGTCAGCACCCTGCATCCTGACAAACATCAGAGGAGAAGGCTTCCTTCTCCTTTCACCCCTGTCATCAGCTGAGCTGGTTATCAGCCCTGTTCTGCAGTCAAGGAATGCAGCACAAAGCAGGGATAGGACCTGCCTGCTTTGGGAATCAAGCCCTAATCAACAAGCTCCAGGTCCTCCACACCCCCAGCCAGGTGACACCATGTGCATAAGAGTAAATTGTGAAGATTTTGGGAAGATACCCCTGGTGGAGGGCAGACAAAATCTGTAGGTATCACCAGTTATATTTTCTCAATCTTACAGCATTCCCACTAGTAACAACCCAAAATTTAGGATGATCCCGAGTCTCTCACCAAGCTACCTATTCCAAAGGAGAGCTACAAGGATGATCTAGGGTCTAGAGGAATGGCAGAGGTAACCTGGAATGTTCAGCTGGAGGAGACTGAGGGCAGAGCTCACAGGGGGCTGCAGCTCCTCCTGAGAGGCAGCTCTGATCTCCGCTCCCTGTGACCAGGGACAGGACCCAGGGAACAGCTGGAGCTGTGCCAGGGCAGGTTTAGGTTGGAGATCAGGAAAGGCTCTTCCCCCAGAGGGTGCTGGGCACTGCCCAGGCTCCCCAGGGAATGGGCACAGCCCCAAGGCTGCCAGAGCTCCAGGACTGCTCAGACAACACTCCCAGGGGCAGGATGGGGTTGTTGGGGTGTCTGTGCAGGGCAGGAGCTGGACTGGATGATCCCTGTGGGGCCCTTCCCACTGAGGATATTCCATGATCCTATTCCTTACTTGCTCACCAGCCAGAAGAAGCACACAGGATCTGGGATCCTGCCCTTGGAGCCCTGCAGGGCAGAGCAGGGATCTCCCAGAGCTGCCCTTCGTGCTGGATTTTATCGAGGGCTGGATGCAAGCGGAGAGACAAACATGGAGTTATGGATACGAAACCAACAGAACATTTCACCATCCAAAAAAGGGGCTCTGTCACTATGATTGAATAGTTCCTGCTCAGGCTTCTGATGTCTCCTGTCAGAAGAGGCAGATGAGAACAAACCACGTGGCAGGAACAGCTTCACTAAAATGACTCTGGTAACAGCAACCAGACAGCTCTGAAGCCAACACATCCACGAGGGGAAAAAAACCCTCCAAGAGCCACAGAGCACTTGCTATTCTTCTAGGACTGAATCTGTGTCTTCGTCCAAAAATAGTTGCCATCCGACCATCAGAATTTTTAATTATTGGTTTTGTTGCCTCTCCCTAAATTACTCTCACGAAATCTTCCATTATAAAAGCATTTCAATTATTTTTTTCCATCTCCTCTAAATTCTTTTCCTGTTTTTGAGGACTTCAAGATAATTTGGTGCTGAAACACTTTGTGGTGAGTTACGGAGGTAGATGAAGATTTTGCTTTTTAAAGGAAGAAAAAAGAATCTTTTTTTAGCTACGGATTCATTACAACTTGTTATAAAACTGATTTTTTTTTTTTAAAGAGAAAGAAGTAAACAGTAAAATGTGCCCAACCAACAACTGCTCTTTGCTGGTCCTTGACATCTGGCTTCATCACAACTGCTGTCACACAACACCAGGCTGCAGCTCTTAGGCCATATCAATGGTAAAGCTTTAGTTTCAGAGGGACAATACAACTGAAAGGGAAAAAATCCCACAAGCAATGTTTTTCCTCATTAAAAGTCTGGCTCTAGAGAAGGATCAGAGCTGAAATGCTGTTTGGAGTCCAGGCACAGCATATCATTAACACACACCACGTGCTCTGTGCACCTGAGTGACAAGGGCTGATGTTTCCAGCCCAGAATTCCTGCAGAAACTGGTCAGTGTTCATCAAGTCATCACACAAAACAGGCTTCCATCCCCTGCCTTGTATAGAAGGGTCAGCTCCAGCCTCCCCTGGAAACCCCAAAATAGAATCTTTCTTGGGGATACCAGGATCTGAGCCTAATCTGTGATTCCAAAGCAGCACACAGGAAGAGGTGACAGATTTTACCATGAGTTTGTCTTTCCTGATCCCCAAGTGTTGTGTGCTGGTGAGTGAAATCCATCACCAAATGAAATAAGGCCATTTCCTCCAAACATAAATCCTGGAATTACTGGTGGGGAGGGGAGCTGAGTACAAGTGCTGTAACACCATGCCATGCACGTAATTCAGCTGGGGTAATTCACAGCTTTCCAACCTTTGGAAAGCCTGACTCACAGAGATTTGTGAAGGACCTGAGGCTTTAGCCCCCTCCTCCTCCCCTCTGGTACAACTTCCTACACCAACCCTCTGGGACATTAAATCTTCCAGTTGCCATTTTCTCCTAGGCAGGGAGGATATGAATTTCATAACTCCTCAGCTGAGCTGCCATCAAAAGCCATGAAATACGACAGGAAACCAAGAGCATGGCCTGGCGAGCGCTCCGTGCACAGCCACCAGAGCCCAGGACTGGACAAGCCATTAGGAGCAGCACACAGGGCCTGGAGCACAGGCCCATGGGCCGGGTGAGGGAGAGCAATGACACTTGAGCAGCTCAGAGAGGGATGAAATCAGAGCAGGACAGAGCCAGAGCCTGGGCTGAGGCTGGTCATGCACAGGAAAACCTGTGTTAGCAAGGAGTCACTCTCTACATGTCTGACTGCAGGGGTTGTGGGGGACTGGGCTGCCAGAAGGGCTGAAGGAGGAAACCAAACCCTGAATTCAGGCACGTAACTGCTAGAGGAGTAAACCACTGCCTGTTCCCCCTTGAACTTGTGCCTCTCTGCTAGAGCCAGGGTGAGGGGAGACCTGGTTATGGCACACGACTGGCAGAGGCTGAAGCACCCCTGCCAATGCAGATGTTTTTCCAGCAACTCACAGGTCACGAAGCCCAGCATGGATCACAACAGGAACAAAGCACTTCTAAAGAAAACAATCTGGCTGTGGAACAGCCTTCCAGAGGAGACTAGCCTGGCAATCTACCCCTGAAGGCACACTGCAAAGCTTTCCTCCTCCTATAAACTATTTAATCACAAGAAAACACTTTACACAGATATTCCAACCCCAAAGGACTGCATTTAGCCCCTTCTTTCATATATTCAACATGAATTAAAACAAAAACCCAAACATTTTTAATGAGTTAAGCCAGTACCATCCTTTCCCCTTACCACAGTTTTTACTCCCTGAAATAAAAGCTGAATAGACAACTCCCAGGAGAATCAAACTTCTGTCAGACAATACTGGGGCCTTGAGCAGGCTGATCTAATTGGTGACAACCCTGCCCATGGATGATCTCTCAGGTTCCATCCAACCCACACCATTCTGTAATTTCTATGATTCTGTGACTCCTGCAGATGATCTAAAGAGCTAAGCTGGCCAGCATAGCAGTGTTTGCCCCATATAGCTGGCAGCCAAGAGGAGGAGGAGATATTTTGCAGGGGTTGCAGAGTTGATACCACAAATGCATCCAACTGCTGTGGCCAACAAACTTCAGCTAGCAAAGGCTTGCCACTGCAATTGGAATAATCAGTGGCTGGGGGAGCCCCTTTGTCCATGTGTACTAACCCGCGTCATGCAGGAAGGAAAAACCAGTGTGAGAACCCATGACATGCTGTAACACAACTGTTACAAAGTCTCTAGAAAAACCTTAGTAACACAGGTGTGGCTCGTTGGGGCAATAAGACCCTATGGGTGCACCCAGGCCCTGCCCTAACAAGCTTCACCTGTGTTACTAAGGAATTAATTTGTACTTAATTCCTGCAAATAGAAAGCACCTGAACATCATCAGGGACCTTCTAACTAGAGAAATTTTTCCATTTCTGTGAGGAGATTTAACTCCTGGAAGCCCAGGTTCTTGATCAACCCCCACTGCTACCCAGCAGTTCAGACCTGGTAATGAGGCTGAGTTTAAATTTGATGAGCCCTATAAACTGGCACAGCTGTAGAGGATGTGACATGATTGTGCACCTGAAATAACCTGACAGCTAGTCCTTAAGGTCAAAATGGACCCAAACTGGGCCTGGTAAAAGCACATGATATAACGGCACTTGTGTGAAACCCTCCCAGATGATGGTGTATGGCCAGAGGAGAGCCAAGCCTTGCCTTGAGGACAAGCAGCACAAGGGGTAGGGATTTGTGTTCCTCATAAGGTGACAGCTCTCCAAATCCCTCCCTGAAACCCCAGACTAGTTGGGACATCACAGCCCATCTGAGCTGCAACCTCTGCTTTTGCACTTGTTTTTTGCTTTTCTCAGTTCTCAAGCCCAGGAGATGAGTTAAGCACATAAATACAAGAAATGGCCTTTCTACAATAAGCTTTTTCTTTCCTCCTTTCTCTTTACCGTACAATCACAGAATGGTTGGGTTGGAAGGGACCTTAAAAGACCACCCAGTTCCAACCCCCTGCTCCCTGCAGGCAGCTCCTTGGCACTTTGTGCTTTTCCTTGTTTTGTCTTCCAATTCCCCAGCAGCATCCTCCCCCTCCCTGCTGCCTGCTGTGGCAGCATTTCTGCCCCACAGAAGAGAATAAATACATCAAGGCTGTCAAAGCCCTGTTGTTTTGGCTGGGAGGAGGTGGTGCCCCCCTGCTGGGTGACATGACTTCCCACAGGGATGGATGGCTCTCCCCTCACTGACAGCTCTCCAACAGGGAGCAATTCCTGTCCAGCCAGGAAGAGCAGGCAGCAATGTGGCTAAGTGGCCCTTAGGAGTGATGAGGGCAGGAGCTCAGCCCTGCTCACAGCAGCCCTGCTCTGCTGCCTGGGGTGCTGCCAGGGACACAGCTGGGATCTCCTTGCTGCCCCTGCCTGGATTCCCCAAGCAGGGGGTGGCAGTGCGAAATGGGAATCTAATATTCCTGCTCCAGTCTCAGGGCAAGTGTCAGCCTTGATCCTGCCCAGGCCTGACACCTGGAACCAGCAGCTCTCAGTGCCTAAATATATTAGTGAATGGGAAATTCAGGAAGACATGAAGGTGGACAGGGAAAAATGTCTCCCTTTGCCCTTGGGAACACGTGTTTTCCACAGGCCCTTCACACTCCCCAGGCAGTAAATGTGCTGGGCAAAAATGCATCCAGAGCTGCACACTTGGCATAGATTTTGGAACAAGAGCTAGCAGGGAAGTGGCATTCACTTGGGAAATGGATTTCCTGTGGGGGAAAAAATCCCCCAAAAACATAAATAAAAGGTTTGGCCTGTTTGCGTTTCCCAAATCAGTCTCTGAAACATCCAGGTAAACTGAGGAGCAGCCACCTGACCTGCAGGTCCTCACCTGACCCCAGGAACCTGCTGTGGTGCTGCTGTGGGTTTGGGTTGTGCCAGCTAAATTACCTTTAGATTCTTGGCTTTTTGAATTAAATACATAGAAAAGAGTAAAAAGAGCATTGAGCTGCTGTGATGAGACAGAGCAGGATCACAAGGAGTCATCTGGAGCTTCTCCACCTCTAGACCAGCCTCCTCAAAGACACTTAAGGGAATCAATTGCCCATATCCCACTCAAATCCTCTCTGTATGTGGTTTGTGAAGCTTTAAGCCCCTTTCCCACTCCCACAACCTCCATCCCTCACCTCTGAAGTCTCTCTAGTCCATTATTCTGGAGGCTGGTTCGTGAACAATGTGTTCACTTTCCGTACTGCCTAATGAAGATGTTCCTGGCCCTGAGCATTAGAGCTACTGCACACTTAATGGAAAAAAATAGCTATTCTTACCATTGGTGGGTCAGATGAGTTTCTTGGCAGTGAGGGTGGTGCAGTTATGTGGACAATCAAACAAGCCAGTGATTATTGACAATGCATTTTTGAGGAAATCATTGCTGTTTAAACTCTAATCACAACAATACCTCATTTAAAAGCATAAAAGCTTTCACTCAGCAGACCTACCTTTTTTTTTTTTAATAGCTAGACAATTAAATAAATCTCCTGACACTTAACCATCATTTACCCAACAGTCAGAAAATGGATTCAATGCCTTTGCATTAGTAAGATGATGATATTACAGCAAAAATTGAACAAGTACAAGCAGGTGAAGGAAGAGCTGGGAGGAATGTGTGCTGCACTCAAGTATAACAGGCTATCTTCTGCAGGGGGGAAGGGGATTTTTTGGTCTTCACTTTTTCAGACACCAAGATCACTTTTAGCATTATCGTGTTGCACAGATTTTAGTGTTCTTGGAGGAAAAAAGGAGTTGTTCCCTCTTTATAGGGTGGAAAGTACAGGACAATGCCACTCTGAAATTCAGTGTCTGGATCAGGAATTGTGTGTGGATGTGATGAGTTGTTCAAAAAGTAACCTTTCTACACTTAACCCTCAACCAATCTTTATTTTGTCAGCATTTCCACAAAACTGGTGCCTGAAAACTTCAGAGCAAGTGTGGACTAAAGCTCAACAGGCAAAATAATCTGGGTTCTCATGTATTTTCTGCTGGCGTTTTAGGAAAAGCTGCATGATCTTACAGCACAGCCCCCAAATTAGCAGTGAAACAACTGGGATTGACCCTGCACTGGTCTGAGCATCAGGCCCCGGCAGATCACAGATCTTTTATTACCCCTGATCCCAGTGGTGCTCTTAATTCCCAGCTGTAGCACTTCTACCTCAGGTTCCTCAAGTGAAGAGCATGTCCTTCTGATGCCATTACTCAGAAGCTGATGCTAAATAACTCCTAAATTTATTGCCTTCTGCCTGCTGTCAGCTGCCAGTAGTTGTAATGGGAGTGTCTTTCTCCTTTTCAGATAGCAACAGCCATGACAGAAAATTCAATTCTTGCAAGCAGTGTTGGAGTTTGAGATATATTATTATATATTCATTACCCTATGCTGAATTTCATGGGTTGCTTTATGATGAGTGTTTCAGAAATAAAATATAAAATGGAAAGGAAGGCCTTTGATCCAGCCTCATTCTAGGCTCTAAATAACTGACAGCTACACAGACAGTTGTTTCCTGATATCTGCATATTCCATTTTTAAAGATATCCCACAGATAAATTTTATAGAGGTGGATCTTTGTTTTTACCTCCCTCACACACCTCCTTTTGGCAGAAAAATATGGCTCCACAAAGGTGTTTATGATGGGGTGGAAAGAGTTAAGGCCTCCTCTTCCACTCCTCCCTCTAGATTGTTTTAATTGGCTGCTTGATGACCTGAGCACCTCTTTGATGGGCATCCACAGGCTCTGCAGGAGGGATTGGAGCTTCCAGACCAGGGTCACCCTGGCTGGCACAGGACCATCAATCAATGCCCTCAGGATGGATCCAGTGTGGCCCAAGAGCCCTGATGGACACAGAATAACCCCCCTGGCCATAGACCCAGCAGCTCCAGGGGGGTCACTGGCCCCAGGGCCGGCAAACTTCAAACCGGGAAAAGGCAACTGTGAGCAAACAGCAAAACCCCCAAAACCAACAGACAGGAACTGTCCTGGTGAACCCACCAGACCAAGGTGAGGGAGGGGAGAGACATGGGAGCAACGAGGAGGAGGAGCCCTTGAAGGGGGAAGGAGCACAGGTCTCCACCAGTAGCAGCTCCAGTCCTGGGCAGCCCCCAGGGAACAGTGGCAGCACCACAGCAGGACAGCACAGTGACACAAATGTGCTTTCCACAACAGAGAGAATCAGGGCACAGGTCTAAGGAAGCACCAAGCATAGTTCCTTTCTGAGATGTCATGGAGCTGTAAGAATATCTGTGCTTCTCAAAGAGCAGAAAGAATGGAAAAGCAGCTAAAGGAAGAAGGAAAAGTGGAAATATCTTTTTCTGGTGAGAATACTGGCTTAAATTGGCCTCAACAGCTTAAAAATTACTTTATGTGCGTCCTGGTGTGAGAGCTGTAGTAGCAACGACTTGTTTCTCTTGGACAGACACACCAAACACCTCAAACTACTTGAGATCCTCTGCTTCTGAATAGGGCATAAAGGAGGGGTGATAATCCAGGTAACCCTGCCAGCTCTAAGGTGTCAGTCACTTTATAAGCAAGATTTCCTCAAGAAGCACCTCCTGAATCACATGAGCACCTCCCAGCAGTGGGAGCACACCCTGAAGTCAAGTCCCTGTTTCCCTGTTGCTCTGGAGACCAGGCAGGAGCTTCCTAAACTCTGCAGGCCACTTACCCCGGGGGCTGTGTGCTGGTTTCACACCCTCTGGCCTTGCCCCTGCCCTGGGCTGCACCTCCTCGTGTCGCTGCTCACGTCTCAGAGCTCAGAGGCTGCTCTGCTGCAAATATTTGCACACTCTGGGGGGAGGAACACAGTGCATGGCCCCCGGGGCAGGCGGCTCTGTATTTATCCTGGAACGGCAAACAGCACTGAGAGCAAAGAAGAGAAAAAGGCAGATAAGATAAAAGTGTGTTACCAGGTCTAACAAGACAAAATCAACAAAGACCACAGCAAAAATTATCTGCAAAGACCAACAAATGCAGCAGCAAGGGATCCTGATGGAGGACATTGGATCACCCAGAGGACTGGTGAGACAGAGCTGTTTGGCTCCTGGAATGCCCAATATCAACTCACAGGGAATCAGTCAGTCAGTCAGTGGGTCAAGAAAATTCACATTAAAGGATGTTTTTATGGTCTTTGTCCTGCTCACACCATGAACCTGTAACTGAACCAGCACCTTCATAATACAGAACGGAACCAAAGACTTCTCCACACATTCTAGCTCCAAAACAAACCCCAGGCTGATGTGTGCCTGAAGAGTGGTGTGAAATGCTGCAGCAATTAATTCAGAGTATGTCGTGGGACTGGATATTTCTCCCAGAAGATAGATTCACCCAGCTGTGAAGGTTTTCTCTGTCATTTAGGAAATATCCACATTTGCTGAAGTTTTAATTAATGCGTGTGATTAATTTATAAAGTGAAACGAAGTGTACTTGTTAGACAAACTGCATAATGATGAATCCTGAGGGGGAAAAGCAGAAAGGAGGTACTAGGAGAACCACATGTGAAAACCATATGGAAGGGTGTTCCACCAGCTTGGAACCAGATGGAAGAAAACATTGTCCCTGGACACTGTACAGAGTCCTACTGATAACAGATGATAAATCATTCACTGAGTGTAAGCAGGAGAGTGAACATCACCACAGACCGAGCTGTGCAGGGACAACAGGACCACGAGCTGGGGGACATTAGATAAAAGGACAGCATGAAAAGCTCAGATGTCACCCCCTCGTGTCGATCTAATCAGAGCCATTATCAGCAGGGACAGCTCGAAGAGCTGCAGAAAGGAACAAAGGCAGAGCAGCAGGGGAGGAATGCACTGAGGGAAACCACAACACAGCCAGTCTGCAGTAATGAGAGGCTGAACAGGGTAGGGGAGAGCTGTCTGGATGTTCACCCCTACAAAGGAGATATGAACGTTGTCCTGTCCCTGAGCTCTAACTTTTCTGTGTCAGCTCTGACAAGTCATTTAAGGTCACCTGAAGTCAAAGGTCACCCTCCCATTCACTCCAAAGCCCTGCTGCCTTCTGCACCACACTGCATTTCCCAGGGAGCCAAAATCCTTCCACACTCCTGCTCAACTTGAGGGTTCTCTGTGACAGCATCTCTCATCTCAGGAAGGACAACTGCCCCTGACACAAGAGGACTCCAGGTCTGACTGGGTCAGAAGACAGGACAGCACAATAGGCAGAAGTGGCACTCAGAGGTAGTTAGACAGAAGGTGGCTGTGCCTAATGATCAATAATTTATTCATAGCTATCAGTATCAAAAAGCAGGGCTGCCTGCAGGAGTCCTGCTCGAGATAGCAGGCCTGGTACAATGCCATGGAGCTGCAGATTTCTGACTGACAAACAGTTACAGCTTTCCATCCAGCTGTTTATGGCCCCTGAGGTCATTCCCAATCACAGCTCCTCTGCTCTTGCCAGTCTCTTCTTTCTTTGGTCACAGGGAATTTTCCTATGGGGAGCAGGGAAGCCTAATAATAAACATCACTACTTCATTCCCCCATGTGCATAATTATCTGTGTAAGCACCAAATGACTGCTTGCCTTAAAAAAGGCCTGAAATCTCTCTTGCAAGTACAGTGAAATGTTTTTAAGTGCAGAAGCCTCTGTAACAGACCCCAGAGCAGGACGGGTCACTGTGCACAGAGACACACAGACAAGGAAGCTGACCAAAACACATGCATGCAGGACCACCAAGGATGACCCTAAATTAGACCACCCAGGCACTTTGCTGGCCGTGTTTTGAGGAGCCAGAATCTCTGAGTATAAAATGGTGTCCGCACGCGGGTTCCTTGGCCTGCATTTTAGACCATCACATATCTGCAGTGACTTCCTGCCACTGACCCTCACAATAAATCATTCTAACCAGCCTCCCTCCCTCCTGGCAACATCCTGTTCCTTCCTCAAAAATCCTCCCACTCACAATTCCAAAGTTTGATATCAATCTTAAATAAATGCCTGGGCTGCATTCCCTGAGCCACCTTATCTCCTGCCTCTCCAGGATGCTGCAGTTCAACAAGCACATGCAGAAGCCCCTTAGGCCTTGCTAATTTTACTTCCATGCTTGTGTCCTCTTTCTTTTCCCCATATTTTCTTACAGGGAAGGGAAATGATCTTCAGGAGAATGTACACTGCAGTACAGCCATATGCTGTGACATCTGAGAGGGGAAAGTGATAGCCCAGAAAAGGGACAGTGCTGCAATTTTCTGTATGAAATATGGTGAGAAGAGAGTCCATGGCAGAGATTTTTCTCCATTGTCTCTCTTGCTCTGGCTTCCCTCACTTCGCAGTTTAGGTGAAGGAAAACTCTGTCAATGCATCTCCCCATGAGAGTCCATATCCAGTATCCAACAGACAAGGACCAGCAGCCTCCAACAGAACCTTCCAATTTCCATCCAAAGTCCAGCTTGAATGAGGGTAAAAGCACCATCCTTCACTCTCCAGATTATCACTGCAGAACCTACAGCAGGCCAGCCAGCCCAAGGTCTCCCAGTTCCATATTTCGGCTGAACAATTGAACTAAGCAGGATGAATCCAGGCCCTGACACCAGTTATGTCTCATAGAATAATGTGCAGTCAAAAGGAACCACACTGGCCCCTTGATCCAGCAATGTCAGTGAAGCTGGTTCAGGTTGGACTTAATTTAATTTTCACTCAGGCACTCTTTCCCCATATATTTAATCATTTTGTCAGTTCTGTAACCCTTTCTGTCACTGATTTTACCCTCCACACTCAAAGCCTTGCAACTGGCAGGTTAGACTCCTTCCAAAGAATGGTTTCACAAACATCAATGAGATCTGCCTGCTTAAATGTCACACTTACAGGGTGATACTGGTGCTTACCTGCTTGTCTACTCTTCTTCTTAATCTCCCTCTGCTCTACCCTCATCTTTCCTTGTCTTTAAGGGCACCAAAATGCCCTGATCATCTAATTCAACTTCCTGGAGTCCATTTCAATGAGGATCTGTTTCTGGCTGAGGAAGAATTCCTTGAATGTCCCCAGACTCACATCTCTTTTTTAAAAATGTAAGTGTAACTAATTCATTAGCAATTCACTTGACAGCGAGCCAAGGATCATCTCTAAGAAAAGCAGCAGCGACCTAGCAGATTTCTAAGTCAGAAAGAAAAGCGGGAGGAAAAGCAAAGAAAACAGGCTTTAGTCAGAAAAACCAAAGTGGGGTGAATAAGATGGCATGGCAGGCTCCTAAAATGCCCTCAGAATTTCTAAAGTAATTTTATTCCAGCACATGAATCCCAGAGATACCCTCCCTCTCCTTATCATCCCACTCACTCAACCATGGCACTGACATATGTACTTAGCAGCAGTTATCAGCAGTGGCACAGAAATAAATGGCAGGTATCAAAGAATCAAGGTCGTCAACTCATCATGAATATTTCAGAGAAAAAGCAACATGAAAAGCTCCAGTGTCCCAGGCTCTCAGATTTCCAGCAGAAGGACTAAAACACAAACCACACACACACACACACAGACAGGGGCCGCTGGCTCGGCCATCACATGCACGGAGCTCATTTCAAGGCAGTACCACATATGTTACAAGACAATCTGTCACATTTTAAAAATATATAAATATATATTAGATATCTCCTCTGTATAATGTGCAAACTCTAAGCAGCTGGCAAGAGGGCAGTGGTGATTTAATGCAAGAAAACTGTGCTTTGCTGAAGGGGTTGGGGACTGGGGAGCTCAGGCTGTAACGAGAAGCCTCTTTGACAAAGGCGCAGAGTGGCATCTTTTCACACAATTATATGTGGGTCACATTAACCTCTGCTGGGCAGGATTCCCCTGAGCTGCCTCTGTCTGTGTCACTGGGAAGAAATCTGAGATTCCTCTCTCCATCTCCATTTTTTTCTCACAGCACTGGGCATTGCAGGGAAAGGATGGAGAAGGAATTGGGGTTCCCACTGCCAGCACAAGTTTCCCACTGAGCTCTGGAGCAAACTCTACACTTCAGGGCCCAGCAGTCCCACTAATGAGATGTGTTAATCAAGGGAGAGATCTGAGATTTCCAGCTGTGTCACTGCACTATTATATATATATATTACTATTTATAACCAAAGAAACTCTGCTAAGATGCCCTTTCCACTTGCATGCCAGATACTGATGGGAACTATTTGAATTTTGCTCTGTGGATGAGGATTGAAGGCAGACACACATTTTTTCACAAGCTTTGGAGGTTCCAATTTTCTCCTGTCAAGTACAACTCAAATTTTCAAAGGGAAATTTTATCAAAACTGTCATAATTTATTAAAGAAAATGAATATTTCTTTAACCAATTCATTTGGGTATTCCACTGTTCTGGGTTAGCTTGTTTTCTTCAGTCTTTGCAGAGAATTTATTTATCAGACAACTCCATTTCTGGAGTGGGGAGTAAATTTCCAGTAAGAATAATCTCCCACTTTTTAGTCCCACAAAAGTCTGTTTTCTACAGAGTTTTTTTTTCTTTTTTTTTTTTGTTTTCCTGGCACCTCACCATATTCTTCTCTGGGCTCAGCTGGTTTGATGTGGTCTATAGCAAATGAACTTTATGTCCCATGGCAAACTGGATTTAAAAGACAAGATCTTCTAAATTTGAGAAAGTCACCGTGGAAACGCAGCTTTCATTTATATTAAAACAGGTTCTTTCTCCATTAACTCCTTCTGGAAATGAGGGAAACATTCCTTGCAGTGACAACTGATACTTACACTGTCATTCAACTCCAATCCTTGTGCTCCTTCACACATCTCCAGTCCCAGAGGGCTGCAGGGTTTTGAACTTGCAGGACACAGTAGCTGGGAAGCCTTTGAAGACAGCTGGAGGCTGGGAGATAAGGACACAAATGGGAAGTGCCTGCCAGGACACCTAAAAGCAAAGATTAAACCTGACAATTTGAAAGGTATTTGAACATTTTTCACATGTTGAGTTCAGCTGCAGACCATGGGCTGATATTAAAGTACACTGGGGCATTCCCAGCACCAGTAATTGCTGCTCACCTTTCACCCTCCGCTGCTCATTTCCTCTCCATGCCAAAGTGCTCTTTCCACTCACTTGTGCCAGGAAAACTTGCTGTGACCAGGCACTGAACCAGACAGAGGAACTTTCCTGCTTTAAACAAACAAACAAACAAAAAACCAAACACATGAAACCTTTTTCCCCCCTTTTCCAAGCTGGATGGCTCCTCCCACCTGGTTCGCAACCACAGGAGTGGCTGTGCCAGCAGAGCAGCAGGAACAAGAGGCCAGGAGACAACAGTGTCTTAAACCAATGTTACCACCAAGCAATTTGTAATATCAAACCACAGGCTAAATCTCAACTAAAAGCTTTTCGGGTTCAGAGTGAACACCTCTATTAAGATGAATTAAGCAATTTGCAGTGTTCAAAGCTGCACTTTAAAATGGAGTTTAAATCTTTATTTTCAACACTCATCTCTGTAGTGAAAATGGCCTGAAAGAAACCAGCTCAGAAAACCATTAATTCCAGGTTTCTGTTAGAAGAGGGTTTGTGCATATTCATTCTGGTTAATACAAAAGCCTCTCTGCACTGCAGTCACTGCCACAGGAACTCCACTACACTGCCGGGACACCAGAACTACCTTAAAACTCACCAGTGCAAGTCCTGATAACCATCTAGACTCAACAGCACAGGCTTAGCATGGGCTAATTTGTCCTGACAAGATTATTTGCAAATTAGGTGAGGAGGTCAGACAGCTGCCATATAACCAGATAAAAATGTAGTAAACAATGGCTCCAAGTTTACGCCCTACCTATTTTTATGTGTTTTTCACTTCACATGCCCCCCTCAGCACCAGGTTTCACCAATTCTTAGGCCCAGTTTCAGCCAGGATGTGCTTAAATCCCTTGCCCAGGCTGGATTGCAGGTGTGTGCTCATCTGGGCCGGGTGTCTTTCAGCAGGAAGACGTAAAATAGATCCTCAGCTGGGAAGACTCCAGTGTCCAGAGGGAGAAACTGATCAATGGATTTAATCATGTGTAAAACCAAGGAGGATGAGAGCAGGTTTTGCCTTGAATTAACAAAATAAGTGGTTTCTAGTGGTTTATACACAGTAATTCTGTGCTAAATGTAAGATTCTGCCCCATCTGGAGGGCTAAACATCAGAAGATGTTACTGTGAGAACAATTTTGGATCTCAATCAGAACATCCTCCTCCATTAACTGTGCAGAGGATCTGTCTGTGTTGTCATGCGGAGGCAGGAGCTGCCTGTCAGGGGAATGAGCAGAGGATGAGGGATTTCCCACGCACAGGGATCCAAACCCCATGGACTCACATGAACCCGTTCCAGATGTCCCAACTGTTTGTACTGACACGTGGCACAAGCATGCCCAGATGACACAAGGGGCTGGAGGAAGCTCACTCTTGTCTCTCATTCTTGGTTTCACAGTCTGTTTGGAAAACACAGTGCTGCAGTTTAGGCCCTGCTCAGTATTTTTGGGAAGTACAACACAAGGAGGATTGCCTGGTTTGGGCCATGGCGTGCCCCATGGAAAACAAGAAAAGGGTAGGATCCCCAAAATCCTCTTTGGATATAGGAACAATGTCTGAGTACTGCACAGCCACATCCCAGAACGGTCCCACAGGACAGTGAGTGCACACAGGGCTCAAGGGCAGCCTGGACAAACCCTGTGTCACCTTCCAAAACTGTCTCAAGAGGCAAACTCCTTAGAACAAGCATCAGAGATGCCACTGGACCAAAATCAGTGCAGCTCGATACCAATCTCTACCAAAAGCCATGTGTGAAGGAGAACACAACACTGAGGTCTTCCCAGGACTGACCTTCCCCTGCTCTACCTGGCTTCCATTACATTAATTTGCTTAATGACTTCCTCCATCAGGTGGCCAGCACAGCCATCCATGGAGCCACCCTCCAATGACCCTCCTAAATGTACCTTCAACACATTTGTGCCTTTGGACACTGGATTCCCTGGCAGTGCCTTCTGCAATCTGTTCAGCCACTCAGGTCACAACTTCCTTTTTCTTGTTCCAGACTCATTTCCTGAAGTGTTCTGCCTGTCCTCTTGACTCCAAAGCCTCTTTGGAAGAGCTATTCAGAAAAGTTTTCTGTGCAATTTCATTGGGAAAGATCAATTAAATTAAACTAAAATGTCTTACAAAAAGAACTCTATTCTTAGTTTAAAAAAGAATTAAAATTCTTAGTTTAAGAACCAGTATGTTCTCAGGACTTGAAGAGTCCTTCACTCTTCACTCCATGCCTTGTTTTTAGGGTTACCTGAGTATCAGGTACCTGGAGTTTCACCCTCTCTGCAAGCATTTAACCATGGGCACAAACTTGAATGTTCCTGTGTCTAATTCCAACCCAGGTAGATGGATGCAGCACAGATCTCTTCACCTGGTCCAGTATCATCAGAAAACCCTTATAGTCAGCAATGAGAAATTCCCAAGGCATGATTCAGTTTATCCTGAAGTGAATCACTAAGCTGGAACATGGATGAGTGAATCATGTAAATATCTCCAGTGTAAACCAAACTCACTTAAATGGAATCACTCCTTCTGTCTTTGCTGAGATTCCTCCTGACCACAAGGGAACATCACGCTCTCCCATTAGCTCCTTCTCATTTTGTGAGCCTTAAAGGAGTGAATACTCTCCTCCCATTATCCTTAGTTTTGATGGCATTGTCTTTGACTTTCCTTCTTTTTCCTTTCCCTTTTGAATGGTCTTGTTTTCCACCAACCCTATCATCTCACAAAGCTAACACCCAGCAGTCCTCTTGTCCCAGAAGGAGAGTCCTCCAGCACTGCTTTATCCTGTCCAGAAGCCCTTTGTGAAAACCCATTACAAATGTTCTCAGATTGCTGCAATTAATTAGACTGAAATGACAAGTAGTGTGTTGTCTGTACACAACAGAACTTTCAGGTGCCTCCAAAATGAATTCATTTTTTTTTGGCATGAACATGACCTCCCAGCACCAAAACATAACAATCCTCACAAATAAGAAACTAAATCAAAGCTGTAAAATTTTTTTCCACCACTTCAGGAACAAGCCTTTTTTACAATATTGTCACATGAACAACTTTTGTTTTGGGAGTTTCAAAAGGATGTAGGGAAAACAATGTGGTAGGATCCTGGGGCTCTCCCTGACAACACCCCATGGCCTTCCTCCATCTCATGTGTCTCATGTGAGCTGCAAACACATTGCTCTACTCAGTGGCCTGGGGATGGGGCAGTCAGAAGTCATTTAGGACAAAATTATTTGCAACCCTTAGAGAAATTCTAAAAGCTTTTTAGATAAAGGGCTGAATTGGCTTTTGTCTGAGCAACAGACAGAACTCTGCTCTATAAAGGGTAGCCCCCTCAGCAGGTGACATAACCCAGATGCCACAGTGACTTGACACTGACTTTACAGCACTCTAGAGAGAGGAAGCAACTTCCCCTTGATCAGGCAACACCCAGGACCTCTCCTGCATCACTGAACACTCCAAAATGCCCCATCCTGCTGACTGCCCCCAGACAAAATGAAATGTTGTCCCCTGTGCACCATTCATCAAAGCCAGACCCCGTAATTAATGGCCCCATTTGTTCAGGGGATTTCAACAGGTACTGAAATCCAAAGCATCAAAGCATGGATGGTTTCATCCTGGTCTGGCAGATGTAAATGTGCCAGGGAGACTTTGTGTCACTCAGGAATCACTGTCCCTCTGAAAAGGGCGTTAAGGCCTTTCAGAGCACGGAGATCCTGTAAACCAGGTTGTCAGTCAAAGCATGGATGATCCTAAGAGAGCTCTGTTGCTTGATGAGACCATGAGTTTGGTCTTTTTGAGCAAGATTTTGGGCTGGAATTGTCTTCATAAAAATGGGAAGAGCCACAACTAAAACAAATACAAAGCTCCCAACATTCCACCCAGCTGTGATTCCGTGAAATCAGGAGCAGTGAGGTACAGCCTGGTCCTGCTGCCTTCTCCTCTGGCAACACTTCCCACCAGGCAGCAGAAACCAGGGAATGGGTGCTGTGAAGAGGCTGCTGCCCATGTCAGGGATTCAGTCCAGACCTTACAAGGTCAGCAAAACAGGACTTACAAAAACCTTTTCTCCCACCACTGTCCCCAGAATGGCTCAGTCCAGCACAAGATCTCAGCCTCCTTCTTAAAATTCATCAGTTCCCCTGCAACAATTTTTTGGGTCCTGTGGTTTTTCAGTGGAATTTAAAGAACAAAAACCTTGGATCATTACATCATGGCTCCAGTAATGTCTAGGAACATTTTGCATTTGATAAAATCTCCCCAGATTACCTTCTGAAAGCCTTGTGGCACGGCTGGGAACGCAGGAATGATGTAAGAAACCACTGAATAACTCAGAGATCAGCTCCTCACATCCCTAGCAGAGAAACTTGGGAGAGGCATCACTCCTCCTTCAAGGGAACCTGGCAATTAGGAGCTGCTGTGCCTGTGGACAGACAGGAAGAAGGCCTGGAGTTAACACATGCTTTGCCTCACTTGGCAGGAATTCTGGGTCCAGGGTTTCCAAGTGCCTATTCCCTGCCCCTCCTTAGCCATCCCTCCCTGTCACACTTCCCTCTGGGTATATTTTCTCACCTCCTGCTGGTGTAGTTTGGAATCTCTCTGGGGAAAGAAGGTGAAAGGTTTGGATTTGTACAGAGTGAGCCTCTGTCTCAGTCCTGATTCTTAAAAACAGGGGACTCTTCCTAAAAGTGGGGACTCGCACCTGGAGCTTGGCTATAGGGGTGCTAGAGGGGATGGGCAGAGGGTATCCCTTCCAAATATTCACATATCTGATTTTTGTTGAAAGTAAATATAGTATGATGTAGTAATAATAATAACAATAGCACTAAGAACAACAATAATGATAAACAACACAGTCAAAACACAGGGAGATGAAAACTGCCAAACCATGCAGGGAGAACCTGAGGTGAACTTTTCCAAGAAACCATGAATTTAAAGGGACTCACTGTTTCCTTCTCCCTTCGGGAGACAAACAATTCTGCAAATTCCTACTAACTGGCTAAGCCCTGTGCTTTGGTGGAGCTCTGTACCTCTCAGACATTGTGTGGACCTCCAATCTTCATGCAAAGCTGTGTAAGCACAACTTGTGTATTTAACAATGCAAGGATGGGCACAAGGCAACTTAAAATCCTGACCTCAGGTGACTTCTCCCACGTCACTCCAAAGACAAACTGAGACGCAATAACCAAGAATT
The DNA here is from genome assembly GCF_047830755.1 of Zonotrichia albicollis. Taxonomy (NCBI): domain Eukaryota; kingdom Metazoa; phylum Chordata; class Aves; order Passeriformes; family Passerellidae; genus Zonotrichia; species Zonotrichia albicollis. The sequence continues at coordinate 9,298,974 of NC_133836.1, read as the reverse complement.
CTGATTCCCAGACTGTACTTATAACCACTAGTTCATGCTGCTTCTCATCAGAGCAGTGTCACCATGAGAGTTTTATTCAGCTGAGAAAACAGAAGTGACAGCAGCTCTTGGTTGGGGTTGGCCCCTGAGCTTCCCTTGTCACACCATAATTGGCTGCACTGCTTTAGTGCAATTGGGGTGTTTCACTCACAAGCGTGTTTGGGTGGTTAATTCAAAGATTAGGTCCTCAAAAGCAGAGAATACAACAATGCTACAACCCCTAAGAGTTAGAGGTTTATCTTAACTAAGGGGTTCATCCCTTTTACTTGCTTTCTGCTACAGATTTAACAAAAGTCTTTATTTTTGCCTGGAACACTGAAAGGAGTTGGAGCTTCTCTTGTAAGCACAAGAGTCAAGGAGAGTGCCAGCCCCAAAGAGCTGAGTGCCCAAACCAGGCAACAGGTAAGAAGCAAAATAAATACTAGCACAAGGTCCTTCTCCTTATAAACCAGGAAATGAACCACGGGGAGATGACATGACCTGCCTGGGATCATTTCAGCCAGAATGGCTCAACCAGAAGATGACCCTTCCTCCTGAGCAGAAGGCCTGAACTTGAGTAGCCTGGCAAAGGAGGGGTTACATGGTTCATATAGCTGAAGGTTTCCAGATGCCCTGAGGCTTTGTCCCCTCCACACCTGGCACAGGACCTTTGTCAAAGCAGCTGAAGAGAAATGCCCCAGCCTGGTGTTGTTCCCAGTGGTCCATCTGCAAGCTTAGGCTCTGATTTCCTGGTCGGTGCTTTTCTTTAGAACTGGAATCCAATTTACAAAGCCTTTAATTTTAAACTTTCTCATCACTGACTTAATAAAAGTAAATGACAGGTAATGGTCCCAGAAGCCAGGACCCATTAGATCTTTCCCAACACTAATAAGGGCTGATCAGACGCTTGTGCGCTCTTTTTCCAGCTCACAGAAACCCAGCTCCCCAAGGACCCTGCAGTGGGGAGAGAAACAGGAAACCAACCCTCTCACAGGCAAGGGAAAAAGGGAGAGAAAAGGGAGGGGGGAAATAAAAATAAATAAAGCCATGTGAATGTGAACACTTAGAGCTGAAAACGGGCAGGAGGACGGGCGTGGGGAACGCCTGCGCTCTGGCTGGGGTTCATTGGGGCCCACGTGCTCGCTCCATTTCCCCAGCAGGGCACTGGGGGCTCTGCAGGCGCTACAGGCATCGTGGCTGCACGGAGCCGTGGAGCAAACCGGCTCTGATTTCTGCCCAAAGGCATCAGTGTCAGACCGGTTGGGATGTCAGCTCGGCACAATGTCAAGGCAGCAGTCACGGTGTGCTGTCACAAAGAGAAATAGATATCATTTCAAACACACAGCTCTGGAGAGAGGAGGGAGAGGCAGGAAAGAGAATCCCATAATGCACTTTTATGGAGGGGAGAGAGGGACAGGAGCTTAACTCTGCTTTGGCCACATGAGAGGAGGCACAGGTAGAGGATGCTCCAAGTCTTCCAGCCAATGCATCACCAGGCTGGAAGGACAGGTGGGTACTCCAGAAAGGACCCAATTCTCCACTCTTCTACTTACTTTTGGCTAGAAAAAAAGCATCTGGAAACTTGGCCAGCACAAAGCTTTGGTCTTCAACTCTGGCACAAAAGGGAATGACAGTGGTGTGGTCACAATGACCAGGATTTCTGTCCTTCTCAGGTTACACCTCCAGACTTTAGTGATAAAAAAGACTTTAAACCCAACCTCATTCCTACTCCAACTGTCTCAGTAAAAGCCAGGCCTTACAGTCTTCACATCCCAGGTCTAAAGCAGTCCTGGCCCCATACACTGCAGGACACCTCTCCCAGGGAAGGGTGCTTGTTACACCCATATACCTCCCTCTACAGAAGCCAGCAAGGTGACCTAGGCCTTATTTGGAGATGCTCTACCTCATCTACCTCAATCCAGGTAACAGAAGGCAACTGTGGCACACTCATGACTGGAAAACTCAGCATCAGACTCTTCTTGCTCTTCTTCTTCACTGCAAGACCGTGCTGGGGCAGCTCCTCACTCATTCCTTTTCTGTTTGTCGATATTGTCTGGCTTTTGCCTTTGTTTCACTGCTGTTCAGCATGGAGCTGCCTCTGCCATGACTTCTCTTTCCCAGATCTCACTTATCCCACACTGATTTTCTGTCCTTCCATGGTCTCATAGATATTTGCCAGCCAGTGCATCCAGATGGAGGGAAAAAGAGAGAGTTGGAGGGGAGAGAGAAAGTCTTCACATCAGTTTTCCTGGTTTGAACAATTTCAAGAGATACCTGCCAGGAGTTCTGCCCACAACAAAGAGTGACAGTACCACTACATTCCCAGTGTGTTTGTGTAGATTTAAGTAACCATATTTCCATATTTTCAAAGCAAGAAACATTTTTCAAGTAACACCTTCCAGTGTTACAAAAATGTCATCCAAGAGTATATGTATTTTAATGAAAGGAAGGAGATGGAGTTAATTTTTGAGAGGAACATGACATTATCCAGAACTGATCATTCCTTGTTCCCTGTAGATCACTCACTTCCTGCCCACTTGCACAGAGGGAGCAGCACCAAGGAAGCTCAGGCTTCTTCTTTGAGGGCATCTTTGTGGAAGGCTGGGAGACAACACAGCAAGATTATCTCTTACTGATGTCTGTGTAACATTTTTGATACACCGAGCCTGAATCACAGAAAACCCTGGAGCCCATTGCAACATAATTAATGTGATAGGAAATCTTGTACTGGAGCACAGCCAGGATTCTCATCACACTCAAGCCTCACTCAGTAACCACTGGACTTTCCATTCCTCCCTCAGCCACCCACCTTATTTGTCTTTGCTTCCCAATTCCTCTGAAGCACCTTTTAAACCCTATTGACATGATTGTTAGCTGTAGTAGCACACAGGGTTTAGGAAGAACTCTGTCTGGAGCAAATTCCTTGCCTGTTGGCTCATCTCTAGCCTAAATCCAGGCTCTCTTCTCCCTGCACATGACACTTGCTCACATGGCCTTGAAACCTCACACTTCCCTACTCCCTTCACACATTTTTACACTTAAAATGGTTCCTCCTTCCTCACCCTGCTTTTTTCCTCCCAAGTCTGGCTTTCCAAACAAAATTCTTTCAGCTTTTCTGAATGGAAAGAAATCTCCCAAGACTCTGCTTTACCCTGGTTATACTCTACCCTGTGCTCTGGATCTCTCTCTGATAAGATGCATACACTGTGTATTACAGCTGTAGAAAGAAGGGGGATTTATACATATGGCCTCTTCTAAGTGTAACACACAGGCCTGGATTCTCTCCCAACATCTGCTCCTAGTCTGGACCAAAGGAATCAGAGATACTACAAGGTTTGTAACTTGTGTAAGAGAGATCTCATGAAGAATTGCAATGACACAGTCCTAACCCTTGGGAGATGGGTATGGACAGCCTCTTGGAATGTGGTGTAGCCTCTAATGCTGTTGGAGCTTTATCTGTGCTTGGCTTCCATAGATATGCTTTTTTATCCATGGTTTTGTCCTCATGGGATTTCAGTGCTTCAGACATTCTACCAGGATTTCACCTCATTGGAGCAGTATGGAGCAGTGGTTGGACCAAGCAAAGTCCAAGCAAAATCCTCACAAACAGTAAATCTGAGATGTCTAAGATGTACTGGGGTTCCTGGGTGGGAAAAGAGCAGGACCTCACCTCCAAAATGCTTATGCAGGAGCAGGACCTGGTTCATAAATATCACTGAACTTTAAACCAGCCATTTCTCAGGCTGGTATTTCATTTGTCACCAAAACTACTGGTCAAAAAAGGTGTTTCTGTCTCGGCTCAGAGAAGAGCTGACTTGCTCTCTTGATCCTGCCATCACCTCTCCTTTAGACTGACAACAAATTGTTCCATTGCCAGGCCTCAGCTCCCCAGCTGTAAAAGGGATACAACAGGTACCAGCCTCTCTCTCCCCCTCTGCTCCTCTCCACATTCACTGTGCTGTTAACTCAAGCATTTCTCAGACCAAACCAGCTCAGACTCAGTGCAATGACTTCAGCTGGGCTCTTACAGGAGTGGCAAATCATAAATAGTAACAGGGGAGCTGTTTATCCCAACAAATTGAAAACAAAAGATGAGATGTTGTAATTTGGATGAATATATTCCAGCTCTCACCCTCCGTGACAGGCTTTGGGAGAGCTGTGCAGCACATGCACGCCACAGCTGGGTCTGGGGATGGGAAGCATGGCCCTGGGAAGAGCAGTTCTGCAGTGAATATTAGCAGCAGAATCTCCCTGGTTGTTACAAGCTGTGAGCTCCCCTTAAACTGTTATTTAATTAGGGAACAGCACAACTCTTAGCAAGCCCCCTTCCTGTTCCCCTCCTGTGACTTTCCTTCTTGAGCTCCCAGGACTCTTTAATCAGGCAAAGCTTTCAAAGGAGCAGAAGCATGGCCAGATGGCCCAGCCAAACTGAGCTTGCCAAAGGAGAAAATTTGGGATGCACATGTGTCCCCTCCAAACAAGTCCAACTGCGGGGATTGAGGTGAAGGCTTAGGAAAGGCTGAGGGCCTGGGCTACTCTCTCTCAAATCCCAATCTCAGCCCCAACAGACACTTCTCCTTTGCCCTGCTCCCTGTCCCTTCAAACCACACAACACTGTCATTGTTCAGAGGGCAGCTTCACAGGAAAAGGTGACTGTCACATCCCTCAGCTGGAACTGGCTGCAGTTCAGATTTCAAAGCCCACAGCAAGGTTTTTTCACAGCGCTTTTCTGCTGGGAGCACATTGACAAGCTCCTACCTCTCTTGTGCCAGGCCCTAATAAAAGCACCAGTTAGCCAGGAGCTCCTCCAGAACAGCCCAAGGGACTGCAAGGGCAGCAGAACAGATGCCCTGCAAATCCCAGGAATCCTGTGGTGTTTAGCAGGACTCTCAGCCCTGTTCCTGCCACTCAGCTGGACCAGCTCCAGGCACTCAGGGTTCACACTGGATTTACTCCAAATTAAATGACAGTGTAATAGTTGATGTGTCTCTGTACTTTGGTTTTAAACCCCATAATTAAAAGGATACAGGGACACAGGAATTTCCTTCTGAATCAGACCTGTGGGCCCGTTAGAGCAGGATCCCACTCATTACACTGCTGAGTGCAAGGGTGACAACACACTCCTCTGGGCTCTGGTATTTGGGAAATTGCTGGTTTGAGAAGGATAAAAAAAGAAAACCTGGACAGTCAGGAGTAAAGAAGAAGCAAACTCTGCTCAGAGAAATGAGGAGCTCCCTCTGCAATCCTTCTGCTGGAATATTTGTAACCCACGCATGGGTCAGCCTCTGAGTGTAACAGCACTGTTGGGATGAGGGAAAGAATGGAAGTTTCATTTGGTAGAACTTCATTCTTTCATTAATTGTGTTTTGCTTTGGAAGAGAGCCCTCAAAATCCCAATATTCCCTGTAGAATTTCCTTCTGGACTCGCTGAAATCCATTGGAAAAGTCTAATACACAACTAAACATGACTAGAAAAAGAAACAAAAAAATCATTGGAAAAGAAAAAGAACTCCTCTATAAAACCCATGGCTATGACTCAGTCAAGTTCTTCTTCTCTGAAGAAGACATAAAAGAACCAAATCATTGTCATTTATTTCCTCAACCATTCCCAACAAGAAATGACATTTTCCAAGGAGAACCAGATTATGAAATTATTTATGACCAATTCTACGTACAACAGTTCCTAGAGTATCAATGTGAGCTGTGGTAATTAGGACAAGGTTTAAAAAAGAAATTATGTTGTTGTGAGGGAATTCAATGCTTGGACATGAATCATAAGGCCATGTGATTCCCACCACTCTGTTTTCACCTTCAGCTTTCAAGATGTTGGCCAAGGACAATTACTATTTTACTGTCAGCCAAGGACTGAGCTTATTACAGAGGAAACACATGTATCAACAGCATCTGCCATGAAATTTTATTTTTATTCTGTCTTATTTAGCTGTTTTCTCTTAGAAAGTCATTATGCAAAAGAAAATATATCCTTAGTTCATCAGCACAAAGATGACAAAACACTAAGGATATTTATCTTGTCTAGATGCCATTTAAACTTCTATAAATGTGACCAGAAATTATTCTTACCAGCTCAGGGGAATACTTTTTTGGGAAGATTTTCAGTGCTGAGAGCTTTTGCTTACATGAGAAATACTGTGCAGAAGTGCTTTCTCAAGGCACCACGATGATGCAGCTGCCAATGCCAGCCCCTCTGAGGAATCTGAGAAGGGAATGAACAAACATGTCAGTGTTTGTGCTAGATGGGGAGCTCTGGGACAGCCAGAAAAGTGGTGCTGTGCTCCACAAATGCTTCTCCCACAGCCCTTCCCTGCCAGTGACGAGCTCTCCCTGGCCTACAGCAGCAGTGAATTGCTGTGCCTGCACTGGCTCAGCTTCCTGGCCAGAACACAGAGGTGTGAGGTGCTTTGTGTCTCTCTCCAGCCTTCTCCCAGCCAGAAGCTCTCTGTGAGCACTCTCACCTGCCCCACCATGCTCAGACACAGATAATCCATGTAGGAGCACACTTGCGAGTCCAGCTCCCAGAGTGGGAGCTTTGCTGGACTCAGGCTCATTGATCCCAGAGATATTAACACATATAATCCCCACCTCCCCAATACATTAGTTTTTACATTTTCCCAGTCCTTTTAGTTCTCTTCAAGCATTCCTTGTGGCTGAGACACTGCCAGGTGTTTACCTGAATGAACTCAGCTGGGCTATTCCATGAAGAGTCCAGTGGAAGGACACGCTCCCGTGCTGCTGGAAATGGCTTTCATACCTGACTGAAGGTTAGAAGGGTCCTTATCTCCACACTTCAAAGAGCCTCCTCCCATCTGACAGCTTGGTGTCTCCCCCTGCATGATGTGAAAATCTTATTCTCAACAGTTTGAAGCCTTTTGATCTTCATAAAAGCCAGGTCACAGAACATCCTATCCTGGCTGTCTTGAGGAATGCCATAAACCTGGAGCCGTTGCCACATCAGGCCTCAGGATCTCTAATCTCCCAGGATTTATGAGCTCACATTTTCTTTGAAGGGACACAGCCTACTTTAAAATCACAAATATCATTACACATGCCTGCAATTTACATCAATAAAGGAAGAATAAAATCCACAATCTACTCATTTTTCTCCCACCAGTCCAACTTCTTTAGTCATTTGCATTTATGCAGATGAGGGAATTTCCAGCCAGTTCTATTCTTCGGGCAGTGCTGCACATGCCAGTACCACAGATATTATACAGCAAACCTTGTGGGGGAGGATTTTAATCTAAAGACAGATAGTGCCCAATCTGGTGTCTTAAAAACAAATGTCTGAATTCATTTCTTTTAGTAATATTTTGTAAGGTTGTTAAAATGCAGACCATAAGCTTATGGATGATGTAAGAAACTTATATGAGAAAATTCTTATTTAAGAAACTCAGAAGATCAAAAGCAGAATGAGAAGGATTTATTTCTACACACTATTACTGCATTTCTTTTATCTGTCTGTGTGTCAGGATTTCTGAAAGTGCTTGTCATCACCTTGTTATCTCGGGGCCTGATCTCCATCCAGAGCTCTGGAGGTGCCGAGGCCCTTCACAGCCTCCCTGGGGACATTGGGAGCCAACAGCAGCCCTGGCCTCACCCCCGCCTTGCCAGGTCTGGCCACAGCATCAGGCACATTGTCAGAGCTATCACCAGCCTTATCTGCCTGCATTTCCTAAAGTCAAGACACGGAGAAAAAGGTAACATTTCCCCAACTCAAGGCATTCCTGAGCTGAAGAATTCATGTGGTGCATCGAAGGAATGTGCCACAGATATAAAATCAGCCTTACAAAATCTCCAACAAGAAATGGGTCTGTCACCAAGGTGGTTTTTCTACTAATTCTAGAAGAACTAAAAAATATGCTCTTTTTTTTTTCCCAGCTTGGTTAGCAGAATATTCCAGCACAGATGGAATAAAGTCAAGAATTGTTTATGTAGCCCTATTTTGAGATGTGGGAAAGCAAGCAAACATCCCTCCTTTTCTGGCCCTGCCACCTACGCAAGGTGTGAGATATTCAAGCCTTGCTCTTGTTTGTTGGAAGAGGAAGATCAAGCTATGCCTCCCTTCTCCATCAAAAGAGCAGAGAATCCTGAAAACTAATGGCATTTTTACTGTTTCAGTCAAATACAACACAGATCTTCCTTTTACAAACTCTGTTATGGACTGAGTCCCCTCCTTCCTGCTTGATCAATCCTTGTTCAGAGACAGGAGGGCTGATTGAATTTATGGTGATGCTTCACATTTCATGGAGTATTCCCCATCCCTCATCCACAAAGTGACAACAAGCCAGCACATCCCAAGTCATGGGACAAAAGATCTACTGGAATTACAAAATATGGGAGAAATATTTCTAGTATCATTAAATTTCTCATTTGTCCAGTGCATTTGTCCAGATCATAAAATCACATCAGGGAAAACAACAACAACGAATCAACACAAAAATCAAATAGCAAAGGGGGAAGAAAAGACTGGTAAAATTAACACTACCTAAGAATTAAGATCATCCAAGATGTCACATTTGACAGTTTCCTTTTCTTTCTCTTTGAAGGGGAGGCTGAGGCAAGGAAGGAGATTTTATACACAGTGCAAAAACAGATGGGGAAGGGAAATAAAAAACAAATCAAAGGAAAAGAAAAAATCACAGAGCCTATGGGATGATGACAGAAAAAAACCATACAAAGGGTGTTGTCCTCCCAGTTGCCAGAGACACAAAGGCACCTGGTACAACCTTCATCGATGAAGGCTCGGATCTGTGTCACCAGGAGACAGCTCCTGGGGTCTGAGCCCTGATTGATGACTTTCACATAGCCAGCTGTGACATAATTCACTGGGCAGCAAGACTGAGGTCAATACACGTTTAAGTAAAAAGGTTTTTCGTAAGCCTGTGGGGTCAATCAGGAAAAGCTGTCATTGGTGGAGGGGAGACGGGAGAACGGATGGGCTGCCAGGGGGAGAAGTGACCAAGCACTCAATTCCCGTTAAGTAACTGAGACCATTTTATTGCTGAACAGCAGCAGCCCAGCAACAAAGCACATCCTGGAGCATGGGAGCCAAAAGGATTTACCCCTTTGGAAACAAATACTGCACCAAGTCTCCTGGCCCTTCCTCTCCATTGCCCTGTAAGCAACCTCCTCCCAAATCCAGCCAGGACCCAGATTCACTGAGGGAATTGGGATTGTTCAGCATGGAGAAGAGAAGGCTCTGAGGAGACCTTAGAGCCCCTTCCAGTGGCTGAAGGGGCTCCAGGAGACCTGGAGAGGGACTTGGGACAAGGGATGGAGTGACCTCATCCCATTCCATGGGCAGGGACACCTTCCACAACCCCAGTGTGCTCCAAGCCCCATCCAGCCCGGTCTTGGACGGGATCCAGGGGCAGCCACAGCTTCTCTGAGCACCCTCTGTACCTTCTGTACCTTTACAGTACAGAAATTACCTTTCTTTTCTATACTTTCAGGGTTAAGTGCTGTGCGCAGGACTTTGGGATGTCAAGAGCTTCCTCCAAAACCTTCTTGCTGCCCACATTCAGAGACACTTCCGTTTCTGCTCCAGGTAGCTGGGTCATTTCTGCAACAAATTAGTGTGGAAGCAGCACTTTTATAAAACCATTTGGCATATTAAAGAAAAATATCATCCATTTCAGACCTGAGTTCTCCTGAGAAACAGGAATGGGTTGTCGGTTCAGCCTCTGCTTTGAATAACTGAAATGTAAAGTAGCATATGGGAGTTTATGAGCATTTGCTTTCAGCGTGGGACTCTGGAATCCAAGTCTTGTAAATCCAGGATTGGAGATCAGATACTGCTACCACCAGCTCTGGGCACTGTCTTTACAGGGCATTTAGGACAGGCTTGAGAACCTCAGCTGCAAGGTGCACACAGGCTGCAAGTATTTTGCTCATTATTATTGCAGAGGCCATAAGTGGCAGAGGCAGCTCATGTTTGCTCCAGGTTTCTAACTTGCGGGAAAGCTCGTTATTGGTGGGGCATCCTTGAAACAGCAACCAAGAGCATTAACTTTTAATATTTAATGTATTCTTCAGGCTCTGGGAGAGCAATGTGAGAAATATCCCGTAAAAATCTATTAGTGTTAATAAAATACCACCCAACAGGTTGTCCATTATCAGCAATTAAAGTTTTCAAAGCAGGTCAGATAACTCCCTGGAATGATTTGTGTGGCCTCTATATCCGTTCTTCTCCTTCTTCCATTTTTTTTCCTTTAATAAACTTTCTCAACTCTTTTTTCCCCCCTCCCTCCCACAGCCCAGCCTGAGTCCTAACCAGTGAATTATGGCACTAATGAGGTGTTTATACTCTCTGCCCATCAATCACAGATGTGTGTGAGTGAAAGCGCCAGCCGATAGTCGGGAAGTGCTGCAGCCTTTGCTGCAGCCAAAGGAATATTAGACTCCAGCTAGATAAATCCCCTGCTCTCTCCCTTTGTTGCTGTTAGCCCCAGGGCAGGAGCAAGCACACTCCATCTGATTTTCCACCCAGCACCTAAACAGGGACATCCTTGCAGCTCATGTGTGTAACCTCTGTCCTCTCATTTGTCTCACTTCACCCCTTACCCACAGCAATGCATCCCTGGAATGTGATATCCCTAACAAGTGAAGGAGCAGCTAACACAGGGTGCCATCAAACAAAGCAGGAGCTGCCCCAAGCCCTCCTCTTTCAATGCTTTTCTCAGCTTTCCTTACCTGTGAGCCTCCAGAACACACATGGAGGCACCCTGAAGGACCAGCACCAAGACCACATACTTCTTTCATTTCTTAAAACAAAACAAAAGTCAGACTTGGATTTTTAACACTGAGGCTTTGGCTTTCTCCCTGCTAATGAATTCATCTGAAAAGAAAATCAAAATGAAATCTAAATGAATAAACACCCATGTTTATGGAGACCTCAAAGAGCTTTACACCTACACAAACCCAGTAATTAAATGAGGTCTCTGTGGTCTCCATTTAGCATAAACTGGCAGACAGTGGGCCAAATTCAGGTGTAATGCTCACAAAGAACTCCTCAAGGTACGTTTACTGCAGCCTCATGGTTCCTGGGGAAAAGACAGAAGCTCCTGGCTGGTGATCCCAGCAGCCTGAACAAAGTGGCAAGCTTCCTGTGGGATCTTTAGGAAAGAGGGTTAGGAGCAAAGAGGAGCCATGGCTAAAGAGGCTAAAATCCTAAAAAAGCAGCTGTTTCTCTTCTAGTTTAAGAACAGGATCCTTGGCAACTCAAGAACCCCCCTCATGGTGTCCAAATCCTACCTGAGGGTGGTGGTGGTTTCACCTGACCTCAGCACATACTAGGGTGGAGCAGGCAGCTTTTCCTCATCCTGTTGAACCACTAGTATATAGGACTTCTGCATTTTTTTTAATTAAAATGATGTTTTTACTTGAATGTGGTTGATCTCTGTGGTGCTTTTTGGAGCAGCATCCCCCTTTTACAAAAATAGTGAGCAGCCATCCCATCTTCCTGCTATTCCCACCATATTCATCTCACCTCCCTCTCACAGGGTCCTGTTCTATCTGCCCCTTTCTTCTGGTTTATGCTCTGCTCCTGTGAATAAAGCTGTCCTTGTGTCCTGCTCCCACATGCTCAGGTGCCCACCAAAGGCAGCTCTGTCCTCTTGGGCTGCTCTTCCATCACCACACTGTCCTTGGGACAATGGCAGCTTCCTCTGGGACAGGGCCATGCCAGGGCACAGATTTCTGTACCCATCCACCATTCTCGTAAGGAAGCTACGGGTCCTTGCGCCAATTCCCGTCTAATGAAAAAATCACATCCTCCTTAGTTACTTCCCAAGAAAACCTTCCCAGTTACCCATGGACCTCCCAGCCTGCTCTTAAAAACACTTGATGGCATTTTCCAGTGGAAATAAAAGCTTTTTGTGAGCCCAGGTACTGGGTCAGATTCTGGTGGGAGCCTGTCCCAGACTCTAGAGGGACAGACAGGCTCATTTCACCTTCTGACAACACTGTTAAGTGGCATCAAGAACATCACCCTGGGGCCACTCTGCTTTTGGTGCTCCAGCAAATGCCTCTGGAGGTTGCTGGGGTGCCTTGACCTCCCACTCTGTCTGCTGGAGAGAGATCTGGATTTCCTGGTAGGAGGAGGGATGGGAAGGGGAGAGAGGGAGACAAACAGGCACTGGGTTTGTGGTGAGCAGCAGGGAGGGAGGACTTGGCAGCTCTTTGGAGCAGAGCAGAGCAGGAAGTCTTAATCCTTGGAGCTGGCTGAGTAACCTTGGTGGTGACCTCCCATCGTAGGCGCCAGCGCTCTCACATGGGGGAAACAGTGGGAGAGGAAAAAACAGAAGCTGAGAGAAGTTGGCACAAACAACCCCTGCAACACAGGGATGATGGGACACCATCCTAGGAGGGGACAGCAGACTCACTGCCCTGAGCATCTCCTAGATTCCATTTCTGCTCTTAGGGGTTGTGTTTCTATTTATGTTCCAAACCAAGTGGTTGGGCTTTCTCAAGAGCTTGGCACGTTAGGAAAATGCGGTTTTGAGTGTCCCAGGGCTCCATGCAGATCACGGGGTAGGTGTGCTGTGCTGTCTCAATCCTGAATCATCCCACTGGTGACATGGCCAGGACGTGCTATGGCTCTCTGACTCACATGCCCAGGATTCCTTCCTATGGAAAGCAGAGCGTGGGAGGGGAGGACACAGAAGGGGTGCACAGCCACATCTCACAGCTGGGAAGAGAGGAGAAGGTCCTTGACACGAGAGCTGGGAAATGCTGAATATCCCACAGTTCAGCTAAAGCCACAGGGAGCTGCTGGGTGAGAATTGCCCTAAGAATTCAAGTTCTTACAGATTTTATCCTGACATCCCAGGCAACTACAGGACAGGGATTCCCCACTTCACCACAGCCACGAATGAGGTAGTCTCTGTGCATACAAGTTGTATGTTCTGTTGCTAGAATTGCTAACTCAAAATATAACTTGTCACTGTTTTTTTTAGCTATCTCTTGTCCCTATTTTGTCCAGTGCACAGATTAATACTTATTATTAAATTTATACAAAGACTTTAGCAGGGCTTAGCAAATAATTTCCTTCCATCACAGAAACTTCCTCCAAGGAGAAATAAAGTAACCACTTAGCAACACAACAACATCCACAGAGAAATATACAGGTGCTGCTGATGCCCATGAATGTTCTGAGACCATTTGTGCAAGCAAATGAGAAAGTTCCTCTTACTGCCCCCAGCACCCCCTACCTTGCAGCAGGGTGAGCAGAGCAGGACGTGCCTCCACACACACCCCAGAGCCTGGGAACGAGGGGAAGAGTGTGGGCAGCACATTGATTTATGGGTAGGAATTCCATGTTTAGGACAATGCTTGGAGTCAGCTGAAAATCATTAAGTTTGGTGACTTGTGTGCTTTTGAAATCCATGTCCCAGCCAGGAGTGACTCATGTGGGGAACACACAAGGATCCAACATGCACAGGGACCCACACAACACAGCTGAGAGAGGTGTGAAACTAAGGAAAATTCCTCCTTAAGGACACCCTGAAATATGTCACACATGGCACTGGCACTGTTAATCCCACATCATTTCTCCTTGCACCATAGCCAGGATGGTAAAATGTGCCCTCCAAAGTCAACACAGGCTTTTTGGACAATGCCCAGGATCTGTGTGCTGGGCTGCCTCCAGCAAAGCAAGGCAGGCAGGACCACATCACAGCCAGAGGCTGGATTGCCACAGCAGGGGATAACTTGGAGCCAGCCTGGGCAAGCTGGAGTGAAAGCATTGATCCAGCCCTGCCAATACAGGCACAGGGAGCCCTGCTGGATTTCCTCTGCCTGCTGAATTGGACTACATAGGGAAATAAGAGCCAGAATGGGAGCAGGGAGAAGAGAATAAGGAGGAAATCACACCCCATAATTTTAAGCCTCTTCAAGGTAGGGATTCAGTCCAAACTAATTGTTTAAATTCACTTTATATTCAATGAGAAAGAAAGTCCTTGCCAGAATGGAATTTCTCTCATCTTAAATTAGGTGGGATACGTGTTCCTCCTTACTGTTCTCCATTAACAAGAAGGGAAATTTAGACAATTAACTTAGTCTGGATATTTTGTTTAAGAAGACTAAAATTAGGTGAGATGAATCCTACCCTAAATGTCCTATCCAGGTGAGTATGGCTTATGTCTGACAAAGTCCAGCTTCACTCTCTCATGCCCTGACACAGCATCTGCTGTTTTCACCACCTTTTCTCCCACTGATCATCATCCAGCCCCTGGAGAAATCCAGGCAGCTCCTGCCACCAGGATGCCACAAATTGGCAAATTCTCACTGACACAAATAAAGGCAGGAGTTTGGTGAATACATTGATGAGAGGTGATTGGCATCACACTTAGCTCAAACTTCTTGTGCCAGTCACATGGGGGGACAACCTCTCTGGAAACCGCCTATTTGTCCTGTTTCTAAGCTGGATGAATTAGGGGACTATGACTTTCTCCCAGGGTGCTGAGCTTTCTTTCAGCTTCCTTTCATAACAGCCACAAGAGCTGCAGCTCATGAACTCTTTCTCTCCTTCACCTGCCTTTGCTCTCCACTCCTCCAGCACAGAGAGCCCTGTGCTGAGCTGAGCTCAGCCATTCTGGGATGGAAAACAAAGGCAGCTGCCAACACACAGAGCTGCCATCAGTCCTCAAGTGCAAAGGAGGTGCAATCCACCTCCTCTGTGCCAGGTTACACCAACTCCACAATCCATGACATCCCTGGCCTCCCTCAACAGCTCCAAGCAAACTGCACAGGCTTGAGCTGATACAATTAGTCTGCCTCAGCCCTGGAAAAGGAGAACCCATGAAAAGCTACACTGAATCCTGCCTCTTCCAAACCCTCACAGCTTCCTTCTTTTCCTCCTTCCTTCACTTTTATTTCTGTAATTATTTCTCCCCTTTCTTTTTTTCCCATTCTTCCCCCATTAACAGGGGAAAAAACCCAAGAGAGAAAACACAGGCAGCCAAAAGCTCATTAACATACTTGACCTTTCTGAAGAAAATTAATTCCAAATTCGCACATACCGGCTGTGTTGCTTGGTTTTGTCAAAACGGTGGCATCATTAGAGAGGAGATGAGATGGCTCAAGGGGACGGGGTGTCTGCCACCTCAATGGAACTTGCGCCGAGTTACTGAGTGCTGGCACAAATAAAGCAATGACATGGGCCATTCTGTCAGCTTTTCACATGAAATTAATCTTCGTTTCGTTGGCTGTGTAAATTTTTATCACCATGGAGTGGGGGGTGATGAATATACCAAAGCATCCTGACAGCTATGGCCTGAAAACTCGAGATTGTCTCAGCATCTTAACCGCAGTGGTGCTGGAACAATCCCCCTTCCCCGGCGCCGTCTCCGTGCGTGTGTGCGCGCGTGTGCGTGCGCTCCTGTCGGGATGTGTGAGCCATTCCCTGACACTCTCTCTCCACTCCAGTGTGCTGTGGCCTGGGAAATGCTTGAGGTTTGGATTTCCTGGCTTGAGGGCAATGGCAAACAAATTACTGCTTCTCTCTCACTCTCTCAGTCCCAGTCCAAAAGCCAGTTTGGGTCCCAGCATGCTTTGCAGGGGCTGGCAGGGTTTCCTAACTGATGAGCAAAAAGAGCAGCTCTGCCTTCTCCCGTGGCTCTGGAGCTTGATGTTGCTGCTGTTTTTAAGGTGTATGTCATGTTGCAGTCCAGGTAGGGACATGACATTGTTTGCAGCCAGCAGGGATGTGAGAATAACACACACCTCTGCAGTGCCACACGCACCTTTCTGCCCCAGACAGCTCCGACGTGAACATGAGCATTCACCAACAGCTGCACCCACACAGACGTGTGAGCAGCCTCAGCTCTCCCAGATTTTCCCCCTGCCAACAGCAGCATAACCCATCCTCACCCTACACCAGGATCCACAGCACAAACAGCACCCAGGAACCTGCAGATGTCCCCAGGGCCACAGTTTATTCTATGCTCTCTGAGACAGATGAGAGGCTTACAATTTAAGTTCCTATAGAGCAGCAACACAAATTTCCTAGGGATGCTTGTCTCCAAAGCAGTCTGGTTTCTGCTGGCCAGACCCAGACCCACAGGGGCTGGCTGAGAAAAGTGACCAGGCCTCTGGCCATTATCACTCATGTGGCACTTGCTAGTCAAGGGCATCGACTGCTCTTTTCAGAGCAGCAGAGAGCTCAGCCAAAGCCAATCACCCCCCTGCACTCAAACTGTCACTCAGAGGCAGCGTGCTCAGTGGCAATTGTTTGCTTACACTTTTGACTTCAGCAGGAAAATCTGGATTTGCCCCCTGAAATTTAAGCATGCATTGCTCCCCAAATTAGTGAGTGCTCATTCCAAAATTCACTTGTGTGACTGTTTGGGCAAACTGCACAATGACAGAGGTATATCCTGACACAGGTGTACACAGTCTGCAACCCTAACCATGAACGTGGACAGTATTTTCAGCCTGGAGAACAGAATTTGTTATCAGTCCAATTCCAGACAAGAGCACCTGACAGGCACCTGGCAGCAAGTAAAGCTCACAGCAAACTCAACTGTACAGCAGGTCAATGGACACAATTATCCCTCTGTGAGTTGTTAGACCACAGCTGGTCCATACCAAGTGTGAAGTCAGAAGTAAAAGGAAAGTGCTGATAAACCTGAACAAATCCAACAGGGAGCCATCAAGACAGTGGTCAGAACCCTGGAGGACAGATCCATGGAGATAGCCTGAGGGAAGGGAGTTTGTCCACCCTGTTCGAATTTTAGGGACAGCTACAGCCTTCTTGATACCATGGCAGGCATAGGGAAATACACCCAGGCTCTTTGCTCAGGTGTTGTGCAGGGGAGAGAAAGACAAATTAGGGGTCAAAAGAGAGGATAAGCATTGAAAGAGTGAAGGTTCTGTCTGAACATAAGGAAAAAAACTGGGCTATCACATCTCTGCCTCGGGAGGTTTTAAACATCTGGACTGGACTGGGCTGACGGGACACAGCCCTGAGCAACCTTTTCTGAATTCAGAGTGAGCCTGCCTGGGACAGTGGTTGGACTAATACTCCAGAGGTCCCTTCAGGCTCCATTTACTCAAGTCTCCCACCAATTTCAGCAACACCTTGGCAGGGTGTGTAAATGTGTCCATACATGCCAGGGGAGAAGGCCCAGGCACCCTGGGACACTGCTGCAGCCATGTGCCAGAGCAGGTTGGCATCTGCAGGGAGCGGTGTTCGTGTGCACCCAGAGAATTCCTGCCTCTACATTCGTGCAGGAGGACAACAAAGGGAAGGTATTTGTGCATCTGTGAGTGTTTGTACCCACACATCAGTGAAATGCTGCATGAGGCAATGTGTGCCTGTGCACACAGGGGATTCAGGAGCAGCAGGGTCTGTTTCCAGCTGCATGGAGTCTGCAGAAGAGATCCCAGGGGAAAGCTGCACTAACATGAGCATCCTTCTCTCTCTTGCCAGCCCTTTGTGGCTTGTTGAAGTAATGTAGTTTCTGAGGGGGGAAGTCTTATATCTTGAGACAAACCACATACCTCCAGGGTGTGCATCCAGCCTGGAAGAGAGTGGAAGTGAGACAAGAGAACAGTCCAAGTCTCTCTGAGGTGTCATTGTGCGCACACAGAATGCAATGACTCGGCCCCATCGGAAGCGATGGGGTGAGAAGAGAGAGCGAGCTTCCTTGAGAGGGCTTCAGAAATAGAAATAGGACAATCCAAACACGCTTCCACTTGAAGTCATTCCCCATGTACATTCCCAAAGCATCAGGGATCCTCTAATGTGATTGTAGTTGGAAAAGGTGTTCTAACCCCTGCATATAGAGGAATGGGAGGTGCAGTAGTGAAGTCTGGTGTCAGAATGCACATGTAAAATAACACTTGGCATCAAGTGCTCTTAGCCTAAATAGTCACCAAAAGAGGTTCTGGTTAATCTCTGATGCTTTAATAACCCTCTTGCCTATCTGGGTAGGAGTAGAGAAGCAGCGCACCCAAATTCCACAGAGATGAATCACTGGGTAACCTGGGGGAACCTGGTCATGCTGGAGTGAAGGGGAATTGAAACAGATTGTCAAGGAGCAGCAAGGCACACGGTGGGAGGAGGGATGAAAGCGTGTCCTGACTGCAGCCTGCAACCTGAGAGGGAAAAAATCCCATCCAAAACCTTCAGTTCCAGACACCGTTTGTCAGAGGAATTTGAATTTCAGCCCTGCCTTGACTGAGGCTGCTCCCAAGTGAGGAGCTTTGCCAGGTGCTTTGGGGGCCCAGCTGAAGTTCACCTGCTGGAGCTCTGGGAGCTGCATACCCAGATCATTCTATCCCACAGGATCGGTGAGGAGGAATTTGTAAGCAGGTGATCAGAATAAATTATTTACCAGGGCACTAAAAGATCAAGGCATTTATTTCTAAAAGATCTCAGAGCATCTAAAGCCTAAAGTGTTACAGTGCTTTCAGGTCTGCCCCCAGGCTGTCAGCCTGTTTCCAGCTTCTTGGAATAAGTAAATGCCCCACTTCCCATTAGCCAAAAAGTAGAAAACTATTCCAAAAGCTCCTTGCACACTCCCCCAAGGACACAGGCATGTGATAAGTATCTGCTTCTCCAGAACACAGAGCCATAAGGAGTATAAAGTTTCTAACTCATATTTTAAATCAAATTCCCTTTTGTGGTTCCAGTAGTATGAAAAGAATAAGAAAAAGAAAGGCTTTGAAAAATGCCTTCTCAGTATCAACTCCAAGTGACACTCCAGGTTTCACTGTAATTCAGTAGAAGTTCATAAATTGCAGACCATGGAAGAGCAGCTGAGGGAGCTGGGAAAGGGGCTCAGCCTGGAGAAAAGGAGGCTCAGGGGGGCCCTTCTGGCTCTGCACAACTCCCTGACAGGAGGGGACAGCCGGGGGGTCGGGCTCTGCTCCCAGGGAACAGGAGGAGAGGGAACGGCCTCAAGTTGTTCCAGAGGAGGTTCGGGTTGGATATCGAGAGAAATTTCTTCCTTGAAAGGGTGGTTAGAGACTGAGCAGTCTGATCAGGGCAGTGGTGGAATCACCATCCCGGGAAATGTTCAAAAACACATGGATGTGGCACTTGGGGACATGGGTTAGTGGCAGGCCTGCAGTGGTTGGACCTGATGATCTCAGTGGGCTTTTCCAACCTGGATGATTGTATGATTCAACCCATGGCTGTTTCCTTGGTAGTGCAGCTGTAACACCAAAACCCTCCTGCTTCCCCTAAAGAAGGTGAACCTTTGGGCTGTGGGAGTGTAACCATGGCCATGCCACCACATCAACAGCTGTGTGGTTTGACTCTCCTTCAACCACTGAGAACACTTTCCAACACTGCAAGATGCTCCAATAAGCTGGGAATGGGAAGCTCCTGAGAATGTTGTGAGCAAAGGGGAACAAACTTGGTATGTCAGGATTTGGAATGCCACTTCTAAAATTGAAGCCATTTACGGTCGGGGTGGAAATGGCCATTTCTGATCACAGCAAGGTTGGATCTCACTCATAAATCCATGTGGGGAGTCACTAGAGGGGGCCAAAAAAACCACCTCAGAACAGCAGGGGCTGGAAAACCAATGTTGAGGCCAAGGACCTGACTTTTACTCTCTGAGCAGTCCAGTTGGAGGAGTAAGACAGGCCCCAGAGCCTCTGCGTACAACGGGTGCCATTTACTCCGGGTGTAGTTCCATTGAAATGAATGGACATCTTCAAGAGGAGGAGTTACCAGTCCCGTGAGTAAATGTGACACAATTTGGTCTTTAAATAGCACTACCCTTTTGATGACCTTCCACAACCATAAAATTAAGCCTAGAAAGACCTCAAGGGCAAAATCAAACTGAATTTGTCAAAATGTGTCAGAAAGAACGCAGTGTGTAGCCAACCTAAGTTGAAAATGTTTCCATACAGGAGAAAGTTGGAGGTCATGGAGGAAACACAAGGATGACAGAAGCCATTTGAAGCCCATGGTTATATGGGATTTATACCATGCAGGTTTCTCATTGCTCCCTCAGCCTCCAAGAAATGTCTGGGGTTTGTTTCAGGAGCACTGAAAAGCTCCAGCCTGGCACAGGATCTTGGCACACTCAGAGCATGGCAGGTCAAAGCACACGAAGGTGGGGGAGTTAACAAGTGCCCCAGTGAAGAGTGGCCATGCCAGGAAAAGGGATGAGCTTTCAGAAAGCCACATTAGTGCTGATGGGAAGTAGCGAAGACACACTGCAGGATCCTGCCAGTATCCAATTACAGAGAGAGCATCTCCCTATTAACCCTGCTGGGCACCACCTCAACAGCCCCAGCAGTGCCTCCTCCTGCCCCTGCTCAGGGGATCAGCACTAAACTCCTGCTTTGTGATTCCTGAGTGCACAGTCATAGGCTCTGCTGAAGGAGCATGACCCTTGAAATCAGCTCTCTTGGCAAGATGATGTCAAACCAGCCATTTCCTCATATAATTTTCTTTTCTGACCAATAGCACAGACTCCAAAGCACATAGGATCATACAATAGAAGAGAATCACAGAATATCCTGAGTGGGAAGGGCTCCACAGGGATCACCCAGTCCAGCCCCTGGCCCTGCACAGACACCCAACAATCCCACCCTGTGCCAAGGGCATTGTCTAAATGTTTCTGGAGCTCTGGCAGCCTTGGGGCTGTACCTGGTGATGCCAAGGCTCCTGACTGATCATACACAGATGTCACCAGGCTCACGGCAGGGAAGCAGTGTCTGTCTGGCTACATTCAAGTCCATGAGGGCTTCTGCCATCAACATTTATCACCCTTGTGTCCAGGGATTTTCCTAGAATACTTCTAAGGGTCTTCTGAAAGGTGACCAATAACATCAAGTCTCCTACAAGGAAACACCAGTTTCCTTATGGAGACTCCACAAACAATGTTTTGGAACCCACAAGGTGAAAAATTGCTCTTTATTTACAGAGAGCTCTGAAATTGCTTCTGCAAAGGCCTGTCTTGTGCTAGACAAGAAAAGGCTCCGTTCTCTGCTGCTGGGCAGCCCTTGGGTCCAGCCCTTCCTTTGCATCCTACTCTCACTGCAAGGCTGTGCCATAAAAAAGTCTGATCTGGTATGAAAAGCTGTCAGTGATGAGAAAGGTAAGATTTGCTTTTCAATTCTTTTCTCCTCAACTGTCATTAAAAATGATTCACGATAAAGCCAAAGTCTACACAACTACATGATTAGAACTGAGACCTACCATAAATTAAAAGGCTTTTCTTTCTGTTCTTCCCTGGCTGGGCTGTATCAGGTTACCAGAACAGAATAAATGCAGCAATCCAGAGACAGCCCAGCCTGGTGACCAAAACTCAACTGCTACTAAAGGTAAGTGATATCTCAAGAAACACATGTTGGTTCCATGGCTTAAAACAATGAATCCTTGTAGAAAATCATAAAGTTTGAGGTTTAAAAAAAAAAAAGTTACATTGTAAAATGACATTTGCCATAAGCAGCAGACTGTCAGGGCACTGATACCATGTGCTGGGGTACTTCTCCAGGGCTGCTCAGCTGGGGAAATGAGAAAAAAGTGCTGAGCACTGCAGGCATTCCTAAGGTGTTGAAAGAGGATGGACAGAGAAGGCTTTAACTTATATTTTTCCCATGGAGAAAAATGAATGAATTAATAAAGTAGGAAGGAATAAAGGAGAAAGGAAAGGAGAGAAATTTAAGTGTCTTGCCTTTATCTTAAAATCAAAAAACAGAGAGGTTTTAGTTAAAGCTTTGATTTTACATTTTGAGGAGGAAGAAAGAGTAAAAAAGAAAGAAATCCAGAAAATCTGGGGCTTGAATGGAAACTTAAGATATGGAAAGCAAAACCATGTCATAAATATCCCTTCACTAAGAAAGAATAAATAATAATTATGTTATAATAAGGTTCTATTATGATACTACATCCCAGCCCTATGTTTATTCCAATGCCAACTGCATATCCACAACCATCAGGCATTAAATATGTTGGCAAATCTATTTTGCCAAAAAGAAGGAACTTTATGTACTATCAATGAACATTATGCCCCACCACCACTAAAACCCAGGATCTGACCAGGCCTTTTAAGGCAAGAGATACAAGGTCACAAGGCAACAAGAATTAAGACAGTGCAGGTAAGTCTTCTCTTTCTGTTGCCTACACTAAAACCAAACACAAATTTTAATTGTTGAAAGTTCTGAACCATTTGGTTCAAGTGTCCTCAGTCCTTTTTTCCTACCTGAACTGGAGAAGGGAAAAAAAAACCAAACAAAAAGGCCTAAACAAAATAAAACTATGTGGGAAAGACAGCTTTGCTTTCCATCTCTACAGAGTAGTTGGGAGTTTTTCCTGAAAATCTCTCTGCATGAAATCAATGCTACAAGTCTGTCAAGGCTGGTGAGATCTGCATCCCAGTTTTCCAGAGCCTACATGTGATATCCAGTAGCAGCTGTTCATGGATTTTTCCCCTCTGAGGGTGTGTCTGGACTTGTCCCCAGATCCCCCTCTCGAGGCTGGTGCTCACTCCTGTTCCTCTGGGTGCTCAGTGTTGCTGGTTCCCTCTGGATCAGCCTCCCTGATGGCATGGCCGTTGCCATAGAAACCACTACAGTAGCATCACAATTTCCACCAAGATGCTTCAGCAATTTACTCTGGTGATTAAACTGCAGCCATTTATTGCACAGAATAAATAACAGGGCAATGGTGAATAATGGGGCTACGACTCCATCGATGGGTCCTGGTGACATCATAAACCACAAGAACCAAGCTCAAGTCATCACAGCTCCCAAGATGGAATTATAATCTCCATCATTCACATTGAGCTCTTTAAAGACATTTGATCTAACTTATGGAGCCAAGAAAACGAAACGAAGAGAGGCAGAGACAGACCATGAGGCTCTCAGGCCAACCACGGAGTGTCCTGGCCAAGAGAGGGGACAGACAGACCGCCAGGCAGCAGCACAGCCAGGTACATACTGAGGGTGGGGACAGACAGACAGACAGGCAGCAGCACAGCCAGCACCTCTCTGGCTCTGGGATGCTGCTCAGCATCGATGCCGCCTGTGGGATCTCAGCCCGCCGGGCTTGGATGCTCCTGCCAGGAGGAGCTGTGCTCCCAACAAGGAGCCCTGGCAGCACTGCCATTGCAAACTGTGCAGGGAAGACTAAACAGGCACAAAGAACGGGCTTCATTTCCCCTGCTAGCTCCTTCTTGTTCTCATGGAGTGTGATCACCTCTCTCCTGAGCTCTGAGCAGGCTTAGGTTTAGGAACAGTCTCTTCTCCAAGCACTGAAGCAGCACAGTGGCTCTGCATTCCAATGGGATCAACCAAGGAGCCTTTTTTAGTGTAGACCAGAATAATTTGCTGACTTTTCTCTAGGACCAGGTCCTGAGCAAGCTGTGAAGTGCTGACATAGACTGAAAGGAGCTGGGACTCTAGCTTCAAGCCCACTGTGCTGGGACAGCCCACACCTGCAGCAAGGGCTATGGAGCTTGAATAGCATTGATTGTTTTGGACATTATGGTCCATTAGATGTCATTTACAATACTGAAGGATCAGAGAACAGAAAGATCTATAAGACTAGTGATAGCAGATGGAATTTCTCACTCATATAAGTTGTTTGTTTGACTCCAGTGCTTACTCAAAGTTACATTTAGCAACTAGCAAATGTGAGGCTTTTTTTTTGTCCTGTTCTTCTGAGAGCTTCACACAGCCAGCTCTTTGTTTCTTGATGCATTTGATAACATAGAAGATGCAAACAAGTCATTCCAGGCTCACTTTCTTCCTTGAGCTCTTCAGACTGCAAAAAATAAATCCCAGGTGGGAAATCTCAATAGAAATGCCAAACCAGTGTTAGACTGGGATGAGCCAAACAGAGAGCCTTGCCCAGCCAGAGCTCCCTCTCATCACCATTTCCCAAAAAGAACTTCAGGATCAAGTCAGACTCATTCTTCCTTGAGTGATTTCTCTTTCAATATATATACTTAATGGTAGCATTTTAGAAATCACTCATCACTGCCCTAAAATGTGATGCTATTTGAGGTCAGTGCTGTATTTTCCATTGGGGACAGTTTGACCAACGCTGAGTACTCTAAAATTTCCAGCCCTACACACATATATGGAGAAGAAAAGAGACTGTAGGATGATACATGTATCTTAATGTACCATACTAGACAGAGAAAAAAACCACATTTTTAATAGCTTTCTCTATTGATTTCAGAACTATTTATCATGTGACTGCAATAACACACATTTACAGACTTTAAAAACTCAAGCACTGCTTCAAGAACGCTGGGCTTGACTCCAATCTCACTGTAAAATGGTAACATCTCCAATGAAGATAATTACCCCATGTCTATGGGATCAGAAATGGGAAATTTTGCCTCATTGTGCTTCATTTTTAACCTTCTTTCAGGCAGGAAGGTGTGTGGACATGCAGTTTAGAACTGTTCATACCTTTTACAAGTTGGTCAGAAAAGCACTTTGGAGCTGTTTGTGCCCATCTCAGATCTGAATTTACTCCTCCTCCCGTACTGAACCTTCTCTATGGCTGTCACACATCCTCACTCCTTTCAGGTTTTGTCTCTCCTGCTCACCTTTCACCCTGTATTTTGTATTGTTACAAAAGGAACAATTCAGCTCAGAGGAAGTGAAGATTATAATGAGCAAACTCCCTTTTTGCTGCAGAGCCCACCTGGGGGTGGTGGAACCCTTCTCTCTGTCACCCTCCTCAGCAGCAGAAATATCACACTAAGGTGCTCAAGCTGATCTGGAACAAAGGCTGCTGGCTCCTATTCCCTGTAAGTTTATTTTTCAAAGGATGAGTCCTTTACCTATATTGCCTTAGAGAACAGACAGGGTTACATAAAAAACTGCACGGCAGCAGGATGATGAATTGCTATGGTTAATTAGTAATTTACTAATTGCACATTCTAGCAACCAACCAGGATCTACACTCTCTCAAAGTAAACTATTACATACAGAAAAAAGAGAATGAATGGAGCAAAGTATTCCAGATTCCAAGATCCCTGGTTTGGAAAATACCCTACAAACACCACGGAAAGGATAATTTTCCTAATGTTATAAATGAGATAGTAATGATGACAAGATTTCCAGCAGACATTTCCTCTTTATGTAAGAAAGAAATGGCCACATATATGAGGTGAGACTGTTCCCTTCTGCCATCACAGAGCACCAACTCTGGGGCCACTTCTAGAGGGACCAAAACTGATAGCAGGAAACAAAGCAAAAAGCAGAACCACAACCCTGGAGCTCAGGACAGCAGTCTTTGGCCTCTTCAAGGATCTACTCTGAGGAACTGCATGGGACACAGAGAGGCCCAGAAATGCTGGTTGACTTGCACCCCTTTTGAGCACTGTGTGTTCTGTAGCTGAGGTGCTTCCACAGAGAAGGATGCAGGATTTGGGAGATGTGAATCACCTTTTCCTTAGTTCACACAGAAGCAGACAAAAGCCAAGAAAGGCTCTGATTAGACACTCCCAAGGCAGTCTCATCTCCTGGTGTGTGCATGCTGTGTTTGTGGAATGCCAAGGGAAGCTGGAGGAACTAAAGCAATAAAAGCCCTTTAAAACACAGGGTCCATTGTCTCCCCTGGCCAAATTTGCTTTAATCAGGTGCTGGCTCCATTTCACCTCTTGAACATGAGCTCCCAGATCTGCAAGGCACACTGAACCAGTGAGCAGGCACTGCAGGAGGGGAAATAACCAAAGCTAAACTTCACCTGGCCTGAGATTACTTTTTCCCTTTCGTCTCTTTGCCCAGGTGATGAGATGCTCTGACCCAGCCATAAGCAAAAGAACAGAAATAGAAAAAACAAAAGCTACCAGGAGGAAGAGGGAGCAATGTAAACTGCCTGTTGTTCTGTGCATGCTCCCCCCCCCCTTCTTTAATTTCAATTTGCAAAGACAGTGAAATGGAAAATGTGCCTCTAATTATTACCCCTCTGTTCTTCCTAAAAGCCTCTCTCTGAACTTTTAAGTCTCCTCAAGTTTCAGGTCCTCTTTTTCTCTCTCTCTCTTTCTCTCTCCCCCTTTTTTATTTAAACTAATCTAAAAAAGCTATAAAAAGCCTCTGACACTATAAATTCCCTTGTAAACCCTGGTTTTATAGGTTTAATTGCCTCATTTTACTGCCTTGCATGCTTTGTTCCTTCAGTATTTTAGAGAGCTGCCCCAGTATTTAGTACAGGCAGGCAACTTGGGGAAAGAGAGACCAGCTCAGAGCCCTGGACTAGAATTTGGCTGTGGTCAGAGCTCTGGCATGGTCAGCACCCTACAGAGACTGAGTCTGGAAGTGGCTCCACTCAGGCTCTTGTGTGTGGGATGCTGACCCAGACAAAAACAGGAAAAACTCAGCACTGGGGAGTTCAAATCCCCCTTGATGGGATAAAATCACGCTCACAGACCTGGAGGGAATGAGAAAACCCTCACAAAGAATCTCTCACAGGGGAAGGGTGCTGGGGAGGATTCTTCTTTTTCTGTTACAGGAATAGATTCTTCCCTGAGCATCAGCAAAGCACAGTGCAAGAATCCCAAAGATTCCCAAGCAAGCAGCAAGGGCTCTCTGTGGTAGCTGCTGTACAAACATGGACAAACAAGTGAGATCCTAGTCCAGGGAGCTCCCCATACAAATAATTATCCTCTTCAAATAAAGGCAGGGGGATGAGTGTGAAAATCCTACCAAGATTCCTCCTGGATCCTTCATAATCTCTCAGTCACACTTTTGATCTCAAAGCCTTAATGCCCAAGCAATCAGCAAAATCCACCTTGGCTTCAGACACGCACATTTCCTAATTATGCCACTATCTGCTGAATGGCTTCCACAGATCTTCACCAGATTCTGAGGCTGTGCCTCACCCTGACGGGTGCAAAAGGAGAAAAGACACACAGGGAATTCATATGGGGAGCTAAAAGCAGCCTCTGTTTTTATTTCAGGGCTAGAACTGCCAAACAGACTTGGAGAAATGGCCCACAATCACAGTGCAAGATTTTTTCTCATTAAAGAACATACACACCATGTTTCTGTGCAGGTACTGCCTCCACAGCAATCCTCACCCATGGCATGGAAGTTTCACTCCCTGTCTTGAGCCTTGGATCCAAGACTCTCATGTCCAGCAAATGGAGCAGTACAGGCACTGCAGACCTTCCACCAAAAGGCTGGGGTGCTTTTCCCCTCAATGTTTCCAGATTACATTTTCTGGCTCCCAGAAAACATGAAATTACACCCTTGGTTCCATCTGAGTCTAGAGATTTTTTGCCTATGCAGATCCAGATGATGTGTTAGGAAGAACAGACTGCAGGATTTTATTCCTGGACTCCTTCTAGTACCAGTTCTAATTCAAACATGGGAAATAAAAAATACTAGAAAGAAGGGAGAAATCAATGAAAGCCTAAAAGCTTTCAAACAGTTTGGGTTTGGCTTAACTGAGGAAATGATAAAGGTATCCAAATGTGGGTTTTGTTGGCAAATTAGGGTTTTTTTTTTTTACTCTGTTTTACTAAAGAGGCAAGGCTCCTGAATCCTGATGTGTGTGCAGCTTGCACTAGATTCTGGTTTATGGCATCTTCAGAAAATGTTGAGCATTCTTCACCAAATATGTCAGAGAGAAAGAAGTCTCAAGATTATTAAGTGTCTGCAAGTTTTATAAACACAAGTCAGCCAGTAAGGGAGCAAGATACAAATTTGCTTCCCCATCCTTAATCTAAAACATACATTAGATTTCTTTCTGCTGTTCACCAAGTTGCCATTCTCTGAAATGCTTCCCCAGCCCAGTGAAAAGGACATACACTTTATGTGAAGAACTGAATCTGCTTTTTGTACTAACCAAAGTAAAAGAGTAACAACCTCTTTATTTTTCCAGACCACTTATGATTTTATATACCTGTATTGTATCTCTCCTCAGCTACCTCACAGATCTCTGCTCTATTTAACTGCCCTTCATAAATATAATGGTTTTCCCTCTCTTGCCTCTGCATTTCTTTTCTTAGCTGGGTTCCATGAAGAAGAAAGAAGAAACATTCCCTATTTGTGAAAAGGGAATTTAAAAGTATGTGTTCACACGCAGGTACTCCCTGTGAACAAGCAGATCCTGAAAAATTACCCTGCTTGCTTTAGCCATTAAACTGTTGGCAGCAGGGCAGGCAAGAGGGATGGTGATGGAAGGAGAGAGGCACTCAGAGGATCAAAATCTGCAAGAAAAGGAGGTTTAAAACAAATGAACTGAAAAAAGAACTTGTTGTTGGTGAAGTTGATCCTTCATGCTGCTCTGCTATCTTGTAAAAGGAGTTTTATTTGCCTTTTTGTGGGAGTCCTGGGAGGAAACTATTAAAGCCCCAGGCTTCAGGCAGTTTGTGGGGATGTGGATGCAGGCACAGGGGTGGGTGCGTGTGTTTGGGCGTGCACGACTGCATTTTCTCCCTCCCTTTTACAAGGGCCGGTCAGGTCACAAGGTTAAAGCCAGGGGGGACTTATTTTGTGTCGTAAGAATTTTTACAAAGTGTAAAGGATCAAAGTAATTAGCTGAGGGTGAGAGCCCAGGACTGTCAGAGAAGCAATGCAGCCCCTGCCCGGGAGTCCTGATGGCAGCCGGCCGGCCTCAAGCTCCAGATCCTGGGAATAACCTTACCCAGCAGGTCTGCACAGCACGGGGGGTGCTGCTCCTTATGAAACTTGTAAGGAAGAAGAAAGGCAAAATTTTGGATGGAGCAACTGGAAAATGTTCCAGCAATGTGGCTGAATAAAACCCAGGAGCTTTTAGGTGTGAACATTTTAAAGCCAGCTGTCTGTGCTGCTGTGAGAGCTGCCAAACCTCGCTGGCACTCTTTGGAGAGCAGGTCATTGCTTCCTGCTCCCAGCTGGCCAGCAAAGATCATCCCAAAGTGAGTCAGGACTCTCAGTCCTTCAGTTTGCAAACAGGCAAGACGGGAAGAGGCACACAGAGTGATAAATTAGCAGCATCAAAACAGAGGATCCTAGGGGTGGATCAAAGCTACCTCCAAGTGTTTGCCAAGAACTTCCTCCTGGAAATCTTTTTCCCTGTGCTGGCTCTCCTGCTGCCTGTCCTTGGGATGCTCCTGATGCAATTCAAGTCCATCCAGCAGCACCCTCAGTAAAACAAGTCAGGCCACAGCACATCTCTAGTGTCTGGGCAAGGAAATCCCCTATTGCACCACTGGCCTGGGCTTCCAAAGTGGACAGCCTTAGAAGCATCCCACTCACTCCTTTCCAGATGTTCACAGGAAGGAGCTTTGCCTCTAAGCCCACACTGCTCATCTTGGGAAAGAACCTTTGATGAAATTGATCTCCTGAGTCCCTTCAAATAACTCAGAGTTTTATTCCTGGAATGACAGGGGTACATGAGCCCAGCATCCACTGCACAGCAAGAAAATCAATTGCTCCTGACATTGCACAACCCATCCAAGTGCTCTGGGATCCTTTTTTTTCCTGTTGTACAGACAAATATTCAATATTGGGAAATATATGGTTTTTTAGGAGAAGTTTTTAGGAGAAGAACTGGGATGAGATCTGTAGGCAAAGAGACTGCCCTACTTATGCATGACTGCCACAGCTCCAGGGGTCGCTCACATGTGTAAAATGCCAAACTACACAGCACATGAACATGGAGTGCAGCCCTGGAGAGCCTCCAAGGCCCTGGAGTCACCCATGGTTTGGACTGGCACTGGTAACTGAGAAGAATTAGTTATGTTTTAAATACAGACCAAGCTCTTCCACATGGCCACAGAAGGACTTGCTGGGCACTGGCCAAGGCCACCAGACCCCTCGCCTCTCCCAGACTCGTTCAGCAAGAAGATAATTAGCTGCCAGTCTAAGAAATCAAGGGGATAGGAAGGAATTACAGAGAGAGACTGAAAATCCCAGTTATCCCTGTATCACAGCTGGAAATGAACTGTGCATCCCCCCTCCCTGGAGCACTGGCATGATAGAAGGAGGTGGCACTTCTACACCCTACCTGCAGCTGCTGTGTGGAAGGAGGATATTGACTTACACAAAAGCTTCTTTTTTAAACGACTGCATTAGTTTTATTAAATGTTTGTAATCTATGTTTCACCTTTCCTCCCCAAATTACACTCATCTTTGTGAAAGATTAAAATTTAGCTGCCTAACCACAGCTTTGGCTGCGAGCCGCCGCCAGCCCCGGTGAGGATGAGTTAGTGCTCGTGGAGTTATTGATCTCCAGGCACAGATTGCCTGGCTCATGAGCCTCATGTCTCCTACCCCACACTGAGACCTGCCTCCCCTTGGCATCCCCCTGATCTGAGCCTACTTGAGATGCAAAATGCAGAGCTGGCAGGTGTGGCTGCACCATGGCCCACAGCCATTTATCACACACTTCTCAATAAGCTAATAGCCCTAATGTGTGAAAATTGATTTCTGGGGTGAATGCAAAAGTCCCAGTGATTTACACTCTATTTCCAATTGATGAGGCTCAATTGATTTCAACGAGTACTAAAATATTTAGCATAGTGGGAGGCAGAGGGAGGGGGTGTGGGGAAGGCTGGGAACAGGGTCATCACTCATGGAAAGCACCCCAGCAGTGCTGGTGAGGAGCCCTGTCAGCCTCTGGAGGAGCCCAGCAGAACATTTGGTGGAGCAGGAAAACTACTTGGTCAGCCAGAAGGAAAGATATGAAAAAACAGAAGGAAAAACTGATGTGTCATAAACACAGCATTGCAGCATTGGGGCGAGCTAAGACTCATAAAATTCCCCTGATTTCTTGGAGGAATAACCCTGGGAAAGCACTTTTGATGCTCTGTCCTGCCAAGGGCAATTTTAACTCAGCTGCCTTTGCTCTCTGACTCTCAGGGGCTCTGTGGGCTGCAGGACAGCACAGCTACACTCAAGATTGACAAGAAAAGGTCCAGTGACCTTCCCATAGTCACCATCTGCCCTGGCAGCAAAACCTGTCCAGCCACAGCTGCCCACAACACACATTTGTGCTCCACAGTTGGATGGCTGGGACAGCCCAGGCTGAGTGGGACACATTGACCCCAAGTGCCAGTGTCCTTCCCAGTCCCTGGCAAAGCAAACCAGGACTTCCAGGAGAAGGTAGACAGGTGCATGGGGGAGGAATGGAAGTTGAAGCACTCTCACAATCTACAGTATTTTCCTGAGCCCCCTCAGCATCTCCTTCCACCTGAGCTTGATGCAACAAACTCAGCACTCAGCACTGACCTTTCCTAAGTCATCCTCCCCTTCCCCTATTTATTAATCCTCCCTTCTCCTCCCCTTCCCTCCCCTCCATAGGGTAAAGTTCTCATTTAGCAGATCAAAGGTTAGCACCTGTCAGACCAAAAGCTTTGAACTACATCTCAGCAATGAATAATTTCCAAGTTCAGAGCTGCCCTCATCTCTCTCTTTGTCACTCAAAAGCAGTTCAGGGTAGAGGCTTGCAAGCATTTCACACAGAATGTCAAACCCCAGAATTTTAGCAGTGGGGTTCAGATGCAGGTCTAGGTGTGAAACTACCAACAATCACTGGATGGTAACTCCTCTGTGAAGTAAGAGAGTTTTCACTCACCACACACACTTCCCTCAAACCTTATCAGGACAAAGTGGAAGCGCTGCTCCATCACAGCTCTCATAGTCCTGTCTGTGCCTGGAAACCCAACAGCATTTCAGTCCATTTCTCCAGGTCTGGGCCAGCACCTTGATTTTATCTGGCATGTTCTATTTTCTTAGCAAGTGGTGGTGAATTTCCCATATAGGTCTGACTCCTCTGAACTCTTGAAGGTGCTGCCATAAGCAGAATTTCTCTATTTCTTATCTCTCTACTCATACTGCGGTGCAATCATGATGACAAAATGCCCCAGGGACTATGAAACAGCAATAAATAAAGAAACAAAATTCAGCTAAAATAAAAAACTCCTACTTTTACCAAGTTCCCAATGGGACAATAGCAGAAGATGAGCAGCACAATACATTCAAGCTTCATGTACAAAGGACCATGAGCTGGGTCCCTCAGCCCTGAGCCCACCTGCAGGTACAATGCGAGGAGCTCAAGACAACTTTGTTCAACCCTCCAAATGAGAATCCACTTTTGAAACATTTGTTTAACCATCAGAGGGAAAAGCCAGATGATGAGCCTGAGGACAATGTTCAGCTGATGCAAAGCATGGGGAGCCAATGGAGCTGGATCAGTTTAGAGCAGGCAACTCACTGCAACTTTAAACTCCCTTTCAAACATTCTCAGCAACCCCTCAATCTGCCAGCTGCAAAGGAATTCACTGACCACTGTTTACATGATTCATGTCTGGTAGTCTGCTCTTCTTGGAAACTGCAAATGAAAAGCCCAGCTTTGCTCTTCAGCAGTTTTGGTTTCCTGCCTCAAAGCACTGCCCAACCTGACAGCTAAGGAATGCTCAGAGTGTCCAACTGCACACAGGTCTTTGTGCTAACACCAAAACCCAGCCCTTCATTCATCAACAGACCAAGTGCAAACAGATTCTCCCCTGACTGTTTTCTTCTCATCTTGGCAGATCCTTCAGCAAAAAGAAGTTATTTGCCCAAGCAAAAATATTTCTTGCTGCTGGAAAAGGTGTCCTGCTGGCAGGTTTGCTCTGCCCATTTCACTGCACTTGAAATGGCAGAGAAGGAGAAAAGAAGAGATATTAAGGCTGACACCAAGGGCTTTTTGGCAGTGATGAACTCAGTGCAACAGCTCATCCCACTCATCCTCTGATTTTCCAGTTCCCCGTTTTAGATAATTCCTTACTCTTCTTCTTAGTTTACATAGTTCAGACCCATCCTTCCAGAGAGACTAGGATGTGTGAAAAAAGAAAAAAAACAAGTCCAAGTTAAACCCCATGCCAATTGGGCAAACCCAAAGCAATTCTGTTTCCACAATTCCTTTTCCTCTGCCAGTGCCCTACTCCATCAGCCTCTGTTTTTTTTTTCACCTTGCCAAGAAGCTCCAAAGGTGTTGCGCTTGGAAAACCAAGGAAGCACAAGGAAGAGAGCAGGAAGCTCTCACAGCATAAAGCAGCACTAATTGTTATTCACCTTCACAAGAAGATGATGCAGTGTTTAATCAGCAAATGTCCCCATTTGAGCTCTCCAGGTGAAAAATGATATGCAAGTGCAAAGTGTTTCTTAAAAATATTGGAAATACATTTTATAAATAATAAAAGAGCAGAAACTTCCATTTTAGCCTGTGTCTGTTCCTCTGGCCATCCCCATTTCCCTCTCTCCTGCTCACTCTGCAGAGCTGTATAGAAAATCAGAATCCAATCTCAGCAAATCCTATTGACTGTCTCCTGTCACTCACCTGATTAAAGGTTCCACTTACATCCAAATGCTTCAAGCTCACTCTGAGCCATTCATAAAACTCCTATTGAAGGATTAGCTTTCACA
Source organism: Zonotrichia albicollis (assembly GCF_047830755.1). NCBI lineage: Eukaryota > Metazoa > Chordata > Aves > Passeriformes > Passerellidae > Zonotrichia > Zonotrichia albicollis. Next base: position 9,265,617 of record NC_133836.1, on the reverse strand, counting down.
AACTTTGCCTTAATGATTATGCATTCTATTGATCAGCGGGGGAAACTATAAAAATTGACACCAGAATAAACTTTGAAGGACTGCTCTCGCTCAGCAGAACCCGGATCAATTGGAATCGACCAGGATGATAGGGAAGGGGGGAAAACAACCTCTCTCCATTAGCTGGGTGTAATCCTGATTAGCTAAATGGGTGAAGTTTTTTTTCCTATCTGTCTCTATTTGACTGCTGAAATCCAACAGCATCTCAGTGTGGTGCAGATTATCAGACTTTGAGGAAAACAACAAATGCAGTGGTGTGTGTTCATTCCACCTTTGCTCCACAGATAAGCCCTCCTTCACCACTGCTTTGATGTTCAGATTTCCTTATCCCTGCTCCCCCATTTAAAATGATCCAACACACCACAGAGATTATTTTGTTCATGGAGGGAATAGGTATTAGTCACTGATAACAAAAGGAAACAGAGTGTTAATGTGACATTCCTAAGGTCAGTCAGGAATTCTTTGGATTTCACCCTCAGAATTCTTTTCCAAACCTTTTTGGGACAACACATACATACATGCAAGTGTCCTGCTTTGGTGAGTCTGCCTGAAAGTAGGAAACGACTCAAGAGAGATGAAACCAAAACTCTGATTGCTTTTCTAAATATTCCACTGGGATCAATAACAGAAAAAAATTATCTCCTCACAAAATCTGCCCCTCACATCCTTAGACCATCATGGCTCCAGAGCAATAATGATTCCCTGTGTTCACTCTGCTGAGCTATGCTTTCCAACTTCCAGCTGGGATGCACAGATATGGATACAAACACCTCTCAAAATGCAACTGCAAGGTACCTGAGGATACCCAGTTCCAGTTCCTCATGTTCTCTGTATTTTACTGCCTAATTCCAGTCACTGAGGTGTCATTTCAACACAGCCCTGCTCATTTCCTCCCACATGAGCGTTCAGCATTGCCAGACAGCAGCAGGAGCTTCCTGAGAGAGTTTACAAGCAGAGCTGATTCCAGAACTTGGCTAACATCTCCCATGAGTAGCTGTCCTATTCCAAGGAGTATGGACAACATCCAGCTCAGGGAAGCAGATGTTTTTAGTCCCAGAACTGACCTTATCTAAAGCCCAGCCTTACAACCACTGAAGTCCAGCTCAAATTCCCATTGTGCTGAGATATTTTCCCAGACTCAGTTCCAGGTGGTCACTGAAATCCAACTTTCCTTTTTACTGTGAGATTACTCACAGGATGAGCAATCCATTTTCTGTTTGACAACCATGTACCCTTTCTTATATGGAGTCCCAGAAAGCTGGGACCATCTTAGAAGGGGTAACTGAAAAAGAGAACTGACAATAATGGCCAATTTGAAGAAGATTCTTTCAATAAAATCAGATGGCCAAGACATACTTTTCCATTAAAACATTTCTTGAGTTATAGAAACTTGCAGCTCCGAGCAGCATACATCTCAGTTAATTTTAGCAGTCAGGAAATGAGGTCTAGCCTAGATAATCCTCCAGGCTCTTGGCTGAGCCAATGGCACAGGCACGTCCCAAGGTAATACATCCCATCTGTCCCAGAGAGCTTTGGGATGAAATGGCTCACCCTTTCAGGCTAAACACCACCTCAGAGTGCCAGCTATGGCCACCTGCAAGCACCCAGAGAGGAGCAAAAGTGTGGCCAAGGCAAGCAGCCAAAGTCCCCGTGATGAGGTCAGACAATATTCCAAACTGATTCTTGGATATACTCAAGGACATGAACAGAAACCCAAGATGATGCACTCAGTAAAATTGTGGTCTGCTCCAAAGATAAAGTCAGAAATAAAGTTGGTCCTTAAAGGAAAACCCTTTGAGTGCGTGGATTAATTTTGTCAGAAGCTACACCCAGACATACTCAAATTAGCAGTTAATTGTTCCAAAGCCATGGTAATTAACTGCCACCACTTTTCTGGAAGTTACAAATAAATAGATTCAAAGGGCTTCCTTTGCAGAAGAATTCAGACTACACAGCACATCTCCCTCACATTTTTTTAATCTATGAGAAGAGGGTTATTTCCATGATTGGAAGAGAATAGCCAAGTAAGAAAAGGTATCCACTAATAAATGCAATTTCAATAAAGACATAAAATAAGGAACTCAGAGCAAGAGCTACCATAAATAACAGTATTACCTGCATTACATTGTTAGTAAAGATCCAGTCAATGTTTTTTAATACACCCTCCGAATGTTATTTAGTTAAAACTGCTGTCCAGCATCTGTTCTACTCTCAGAGGTTTTTAACAGTTTCTGATTTTTGAGTGGATGACATTCTCATTTAGATTGGAGGCCTCAAAGAATATATGGGAAATCATTAAGTTTTGCAGCAGACCAAAGAAAGAAATCTATGTTTGAACTTCAAAAAGTAATAATAAATGATACTCCTACCAGAAGTGATCCATAATGTATGTGAGTTGGGTAAAAATGACCTAATTGCTGATCTAGGGAAAACAGAAACAATACTTGAATTGTTTACTCCATACAGCAAAGCAGAGAGAAAGAGATATATAGGGATAATAAACTGATTTGGCAAAATTCATTCCAAATCTATACATGATCAATAAGGGCTTGTGGAAATTGTTGAAATATGAGGTAGCTGGCATTCAGCAAAAAGACATTAATAGACATCTAAGTGGCTAAAATCATTTATTAACAAGGTTGTTTCAGAATCTCATGACATGACTAAGGCTGCTGGGTTGGAAGCTCTGCTCCATGCTGGCACAACGTATCCATCAGACTTTATAGGAATTTCCAGAAGTGCCTCTTGTCTGAGCTTTACACACCCTGGGGCTGGCACAAAGGTGCTGACAGGGCACAGAGTCCCTTGGTTTGTCAGGAAGAGGAGGCAGGAAGGGCTCCAAGGGATGAGTTTCACACAAGGCCAACAGGACAACAGAGATGCAAAAGTCCTAAAAGCAACCAGCCCTTTTGGGAACCTCGAGACTTCTCCAGCATGGAACCCCAAACTAATTTTCTGTTTCCAGCTGTTCCTTGGCTATCTCCTGCTCACCTCAAACTGCTGGAAAAGGACCCATTCAATAAGGAGCTGGGAATGCTGAGCCAAGTGGCAGCCTGACCCCAACACCCCTGGATCATTTGGGCCAAGAATGGAAGTTGTTGGGGAATGATTACAAGGAGAGACTACATGTGAGCTTTTGGGACATCAGTGGATAACAGGGTGAATATTTATCTTGCTAAAGAGCAACAAGAAAAAAAAATGCATTCCCTTTGCAGTTGCCAGTGATAATGGATGCTGTGTGAGCTAAAAACCCAGCAGTTAAAAGCTACATTTATTATCACTCTATCTCACACCAGCAAATTTATGATCCCTTCCAGACCTAAAACATCAAAGCAGAGCAGGAGTCAGAGCCTTTTCAGACTGTTAGGGTTTTTTTTTCCTTCTTCTTCTTTTCACATAGATTGCTTTATTTATTTTTTAAAAGGAGGTGGGCATTAAAACCAAAATCTGACCTTTGATCCCCTGAGGCAACTCATTACTTACAAGGGCAAATAGGGAGCTGAAAGTTTTTCCTGCATGAAACCGTAAATAATTCTTCCATACGCCCACAAATCACTCTAGGTTGGTAAAGTAAATAGTAATTGGTGGGTTTCTCCCTAGAGGCAGGTCTGAATGGGGGTTATAGATTAGAGTTAGGGATTTTTTTGTTTAAAAAAATCTTTAGAAACCATGTTTCCCTCAGCTCAGTGCTCCAGATGCTCAGGTAATACATGAAGTTTTGGAGGGGTGGGTATAGGCAGGGGTGTGGGGAGGGGAAGGGTTTGCTGGTTTTCTTCTGTTCAGTAATTTCTCATGCTGGGGTTTAAGAGATTCACAACTTCAGGGCAAAGGGGAGTATTAAAAAAAATTAAACACCAGGTATGTACAACAGCCTTTTCTGTGTATTGTCAACAAGAAAAAGAACCTTTAAAGAAAGAACTCACCCTACTGCAGCTCCACTGATTACTGGGAAGGAGTAGCAGACTTGTGTCCTTGCTTTTTTAATGTGTTACTACATCACACATTATCAGCTTTCTCTGTCAGATAAATTTTACCCAAAACACCTGAACTCTCCCTCACTTCAAACATCTTTTCAGCCATCCCTGTTTTAACTGTTATCAAAATGGTGTTACACAATAACAGTCACAGAGGAATATCTACATAAAAGGAAACTTTCCAGGCTTGGTACTGCAAAGCAGTTGTTACAGCAGCCCAGGGAATGGAGTGAAAGCTCATTGTTATTATCAACACCAGTGAAAATGTTCCCATTCTGGAGCCACCAGACCTGGCTGTCATCAAACCAGGACTGCCCAGGACTGTCACAGTGCAGGAATTTTCTCTGCTGAGAAGTTCTGTAAGAGCTTGCTGAGACCATGCCAAAGAAAAGCCATCAAGTGCAGATTAGTCCTGTGTAAAACAAAATAATCCCAGAAAAAGGGACGTGGGACTGCTACATTTTGATAAGAGAGGTCAGAGCCATGAGGATAGAGAGAAAACCAGTAGGAAACTGGGAATTTATAAACACAACTGATATGTTTCTACCTGCATGAACTGACTGCAGCCACAGTTATTTGCAAGGAGAAAACTGGTCCCAAGTCTGGTTCTATTTCCAACAAAAGCAACAGCCCATAAATCTGTATTTAATAATTGAAACAAACGGCCTGACTCCCGGCCTGGCTGAGCACAACACAGGGGAGAAACTTAAAAATATTGATTCAGACATAGGATTTTTCTACCTGGCCTCTGACTTCTTTGAGACCTTCAAAGTCCAGTGCTAAAGCCACAGGAGTTTCATCTTAGACAAGATTATGTTGGAAATTTCTCATGTTTGCCTTCAAGGCTCCTCAGTGCTGGGGTCCAAGGGAACACCAAGGGAACACTGAGGGCCCAGCAAACACAGCAGCAGGGGCAGGAGCTGCACTGACCCCCTTGACAGAGCCTCCCTTTTACACCCCTACATCAGCCCCAGCTGGGGAAGGACATGGCAGGAACTCAGCCTACTGAAGCTCAGAGCATAGGGAACATTTGTTGTTCCACCCCTCTGAGCTCCAGCTTTCCACAAAGGATCCATGTCCCTGTGGCAGGGACGGCAAAGCCAGGCAGGAGTCACAGAGTCAACAAGGCTGGAAAAGCCCTCCAAGAACATCAACAGTTGCCCAGTGCTGGCAAGGCCACCACTGACCCATGTCCCCAAGTGCCACATCCACATACATGGCTGTTAAATGCCTCCAGGGATGGGAACTCCACCACCTCCCTGGGCAGCCCCAGCCAATGTTTAACCCTTTCCATGCAGAAATTCCTCCTGGCGTCCAACCTGAGCCTCCCCCGGCACACCTGAGGCCATTTCCCCTTGTCCTGTCCCTGTTCCCTGGGAGCAGAGCCCAAACCCCCCCGGCTGTCCCCTCCTGTCAGGGAGTTGTGCAGAGCCAGAAGGTCTCCCCTGAGCCTCCTTTTCTCCAAGCTGAGCCCCTTTCCCAGCTCTCTCAGCCACTCCAGGTGCTCCAGACCTTTCCCTGGACTTGGGTGGCTGCAGTTCACACACAGAATTAGTCAGGTAAAACAAGCCAAGAATTGGTTTTAATAAATTGGGTTGAAAAACACCATCCATTCCAAGTATGCTTCACAAGGAGCTCAGGCACCCCTCCTGAAATAATGGCTATGCAGGCCTTTATTTTTTAACTATTTAACAATAAAGTGATTTATTTTCAATCTCCCAGTTGAATCAGGAAATTGTTGCTATTCCCAGACAGGGAACAGAGACAAAGGAAGATTAAACACCCAAATATCACACTAGAAGCTTTGGCAGAGTAGGAAACCAAACTCACCCCTCCTTTCTGAAACGTAGTTCAGCTTCTTAACCATCAGCCCATCATTCCAGCCTCACGTGATGGGGAGACAAACCCTTCTGCAGGGCTCCAAAGCACAAAGGCAGCAGCCAGTAAAAGATTCCTGCTGGCCCAGGCTCAGATCCTGTCTGGACTGAGGGAACAGGTTTCTGGTTTCAAAAGGAGCAGAGTTGAAGTTGCTTTCCTTCAGTTGCAACCTTTTTAACAAAACAGAGATTTTTCTCCAGCAAGTAAAGCCATAAATCAGGACATCTCCTGAGGTTCTCTTTTTCTTTTTTTTTTTTTTCCTTTTTTTTCCCCTAGTTAGTGTGCCCTGCCTCCCCTTTCCATCCCTCCAGACTTACTTCATAAACATTAGCTTTCAAGCATCTCTTCCCCCAGAGGACATATCATAAACATCATGTTAAATATTTAGAACAGGAAACCACCTCACTTTTCTAGCTACATAAAAGCTATCTTGGGAGGGTGCATTTTCTGTTCTTATGGCTTTTATTTATTTATTTCCTGGTGAAGATCAGTCCAATAATCACTACATTTACCAGGGATGTTTGACAACAGTGTTAAGAAGTTCCCCTGTACTTGGGCAAAGGAAAATACAACTGGATACTTCAGGGATATGCATTTCTAAAGCATCTGATCCTTGAGGGACTTTCCCAGGACTTGGAGAGTCACTGGTGCAACCACAGAGCTGGGAAGAGGGACTCAGCTATAACAAACCTTGCAGCACTCCCATCACCCACTTTAATTTTCAGCTTGTTTTCCTTAACTCCTCCAAGTGTCCCCAGAAACCACTAAGTTAACACACAACAAAGATATTTAATAACAGCCAAGCATTAAACACCACCGAGCACCATAAACACTGGCAACTCTATGCTTGGTTCAAAGCCAGGGGAGTCAAAGGTACATGGCACAAAAGCCTTTTTGACAACTCTCCTGTGAAATGCCTCGTGCCCTTGCCCTGGCTGGATTTATTTACTCAGATCCAAGGAAAAGGGTCCAGCCCAGTTTCAGGCTGTCCCATCTGCACTGTCCCTGTCATTCCTCACACACAGAGCAGCACCTGGGGACTCTGGGCATCTCTAACACTCTCTGAAATACAACAATCCTCAGGACAAGGGGGAATGGCTTCAAACAAAAAAAGGGGAAATTTAGGTTAGATATATGGGAAAAATCATTCCTTGTGAGGGTGGGGAGGCCCTGGCACAGGTTCGCAGAGAAGCTGTGGCTGTCCCATTCCTGGAAGTGTCCAAGTCCAAGATTGTCTGTGGCCTCCTTTCCACACCATCCAGGATTTTATTCAGCCTCCCTCTGAAAACTCCCACTAGTACAGAGACCCCTCCAGCCCAGAAAAACCTCCCTTTTCTACATCAAGTCACCATTCTCAGCTGTTCTTGCAGTCTCTTACTCTGTCCACACTACCCATATAAACTAAATCTCCTGAATTCAAAACTCTCCCCCAGAAGCTGGGCTCTGTAGACCTTTAACATTAATTTACTTTCTCCTAAGCTTCCATTTTTTGGTAACAGGCTGTCCCAAATGGGATGCAATTGTCCAAGCAGAATCTAAAGCACCAAAGCCACGGAGGAAAGAAAGTAATAATCAGCACTGCAGCCCCAAAACACTTTTTTCTTTCACAGCACATTGCAAGGTCACAGTAATTCATTCTCCACCCTCACCCCCGTCATTCTGCCTGGCTGAAACTCAGTCCAGCTTCAGGGGAAGGCAGTGCAACGGTCTGGCAAACCATAATGTCCTGCTTCAGTCCTATTTTGAAGATTTAAAAGGTGCAAAGGGCTTGATGTTGCCTTTTCAAACATGGACAAATCTCACCCATTGTACATAGGTGAATCAAATTTTCAATGATGCAAACTGGAAATGCTTGCCAAGTATGCATGCAAGAGAAAGAAAAACAAAGATCATAAAGATTTATAGATTGCTTTAAAATGCATTCAACCTAAACCATGAGCTGCTCTGAAAAGCACTACCAACCTGGCTGAGAAGTTGTACTTACATGAAGGACTCACTCTGCTGGAACGAGTGCTTTTGTGAAGATCGACAGAATTAACGAGCTAAAAACTTCAGGGTATTAGTTCAGTACCTCACAACAACAATAAAATTAAAAGTTTTATGCCTTTGATTTATATGTTTAAAATTAAGAGGGATATTTCAGGCTCTAAGGGCATGTGGGAACACAGTGCTCCAGCTCTTTATGCTCATGCCTGACACTTCTCACAGAATTATACTGCCTGGTTTCTGTGAGGTTCCACCTCTGTCACTTCAAAACCAGAAATCCAGCAGAGCAAAACTTCAGTTGTGCAAGGCTCTAGATCTACTTTAACCAAACTGCAAGCTGGAACTGAACTAAAATCCCTCTTTCGAGGAACAAATCCCCTTGCCACAGCCCTTCTTTAGCCCTACTGCAAAAAGCTTCCACCTAAAAAATGAGGAGAAATTGCAGTCTCTGCAGCATTACAGGCACGTCCACCTCCACTGAAGTGGGATCATGAATAGAAGTGTGTGAAAATACAACAAGCAGACATCAAACAACAACAACAGATCATATTTTGTGATCAGTTTGTCTCACACAGGAGGGCTGAGGCTGGTTCTAATTTGAATTGAACCAGTTGGCCAGGCCCTACCTTGTATATTATCTTTGGAATGTGAGTCATTTTGTTGGCTTAGTTATTTCTTCTTCTGTAACATGGCACTCCTGACTGCAGTGGAATGTGGGAGCTATTTTTATTGGGTAGTAGTGAAAGGAAGTGATGGATAGAGCTGGTTGGGAACATTTCACCATTTTTTCATTAGAATTTCCTAGCTGCTCCAGTGTGAAGTTATTCACTCTGAAGTAGCTGGTTCCAGATAATATTTTAATTTCAAAATAATATCATAAAAACTTTTCAAAATAGCCCATTTTGGTGTTTTGAAATAGAAATATTCAACTGCTTTTGCCAAAATAATTTAATTTTGACGTTAAAAGAGGAAAATGAAGCTGAAATGTTATTGGAGCCAGGCCTGATGAAGGAGCCATCCCAAGCATGCAAAGCCAACTCCGTTCCTTGCATAAGTACGCACTTGATTTTTTTTTTTCTTCCTTTAAATTCTAACTCTCTAAAGTTTCCAAGGCTTTGGCTCTTCATCTCAATTCAGAACAGTAGCTCATTTTTCATGGCCTCTTTAAGAACTTCAGGAACATCAAAACCTTCCACTTTTTTTTTTTTTTTTTTTTTTTTTTTTTTTTGTTTTGTTTTGTTGGGCTTTCTATTTTTTTGGCAGAACAGGCAGCACACAGTATGAGCAAGGGCTTGGAAAGGCAGAATCCTTGGAACACCTCCTGATCAAGGTCCTCCTGGTACTTCAGCCTGCAGTCCCTACGTGATGTGGTCAAATGGAGATGGTAAACCACATGCTGGAAACCTCCCAGTCCCAGGTGCCCACAAAAGCCAAAAATTAAAAGTGTGTATCCTCAATGGATGACCAGCCACTCCTGAGGCCCTGCCTTTCCCTCTGGGGTTTTCCTAACAGCTTTCACAGGCACGGCCAGCTACAACTTAAGCAAAGCTGGCCAGTGATCTAGGAAACTCTTCAATTATAGATGAGCACCAATAAACAGCCAGTGATTTGCTGGAAATTATGAAGTATAAATAATTGAGAAGCAAGGAGTTGGCCCAGAGGTCCCTTCTCTCTTGCTGATTCGTCTTTAATGCATTTCCTTGATGCAGCTCCCTGCTGTGTTCCTAAGGCTGTGGGAGCAGCAGGATAATGGCCCTGGCAGAATATGCTGACCTGCTTGTGCAGAGTTAAAGATATGTGAACATCCACCAGCCTCAAAGGTGCAACTGAGGAAAGGGGTTTTACCCACCCCACTTCCAGTATGGAAATGAGGGATTTTACCTGAGGACATAGGGATTCTCCAGTGGACAATGGTCTGGCAGCAGCTTGTGTGGAAGAACTTCACTCTGTGTTTCCTGCTGCTTCTTCCTGGTGCCACTAAAGAGGAGATTCCACCAGTGCAGTGCAGGAGCTGCCTGAGGGTGCTCTGAGCTGTGCTGGGAGAGGAGACAGTTAACCTGAGATCCTGATCTTCCAGCCTGGATAGCTCTGGTCTGCAGTGGCTTTCCAAACAGCTGAGTCCCAAACGAGTCTCAGCTCTTGGGGAGGGCATGAAACCAACCCCAACAGCAGCCCTGAAGGTCAGCAGGACCCAAAGATGACAGCACTGCAGTGAGATTCCTCCCTAGGCGAACATGGCTTCATCCAGAGCTTCACCCTTAAGGCAAAGGGAAAAATCCTTTGGGAAAATGGCCCACCATAGAGAATGTATAAGAGGGAATAATTTCCTTCTGTGCTGCTGGGCCAGAGATAATGAAAAAAGCCAAGGGGATGAACAGCAAGGCCCACAAAAGATACCTCCCCATGCCAATCACAGCTGACTCTAAGGGAATTTCACTGTTAAAATCCATCAGTTAACAGCTGTCTCACATCTTAATGCTGATGCACTTTTAGTCTGTTTAATAAAACTGCAGATGCTGCCACAAACCATATAAAATCTTTCACACTACAAAAATTGAAGTCTCACTGGAGACTGGTAGCAGCGGCTCCCATTCAGTAAGCAAGCACTAGGCCATAAGCACATTTATTCTTCACGAGCTTTAAATGTGTCACTGTTAACTTTAATGAAAATCTTTTGGCTTTTGCACTGAAAATGAAATGCCTGATCTATCTGAGGTGTAAAAGATGGGAACCAGGGAAGAAAGATGCTGGAAGACAGAAAAGAAGGTGTTTCATCAGGAGACTTTCAAAGCTGCTAAGGACACTGGCAATTAAAGCATGGGATGAGTCAGGTCTAACTCAGATGTCTGAACCAAGGTTCAGAGCTAATTCCCCTCTATTTTCTCATAGCCTTGGTAAATGAGCAATTTACCTTCTTGTAAAATAAATATTTAAGACTGGGCATATGAAGTGCCCTCTGGACATGTCAGGTTGTCCCCACCAACTCAAAAGAAATATCATAAAAAATGCTCAGCCTGACTTTGAATTTTATCAGGTAACAGAGGACAGCAAACAGATTAAATACTCTTAAGACACTTTCCCAGTTTTAACATGACAGACAAGTGAATGCTGTGCTGCTCCCTGGCTGTCCACAAAACTCACATCCATTGGGGAAAGGAAGAAAAATTAAAGGAGAGAGAGAAAGAAAGAGAGAGAGAAGGAGAGAGAGAAAGAGAGAGAGAAAGAGAGAAAGAGAGAAAGAGAGAAAGAGAGAAAGAGAGAGAGAGAGAGAGAGAGAGAGAGAGAGAGAGAGAGAGAAAGAAAGAAAGAAAGAAAGAAAGAAAGAAAGAAAGAAAGAAAGAAAGAAAGAAAGAAAGAAAGAAAGAAAGAAAGAAAGAAAAAGACAGACATATAAAAAGAAAACAGAACCAGAAGGCAAGTGGGAGAGAGGCTGAGAATGGCAACTGCTTGTGACACTGAGGTCCACCTGCCAGCAACCGTTTTTTACCAAGGAAAGCGCACCAAAAAAAGGGAATTTCAAGACACACACAAAAGAGGTTGGCATGTAAGGAAACAGGACTTCACAGAAGGTATTTCCATTCATTTGTGGCATAACATTTTATTTATAGGAAAAGGATGCCAATAATTTTAAAACACTCATCACCTCCTCACCCCATCTGCACTGCATGGCCCACACTTACAGCAAAGCCAGTGGGGTGAATTTAAATTTAGCTCTTTACCAGCATTTCTGATTTCAGCAAAAGGAATCCATGCTGCCCCCACAAAGGCAGGAGTGGTCCCTGGCTCCCTCCTGCTCCATGGCAGGGAGGAGCCTGGCAAGCACAGAGTGCTCCCGGTGAGAGGAGGTGGCTGCAGAGCTGGCAGTGTCTCCAAGGCCAGCATCAGGGCAGGATGGGCTGATGAAGTCTGAGTAGATGCCACAGCTCGTAGCTTTTAAGATCTCAGTAAACAGTGTAAAGGGACATGGAACCAGGGCTCAGTATGCAGATTTTGCTCCATTATGTTTTTGAGCTGTTTTTTCTCTTTTCACTCCCAGCTATGGAAGACGCCAAAGCTGTTAAATATCAAGTGTGTATAATGGGAATCCCATAAGCTGGGGGAATGGCCAGGATTCAAGGATATGTCCAGAGCAGAAAAAAAACATATCAGTAAGAAAGGAAAAATAAGAAAGAGAGAAATAAGCATAGAGACGTGGGTGGAGAGGAAAGGGAAGAGGGGGAGAGATCAGGCCCATGACTCCTCATCGGCCATTCTGGTTTTTTAGGTCACAGCTTAACAGCACTGCAATGACTTTTATTATTGTTGCTGCTATTATCATTGTTGTTATTACCTACAGCCCTTACCCCTGGTCATAAGAACCTTAAAATAGCACTGGTCACTTAATGACAGGGGTTGCATGTGAGCACAAACACTTCAGGGCACAACACGCTTCCAGCCCAGCACCAAGGGAAGGGTCCCTCAGCACCTCACTCTCCTCAGCCTCTCCTACAACTCCTCCACCACAGGAATCTCACCCTAAACACTGGAAATGCTGTTGGACAGGGCTTGGAGCAAGCTGGTCCTCCCCCTGCCCATGGTGGGGGAGGCTGGGATTAGAAGAGCATCAGGGTCCATTCCAACCCAAGCCTTTCTGATTCTCTGATAACAAAATGCTTCCAGAAGCTGCAGCTCGCACTTGCACACATTTTGTAATCCTGCAACACAACTGGCACCACTACGGATGGATAAAACAACCAGACAAACAAAAAGAAAAGGCTCTTCCCTTCTCATTCCAGCTTCGTGTGGCAAAAATTATGCGACAGGATGAGGGAAGGGGAAGGAAAAGCCACTTTTACTTCCTCAGCCACTTATCTAGGAAGTATCAGCAAATGCAGCTTTGCTCAAGATTATCAATAGCCAGAAGGAGGTCCCTCCCTCTACAACATTTCAGATCCTGCTGGTTTGCTCCCTTTGCACAGGAAAATCTGAGGTGAGGCGGCTGCTGATCCCCAGGTGAGGCTGAGCACAACACAGCCCTTATTAAACAAATCACTGTTTCCCTCCCATCAATCAGTGTGAAATCCCACTGGCTGAGGCCTGAGGGGCAGCACCAAGTCATGGCTCTGGAAATGGTTTAAATCTTGCACAACAACAGAAAAATGAGAAGAAACCACTAAAAAAAGCTGCATCATGCCTTACAGCCTCAAATTCATAATGAAGTTTTAGGAGGTAAAAAAACACTTTAATGGGAACACAAAGTGCAGATAAATAAACTGAAAAAGGACAGAAAACTGTATTTAACAAGTCAACAAGAATCATTCCCTCTTCAAAAATAATTTCTTTCCTTACCTTCTAGAAACTACTCCCCCCCCACATGTCAGGCAAAAGTCTACAAGAAGAAAGAGGGTATTCCCCCCCCCCTTTTTAATAAAATAATCCATTTTGCTTCTTCAGACAAGCTGTTATTCATCTTGAACCTGTCCATCCCTCCCACTGGGAGCTCCAGATGGATTTACCAGCTAATCCAGTTAGTAGCTCCTGCCAGCCATGGCATTCCAACATCCCCTGATACAAAGCTGGGGAAAATTGCCTATGTCCATGTGTCTTTGTGCATCTGTGTGTGTTCAGGCCAGGAAGGGAGAGAGTGACCAAGAAATTACATTAACCCAAAAGCCCCTTCCTACTTTCCCAGCTGAGCTAAACTTCCAAGCTGAGTGGAGAAGCTCTGTCAGAAGCAGCTAAATAAAGGAAAATTATACTAACAGCAAAGTAGCAGCAACCCAGCACCTCTTCTCTGTGCCCCTAAAATTTCTGGTACTGATGTGATGAGAAATGTCTGCTATCATCAGTATTCTGACAAGACAGAAAATACAGGCAGCCACTGCAGAGGTTCATAGACTTTGACCATCAAGTATGGTTCTGCTGCTATTCAGTGACAGCCCTGGTCCCTTCACCTCCCTAGCCCACAAGCAGTTCCCTTTCCTTCCCTTCAGCTCAGGCAGTTGGTCACATAAAATAAAAAATTCAAAAAATAATATGGGCAAAGATCAGAACTGCTGTTGCCACAACAGTTCAAAGGGAATAAAGTTATAACCAAGGGAAAACCAGCAGGCTGATGCTGCCTGTGCAGTGTTGTTGTACCAGGGCTTTGGCCTACAAGTGCAACTGAACAGAAAGCTGCTGCTTTAATTCTAACAGTGCAATGCTGGGGCCATACCTGCAAAAAAGCATCACTTCTCCAGGAAGACTATTTGGATAGCTCTGCCTCCAGATTCTTCCACCTTGACAGCAGGACAAGACTGATGGAGAAGCTGAGGGAGCAAAAGAGGTTTTGGAAGACCATCTAAGGAGCCCAGGTACAGACATGGAGAGGCTGGATTTGCACATCAGTGAGAAAAGCACCTGGAAGTGTCTCCTTGGTGAGTGTGGAGATGTGCTGGAGTGCTTGTTTGTTGTTGCAAGCACTCAGGATTGCTTCCAAAATGGCTCCAGATCACTGGATGAAGCCTCAGCTGCTCACCCCTGCCACTCCAGGTCACTCCTCCTCGGAGAGCCGCTGCAGCCGGAGCGGGAAGGTACTACAGCGAGAATCACTAAGTGGGAAATGAGCAAGTGTCACGGAACAAAATCAATAGCCTGGAGCCAAAGCTGTTTCTCTGCCTTTCCTGTCTCTGATTTGTGTGTGCGTGTGACTCCAGGGCTTCTTTACCTCCTCCACCCCTTCTTTCCCCGCCGCTGCGCTGCGAACGCTGCGGAGCGCGATAATGAGCGCTGGTGTCCGAGCCACCAGACAGGCCCATCACTGCAATCAGCGCAAGCCGAGAGATCGGGGCCCGCGGGCTCATCAGGCTGTCCCGGCGCTGGCCAGCCCCCTGCACGTGAAGATGCCAATCTCGCCTCTCCTCCAGCCTCCTCCTCCTCTTTGGCAGCCCGGTCTCCTCACCCTCCTCCCCCTGCCACGCTCCCCTGCCGCCCTCCCTCTTCCCTCCACCCCTGCTCAGCACCAGAGGAACGCCAGCCTGGGCCACATCCCAGCCCTTCTCCCTTAACGATTCTGATAGGAAATGCCCAGCAGGCTGAAGCTTTCCTAGAAAAGCAAGGGCAGGTCGGAAGGCATATGGTTGCTGTCCTCTAAGCTCCGGGTGACAAGGTCTGTGATGCTGCATCCTTCCCAGGCAGAAAGGGGGAAAAAAGAGAGAGAGAAAGAGAGAAAAATCGCCTGCTTGGGCTTTGGGAAATCACAAGCTACTCCCTGCGGGGAGTGAACCTCTCCGACCCTGTGCCATACTGCTGGGCACTGATCACACCACGCTGGCGTGGCAGAGGCTGGCCTTGTCTTAAAATGAGAACTGAAAAATGGAGAGTTGGAAATAGCTCGGTGGTTTTTAACACACTCCAGGTCCATAACAAATCTCAGGCTGATTCTCCTCCCTGAGCCAGAATTCGCAGGGTTTTAGGCACATTTGCTATTAAAGCTGAAGAGCAAAGAGACGACAGAAAAATAAGTCGGTATTTTTCCAACTTCTACTGCTGCCATTGGCAAATGTTTTGCTCAGTTCTACTCCAAGGTTACTTAAAGCCTGCTAGAACCAGGAGTTTCCCCTGGTTCACTCAGAGAGCTGTGCTGGATGCCTGGGCTGCTCTTCCTGACAAGGGCAGTGTGGTCCCTGAGAACAAGACTACCCCACCCAGGAGGGTGAAGACTCTTCTTGGAGACTCACTCTGGACAGCCAAATCCAGTGGCTGAAAAGCAGCAGGACAATATTTCCTCCAATTACTTTATAGAGTCCATTCCACATCCTCAGCCCTGGCCATCTCTGCTATAGGTATGAAGGGAAATCTGCAATTCCAGGTTGTGTTTTGCCCTGAGGTACAGGATCAGTTTAGAATATTACAGTGCAGGACTTTTACAGGGTTGTCTTTCAACAGTAGCATGTTCCCATAAAACACAGAATGGAACAACACATATTTCCCCCTTAAATGAGCATGAGGGCACTTCTTTCGTACAAATTCCCTCAACATATGAATTCACTGATCTCTCTTACTACACCAACGTAAGGTTTCTTTCCAAACCATAGACCTCACCTTTAATAATCAATATTTCCTTTCCACTTGCTCAGCTTTCAAGGTCATACATTGAACAGATTAATCACACTTTCAGAACTCTCTTCCTCTCAGGCTGATGCTAGCACTGGCATTATGTGGAATTTGAAGCAAAAACATTCTGAACAGGGCTTGGGTTTGTCTTCCCAATGGAATGTTAGGCCAAGAAAAAGAAACTGTTGTTTGTCCAGAGTAAAAGGGCAAATAAAATAATTTCCAGGCTCTTAAAGAAGCTATTACATACAGTGAATAAGATGAAAAATTACTTGATGACAGTGGCCTTTTAAAATGCTACTGAGAGCAGTAGCAATGAGCAGTTAGCCAAGGGCTATCTATATCCTGCTACTCCTCCATGTGCTCATAGCTCCTGCTTTAGACAAGTCCATTCTCAATCATGACACTGTATTCATAACACAGAACAATTACCTGTAATCCTACATGCCATCATCTCCACTGATTCCACACGGGAGCTTTTAAAATATTCCCCTAAATGGGATCCTAGCATGCCCTAACACTGCATTGGAATGCAGGGTGAGCTGTAAGCAAAATGAAACCGAAGCAAAGTTTGGAAATTTTTTTTTGTCTTCTTTTAAGGAAAAAAAAAAGTTTCTGTTTTCATGATGATTCGTGTCCTAGAAGCAGAGAAATGGAAAGAAACACCACCATCCTGGGAAAGCTGTGGGCAACTGCATAAGATTATCTGCTGCTGATGGGCTTGAGCCAGAACCTTCACAACTGAACTGGGAACGGTTGGTTTGGACAGCACTGGTTCTAGTGGGATAACCCAGGAGCTTGCCAACCAAAAGACCCCTAGTCTGTTCAGCCTTGATCTAAGGTGGACTTCAGATTGGAAACTTTCAGCTCTGACATGAAACTGAAAGGGGTTTGTACCTGAAAATTATCTGAATGGAGCTCACCCCACTGGAAATCCTCAGTGAGATTTCCTTTGTGATATCTGACATTTTAACAGGCTGACATCTCTCAAGACCTCACTGGCTTCCCAACATGGTTTGGCCTTAAGCCTGGAGTTTGAACTTCCAGCCTCACCACTGACTGCTCTGCTGTTAACCACCACTATACCTTCACCAGCCCTTCCACCCAAGGATCCCAGAGCAGCCCAGCAATCCCAGGGACAATCATTCCAATCATCTTCAGTCCTGGAGGCAAGTCCAGCTTATTGCCCTGCTGTGGCAGAGAGACACATTACTCAGGGAATTGATGTGAGCTGACGAAGGTCAGGCAGTAATGAAGTGGCCGTGGTTTGGAGCAGAACCCAGAAGTCCAATAGTCCAGATCCCCATTTAATCTACTCAACTTGGCTCTAACCAGCTTTTGTTTCAGAAGGAAAAGCAGAAGAGTAACGACTGTGCCTTCCAAAACATCTAAACACAAATGGGGGTTGGAAAGAAGTGTGTGAGGCTGCCTGACTGTTCCAAAGTGGGGAGCACTTCCTTGCTCATTTCTCTTGCCATGTCACTAAGAATTACAACCTGCCTAAATGACTAAGCACATTGAGAACATGTAACAATAATTAGAGTGTCAGAATTCCCTTCGAGAGCTGAGCGAGATCTTGTTTCCTGGAGCAGCTCAGGGAGAAGAGATTGCAACTACAATTTGCCCATTCTTTGCTAAGCAAAAAATTTGGGATGTATTTTCATTTGCAGCTGAAGGGGCAGACAAGAGCCACCTGCACAGTGCTCCTGACAGCCATGATGTGTTTGTGACACCACAGCAAGGGCGAGTGATGATAGGTTCTGACATTGCTCCAGAATGGAAACCTCGATTTGTGTCCAGAGCTCTTGGAAAGATGCACAAAACTCAATGTCTTGAATATCTGAATGTTTTTGACCAATGCAGGTCACTGCACCTTCCCTCAGCCTGTCAAGCTTGTGGCTCATTTCATGCCCAGAGTCTCCTGTTCTGATGATTTCTCCCTTTCATTCTCTGCTGGAGAGTGAGGCCATCCCTTGCCAAGGAATTTCAGCTCCCCTTATCCTCAGTGGGAAGCAAGCCCTGTGTCCCTCCCCACATACTCCCTGGAGAAGTGGTCCCTGAAAGGCCACCAAAAGAAGCCTTCCAGTCATGTGCAGTGTCTTAGCTCTGCGTGTTTCCTGTGCCAGGAATGGGTTAAAGCCATCAGGGCAACAACAAAAGCAAAGATCCTGAACATCATTTCATGCAAATGACCTTTCAGTGGCTTCCTGTGCTTCACTGTGCTCTTGTCTGCCAGGGCCCTGGGGCCTTCAAAACCTGGGGCTAGATTTTAACTCATCTTCCCTTATCTGCTTGACTGACTGTCAGCCTCGCACATCTCCCTGCTTGTGATGAAGGCCTTAATTAGTGCTTGTCTGTTTACCCTTTTCCTATTGCCACCTCTCTTTTCCTTCCCCTCTTGCTATTGCTCTCCTTTCTCTCTCCCTCTCCCATCACCCTGGGGCTTGTTTGCTTAGCTGGGCATCTCTTGTTTACTCAGTAGGGAGGTTATAATATATGTAAATAAAGTAAGTCCAAAACTCTATAAAAATATATCACATACACGATACAAAAATACCAACACAGAAACATATTTTTGCATTCACAGACATTGCTAAAGCTGGCCTTGCTTTTCTTCAGCAAACTAAACCCTTTTGTTTTCTTCTGAATTCAATGGCAATAAGGAAACAGAGCTGTTTTTTCCCTTCTCCTTTCTTCAGAGCCTTTATTCCACAAAGCACATGGGCAGTGTTTAGGGATCATCCAGCACCTGCTGATTTGGTGTTTTGGAGCAAACACCACTAAGGTTCAATCACCTGCCTCACCACAGCTTCTACCCAGAGAAGGGATTTAAAATGCAAAATCTATTCAGCTTTCATGAGAAGTAGGAATAAGGGAAGAACCATCTCTCACATCCACTGAAAATAGGATGCAGTGTGCATTCCTACTGGGAAATCTTCACTGCAAGGTTTTCCCTGGCACATCCCTCCCTAATAAAAGCTGCTTCATACTCATAATATGGCTCATAACATTCATTTTGTAGCTAGATGTTCAGTGAAAGCTCTGCAGGGCTCTCAGGACTGAACTGTGACAGTGTGTAGGTGTGATGATCCAAGAGGAGCTATGAGTATCCACTCAAACACATGGAGCAGGAGAGTCCTGTGCTACACCAGTGCTTGCCAAAGGAGTTTCCAGACTTATCAAACACCACAGGAAATAGCAAAGTTCAGGGGCTGCCAAAGAGCAAAGAACAGGAGAGAACAGCTCTCCCATTAGCAGGTAAAAAACCGTTGGTTTTAACAGGAGTAATGAGCTCTGATCAGGAGAGCCAGGGAAAAGGAGCAGAGGACTGATAAAGGAAAGCAGAAAAGGAAGTATGAGGAAAAGTGAGAAGAGAAAAAACCAGGAAAAAAAGTTTCTCACTGTGACAGGGAATTATCAGAATAAGATAATTCTTTTGAGAATAATGCATACACTGCAGTGATGTCTGAGGGAAGGGAGAGGGACGACACAGGCACAGGACAATGTCCACAGAAAACGAGGAAGGAATGTGGAAATGCAGGGATACATGGAGACAGGGCTGGGGGATGGCTGGCAGACAGTCACAGGCCTGGCCAAACATGTCCTGACCCCTCCAGCAGCCAAGTCCTGTGCCAGATGCCAGGATGGGGCAGGCCAGAGAGGCCAGTGGTCCTCAGGCCATGCAAGTGCTCGCTCCACTCCCTGCCAGCTCCCCCCAGCAGTGCTGCCTCTCCCTTTCTGGGACTTACTGGGGATCAGGATTCCCAACACAGATTCAGAGATTCATGAAAAAAAGAGTAATAAGTCAAGGGAAAGAAACAAAGAGCTGACAATGTCTTCTGTAACAGTTGTAGATATTTCTGGGTTAGTTCTTGGAGATGTGACATTTTTACACCTACATTTGCTGGTGGATCCACTCCCAGCTACAAACAGTTCATGAGCCAGAGACCCAGGGTCATTTTGAACTGAATTCAGAGCCATTTCAGGGCCAATTTGCAAGGAAAATGTAAATTTCAGAGAGTGTGCACTCGTTAAGAGGGTGTGTGCAAGCACAGCATTCCCTGCCCTTCAGGTGATCAGGATCACCAGCTGCCTGTTGGGGCCTGAGCTCCAAGATCTCAGTTTGTCCTGATCGTATCTCCCAAGCCCGCACGTTGCAGGTTTGCGTCACTGCAGGGCCATAAACCCCAGTGACACAGCAGGAGAAACACCACACCTTGATCCCAGCAGGAACAGGGGCAGCAGCACGAGCACTGCCAGGGAGCTCCCTTTGCCTTCCAAGGTAAAAGGGATGGGGTCTCCTCATGTCAAACCCCACGAGGGACAGGATCAACATCCTGTGACCACAAAGGAGAAAACAGCACGAGTCAGTCCCTCTGCAGGTGCTCCTTCTTGAGCAGGGGGTTAGGGCACACCTGAAACTAAACAAAAGCCAGCAGGAATGAAACACCAGGATCTATTTCACAAACAGATCTGGGTGGCCTGAGAACAGAGCAGAGAGCAAAGGGAGTAGAAAAGGCCTGTTGGTTCCTCCTCTCTGCTCAGCTCCCCTGGAAGCAAAGGAAGATCTGTGGGATGTTGGAGTGATCAGGTCACACAGGGGTTCTTGTGACACACTAACTATAGCCTGGGCACAATCTCTTGATGCGGGTCAGGGTCACCAGGAACTGCACTGGCAGTCAATAAAGACTGACTCCAAGAGCTGCTCTTACATCTTTTGCTTTCCAAAAAATAAAAAGTAAATAGGCAACTGTAGATAAAATACAGCATCAAACAAAATCAGCAAACCCAGACTGATATAGGTAATTTAGA
Organism: Zonotrichia albicollis; assembly: GCF_047830755.1. NCBI lineage: Eukaryota > Metazoa > Chordata > Aves > Passeriformes > Passerellidae > Zonotrichia > Zonotrichia albicollis. Next base: position 9,244,852 of record NC_133836.1, on the reverse strand, counting down.
ATCAACAGATGTGGGCATCTACATCATAAAACAAGGCAGCAGTCCTAAAACCCACCATCCTGTCTCCATGACAGATAATATAATTGTTCTGCCTTTTATTGGGCATCTGCCAATACCTACTACCTCTGAAGTAAATATCAATGGCTTTCTGACCACAAAGCCATTTTTAGTTACCAGGTACTGAAATATAGCCCAGGAGTCAGTAATTTCCAAGACAACACACAGCACTCAACTGTAGAGCTCAGTACAATCCTGTCTGGCCCAATTCTGCCTTCTCTTGTCTGCAAAAAGTCTCCCAAAAATGAAAAAAACCCCAAGAAACCCCAACAAAAACTTTTAGAAATTACAATTTTGATTACTTGAAGAGCTAGAAAAAACTGTCTCTAGTAAACCACTAGTAAACCTCATAGAGGGTGCTTATTTAAATCATACCTTTGACCTTTTATTTCTCCATAGCTCTTGGATGTGATCCATGTAATCCATCCATACTCCCACTTCTTGGCACCCAGTGCCTCACCTTTATTACCTGAAAAGGTTGCAGCAGGAACTGCTGCAAGCATTTACTGCAAAAGAAGAAAGATGGAGCAAAGGAATATTGAGCTGCTCTGGAATTTTCCTCTTCCCTTTCACTGCCTCCCTTCCTCATCCAGTGATTTAAAATATACCTTTAATTCCTTGATGTACCTCCTGCTCCTGAGAACATCGAGGAGTTCTGGGACCTGTTTCATCCTTCCCATGCATTCCTAATAAGTATTCCAGACAAGACAGAATCATTTCCCTCCCACAAAGTTGTTTCCTTCCACAGAAGGTGGATGGGGCTGTATCCCAGGTAAAATGACCCTTACACGACAACTCAAGTGTTTTATATATATTTTATCTAGGTCCTCTTCTTGTTCTAAAATACATGGAAAGATAAAATTGTGTCTCCACAGTTAAAATGCTTCCAAAGCAGACTTTGGTTAAACTGGTCTGGAAGCAGTTTCCATAGGAATCTTCATAATCAAAGAAATAAACTCCTTAACTGCACTGAACCAGAACCTGAAACTGAAAACTCAGAATTCCCCAAATCCACCACCCTGAGGGAAGGACAGCTTGTCCAGTAGAGCTCAAAGGTTTCATTTTGATATCAACAGTTATGTTTTTACTGGATTTAATATTTACATAATAATAAATATAATACAAACAAATGGAACATTTCCATCTGTGAATTAGAAATTCACTACCCCATAAAAAACCTGAAATAGAATTATTATCAATGTGTTTCAACACCGCCAGCATTTACCATTCTGTTACTTGTAAAAATTAAGGATTAGACTTTTCCTGCTGAAATCTCTCACTGAGACTGACTGCTCCCCAGAGTGCTGGATTTCCACATAAACCCCACATTTTGTCAACAACTTGCTTCACTTGCTTTTTCTTTTTCAATGTTTTTTACTTGGGAAAATATTTTTTCACCCACCTCCTTGTCTGCCATCCCCTCCCTCTCATGGGAGCTGTTACAAAGGAAGCCTGCAGTCAAGACACCGAGTTTCTTTTGTTTGCACTCCCATGCCAGTCTTGCTGATGCCATGGCCTAGGCTTTGGGAATGGTGGTTGGGATTACAGCCAGCTGGCACTGCCTCAGCAGCATTTTCCTTCCTGGAGCCTGGCATACACCACACCAAAAAGACACTCTCCTCTCTTCGGAAGGTTGCAACACTTTGTGGGAAAATCAAATTACTTGACGACGTCCCTTTCAAGTTCACAATGGCTCACACTGGAAACTTAATTCAATATTTTCTTCCTGCCACATGCAATCAAGGATCACAAACTGCCTGCTTTGTTTCTGGTTGGGGATGTAGGCAAGGTTCTTTTTTTTTTTTTTTTTTTTTTTTTTGTAAAATAACGAAACCAAACCAACAACAACAAAGCCCAAAATCAATGAGCCAACAACAGCATAATGTAGGGGAAAAACAGGAGAGTCTCTCCACATGGACTGACATTCACTGCTATTTAAAAGTCCATGCAATAATTCCTGTTGGGAAGTCAGCAGTGAGGGCTAAAGGAAATATAAATTTCTTTGAGAAGAAAAATTCTTCCAGCAGCACAGAATCCAGAATCCTGCCTCTGTAAATGGGTCTTCAAGCCAACATTGAATCTGTTCTAGCACATTACTGCCTGTCCAAATCAATCACAGAATAGTTCGGGATGGAAGGGGTGTTAAAGCCATCTCATCCCACTCCCTGCCATGGGCAGGGACACCTTCCACTATCCCAGAGCACTCCAAGCCCTTCCAACCTGGCCTTGGACACTTCCAGGGATCATGGGGCAGCCACAGTTTCTCTGAGCACCCTATGCCAGGGCCTCACCCCTTTGACAGGGAATAATTTCTTCTTAATATCTGACCTAAATTTCCCCTTTTTCACTTTGAAGCCATTCCCCCTTGTCCTGTCACTACAGTTCCTGAGGAACAGTCCCTCTCAGACCTCCCTGTAGCCCCTTCAGATCCTGGAAGGTGCTGTGAGGTCTCCATACAACCTTCTCCAAGCTGAACAGCACCAACTCTCTCAGCCTGGTGACAATGTTTTATCAGAGAAACTTCTCTAGATATCAGCAAGTAAAAATCTGTTTCACACCAGCCTCTAACAAGTATTAGGGAATTAATTTTTTATTTGAATCATCAAAGGCAGAGTTCAAGAAGTGACAGAGATTGAACTTTCTGTGGCTGTGCAGAGCCTCAGCTGCTTTCTGAATTAAGATTTCCAGTCTGGCACTAGCAGCTGAGAAACAGATCTTAAACAGGAGGGAAGAATGCAGAAAAGACTGCAATGATTAAATTCAAATGCCTGGTCTAGTGGAAGGTGTCCCAGCAACTGGAGAACAACCCTCATGCAGTGCAAAGATGAGGATGCTTCTGTGCAGGAGCTGTACTCCACTGGTGGCAATTTGTTTGATGTTGGACTCTTCCAGGGTTATTTTCCTGTTGGCCCCGCCATGTTGTCCCAGCATTGCAGTGCTAGTGGCTGCAGGCAGAGGAGGGGGAGGCGGAGGGAAAGCTGGCAGTGGATCAGTGGAAGCAGCAGTCCCAGGAGCTCTCGTGGCTGGGTGTGATGCTCTGAGTGCAGCTGACACTGCGGGCGCAGGAGGGCCGGGCTGCTCTCGCCCAGCTCTGTCACCCCCTAGAGCAGCGAGTGCCCTATATCTGCACAGAGCCACAGCCAGGGCTCCCACAGCACCGTGCCAGCCTGAGTCAGGAGGGGCAGCAGCACGCAAGTCTGGCAATGAAAGCAGCTCAGAGAGGGCACTGCACAAACCAACACACGCAGCCATTTCCTGAGCACATGGAACAGCTCTGCCAACCTAAAAAAGCCAAAACAGTGAAAGCAGATGGGAGAAACGTGGGATCTCCACCTCTCACCACCAGCCTGCCAGTCTGTGTGCAGGGGTGTGATTAAAAGCTGTGGCTGTGACTAAAATCACTGCTGTCTGCTGGCTCCAGTGAGATCTCTGCTGCCTCTCATTCCCAGGGCATAACCGGCCCGTGCAGAATAAAACCACGATTGCAATCCTGAACCCCTGCCTCGAGTGAAGGTCAAATGGAGAGTGGAACAAGGACTGGCTGTCCTCCCCAGAGCAATGCTATGACAGAAAGAAAAAGACTAATAAAGACAAAAAGAAAAAATGCCCAAGGAAAAAACAGGAAGAGATCCCAGGTAGGAGGGCACAGCTGTGAACAGAGCACTGGAACTGTCAGATGTGCCTAAACCTACAGTAACTGGCTTTTAATTCCCACTAAAATGAGTTCTTCAAATCCCAAGTGATTTTCTAAGCCTCAAATTTACTGGAGAAATATTTAATTGACTAGCAGCTACTGGAATAAGAGAGTCAGAAAACATAAACTCTGTTTAGGAACTCCATCAATAATAAAATCTATATAAATGTTTTTCACTTCATCCTGTCAGGATGTAGCCAGTGACTGTATTTAGGAATAAGTAAATAATTTCCTTGGTAATTTTGCTTTAACTGAATAAAATTCAATGAAAATTATTCCAGGTTAACTGAATTGCCTTAAATATAGAGGCTGTGAAACACAGAAATACAGCCAGGTCAGGGTAGATGCTCAGCACTTGGCAGGTTCTGAACTTACCTACTCCTGTTAAAGATGATACCATGCTCATTTTAGGTTATATTCCTTTAAAGCTTCAGTTAAATAAGCAGCTGCCAGATTTAATCCTCTTGGCCTTTCTTCTATTAAATATTTGTCATTTAACCCCATACAATAATATAATTCTCATAACTCCTAGTCTAGAGTTTTCTCTAAGGAACTACAGTAGATGTTAAATATCACAAAGGATATACATTCTACACAGAAAATTCCTGATCTGATTCTGATATAAAATAATCAAGATTCAAGTGCTGATATCAGGAACTGCTACTTCAACATTTATCTCCTATAATGCTGCAATATTCTGCAATTAGATTTTGCTGCCTTCATGTTTGTTGTCTAAAATAATGTTGGAAGGTAGCAATGAAAAAATAAAGAAAGAAAACTGAAATTAAGCCAATTTAGAGCAAATACAGAGAAAAAGTTCTGGTAATAATGTGGTGCAAGACACTTTGATTACCTGCTTCCAGTGTGTCAATGCAGACTAACCCACCTGAATCCATACTCCAATGACACAGGTGGTCCTAATGCCATGCTCATCTTCAAATACCTGAAGTTCTTAATTAACAGTTATTTGGGAGAACATCCTGTCCAAACCCCAAGGAAATGTCCTTATTCTCCTCGTTTTCTATCAAAGAGAGCATCCCAAGAGCCCAGTCCACCAGTCATTGTTACCTTCAACCTCCAGTGCAAGGCCACCTCCTCTCTAGAGCCGAGTGTCTGCAACAAGTCAATGTCCCTCTGACTCCATGGGGGCTGCAATTCTCTGCGCCTAAAACTGGCCAGATCAAGGCTCCTGGGCCATTTACATTTCGCTGGGCTTGTGCAGACCAACTGTGCTGCCTTTTCTGGGAGGGTCTGGACTCTACCCCTGAAACCTAACCCCAAGAACAGGGAGGTGCAGGACTAAATTCACCCCAAGACTGAGGCATTTGCTCAGCACTAGAAGTCTAGGTCAAACACAGAGCAGAACTGCCTGCTGCCTCATTTAAATATTCAGTGAACACTGCAAAGATTAACATTTCCTCTCTTGAATATCTAAATATTTGCCCACAATCCCCCTGCTAATGAGCAAAGACAAGTGCTGGTAAGTGGCAAGCAGCATCAAGCCTCGAGTCAATCAAACGCTCCAACGGGCCCTTCAGCACCACCACAAGGCCCAGCGAGTGACATTCGGAGCTGGTGGCTTGCAAATGGCCCTTCTCTCCTGCTAACTCTCCCCCCACCACGCATCCACACACATTCCTCCCTCTCCTTCCCTCTCCACCCCCTTTTCTGCTCCATGACCCACTCGGGGGCATAAAAAGCTGGTACTGAGAAACCTGCCAACTGCTTTAGACTTTGGAACACGAGCTGGGCTCTTGTCAGCTCTAAGCCTGCCACACAATGGAAAACATTACACATTTCTCTCGCTAACGACCGCGCTGCTCATTTACATGTCTTAGGCAAACACCAACAAGGTCGCAGCCAGAAAAGTGCGGTCAGGAGCGCTACTGCTCCTGGCAAGAGGTTGGTGCCTGCAAAAGGGCTTCACGGGAAGCTCTTTAAACACCTTGGAACATGTGCTAAGCTGCTGAAGTATGAGGTGTGGTGACAGCAAGGTGTTGAAACAGGGCTTTTAAAAGCTGCCAGTCATAATTAACACGTCTCCGCAGAGCGCTGGCAACGGAGCAAAGCCAACACCCAGAGCATCTTCTTGGAGGGTGGGTGGGGAAAGCGGAAGAGAAGAGGGAGCAGGTGTGGGGAAGACAAAGGAGGACTATGGAATCATCCACAGGGGGTTTTCCCTCTTGGCCTCACGCTCAGAAATTGCTGCTCTTGCTTCTCAAAGAGGTTGTGGCTCTTCAGGAGCTCCTCTGCCAAGTGCCTGGACAACTGCATGATCAGCTGTCCCTGCTGGTCTCTTCTGGGAGTTTCTGACTGTCCTTGTCCTTGCTACTGTGGGGATCAGGTATTCCTACCCCTAGTGGGGTTTGGGAAGCAGCCACCCCAACCCAAGGCACTGCAGAGCAGGGAGGGAGGACCCACCACCAGCCACTTGCTGGAGATCCAGAGCAAGAGCCACATTCAGAGTTCCTGTTCTCCTGTTACTCCTGAGCCCCCTGCAAAGAGGCACAATCCCAATTTTGCAATAATATCATTGTGTCTGAATGTTCTACTTACTAATCTTTGACAAAATTTTTATTTGTAATTTTTCCAGTTGCATGTTCATCCTAACATTAGTGCAAACTTAAAAAGAAAATGTTTATGACTTTTCTTGTCCAGCTACTTTGTAGAAGATCCAAATTACCACCACAGACAAAATCTTGAGCAAAACAGCACAAGCCCTGATATTTTCTCCAAGATAAAATTCTTTTTTAAATTGTATCCAGCACTATAAAGTAGCTTGATAGGAAAGTTTGTATGAATTAGAAGAAAACAGCCCTATTGAAATATAATTCAATCTCCTAAGAGTCTAAAACTGTATCACGCATCAAAATCTTAAATATTTATTTGAAATTATGCACCCTAGTTATTCCATATTCTAAATCTGTGCAGCAGAGAGGCTGTAATTGTAATGGATTTAATAAAAGCTATCATATTCCATAATTCAGAAGGAAAGATTATGCAGAGCCCTGAGATGTAACTAAGAATAGCTAAGTTTCTTCTTGTTGGTGATTGTTCTAAGAACTAAAAGAAAAAATTTATACATTTCTCTCATGCTCCTTTTTCTCTCTGAAGTACTCAAGAACCACCATGTCCCACCGAGGTGCAAAATATTCTGTTCCCCTCTTTTATAAGCTTCATTATTTCATTAACCTGTAACAAGCACAACATTCCTCAATATGTTGCAATTTTTATCCCCAGGTTTCCAGGAGCAAAGTGAATCCCTATGCAAACCCAACTCCCCTTAAAAATCCCACCTTCTGTGGAATGATGTCACAATTTTGAGGCCCACAGTCCAGTCTTGGACAAACCTAATCGAGGGGCAGAATTTTCAAATGAGTTTCCAATGAAGGAGAGGCACTGAAAACTCACAATTTTCCCTGGCAGGAGTAGCAGCAGGACCCAAAAGCTCCAAGTAACACATTCCATGCCTTGTCCTGGTGGTGGAGACACAGCAAGGACAGGAATGTCATCAGCTAACTGGGTTGTAAGACACAAGATACAAGTCCATGGGGACACCAGGCTTCATTAAACCTGCTGCTCATGCAAAAACTTCTTTCTTTACTCCTTTGCTTTCCTATCCACACAGACTAAGTAAAACTGAAGCACTAAAAGATCAAAAGCACTGTATTTTTAAGCAAGAGTGATTTTGGGGTCTAGATACTGAATTACCATTCAGAAAAGTCTAAGTAGAAGTGACTTGCATGAAGATAGAGAATAAATTATTGAATCACATCTTTCAGCATCCAGATTTTCAGCAAAACCACTAAAAATGCTCTGTTAATTCTTATCTTACCTGTGGATAATCATTACCGGAGAAGAAAGGTGAGAATAAAAATAATTAATACCAAAAAGTGAAGCCCCTTCTTCACTTTAGAAGGGGAGCCAGGGAGATGAAAACTGACATCCAATTTTCTTCTTCTCCTGCTGTTTCTCCTGCACTTGCCTCCACTTACACACACCCTGTAAACAGCTTCATCAGGTTGATGGATACGTGCCACACCTGTTCCCAGCCCCCTTTAGGGAGGTTTTCCTCACTCACCTTCAAGGCAGGGGCTGTGCCTTCATTTTGTGTCTGCAGAGTCCTCAGCACAACGAGACTGGGCCTTTAGGCACTATAATGACAATAAATAATCATAATTCAGGAGTGGGATGCTTTCAAATCCCAGACTCACATTCTTCTGAGCTTCCCAGCACACATAAACACCCCCCTGCACCCTTCTCCCTTTGTGAATGTGACCTCTGCTCCTCTTTAGAGCTGAAACCCTCTGTTCCTGCAGGCTCCCGTTCAGAGCGGGATTCCCCGGAAAGCCCAGTAGGCCAGGTGGGATGGGATGGCCATTAATCTGTTCACACCTTGTCAACAAGGGGCCTGATCTGAACACATCCTCCTTTAGCTTTAGGAAATTCCCACTGAGGATGGCACAGGAAAATGACGAGAAGCCTTGCAGAGCTGAAGAGACAGCAAGGAACACTAGAGAGTGCAGGACACAGCTCATTAAAATCCAGGGACATGGCATGACCAAGAGGAGTCTCCACTGCCCTTAGATTTGGGGCCACACTAAGCACTAGGAAGGTGTTGATAGTGAGTCCCAGAAGAACCACAATGTCCTTTATAACTGCAGAGGGAGATGACAAACCCCAATGACTTTGATAAGACTGTGCCCTTTATATGCACAACTGGAGCTGTTTCAGCAATGCCTCCACTGCACTCTGCAAATCCTCTCCTCTCTCCCCATAATTCCAGCACTATTCTTTCCCCCCTCTGCTCTTTTCCCTCAGTAAAACTAATGGTTTTACCACATGTTGGAAGGCAGCAAAAGGAAGCGGTGAAGTGACAAATGGGAATGTTCATGCTTTAATTTATTATGACAATCGTGCCTGGGTCCACAAAGTAAACTGAGGCAACAGAGAAGGACTTTGTGCCAAGTTATTTATCCACTTCACTAACTGGGGGATCTTTTTTTCCCCTAGCCAGCCATGAGACTGGTTAAACTCATCAACTTTATTGATGAGCAGAAGCAGCAGGGAATTTTCTCACAAAATATGTTGCTCTTGACAAACTTAGATTCATCCAAACCAAAACCTTTTTTTCTAGGAATGGTTTGGTGTCACTAAATTTCCAGACACTAGGGAAAAAAAGAAAAAATAAGATTTGTGGAAAAAAATCTCAACTAAGCAAAACATGCTGGTTGAACAGTCACTGAACATTTGCTTTCTGTTCAAATGAGCTTTCTGTGCTGCTTAATTAAATTTTGAAATGTTTCATTTTGACTCTTCCTCTTTTTCTCAGCTTTACATAGAGATACAAAACAAAACATTTCAACCAAGCAGAACTTAACATTTTTTCCTCTTAGCCTGTCAGCACATAACATTTTTCAGGATTTTTCACTCCAGCTTGGCACAAGGCAGTTTTCCAACATCTCAAAATTTCCCATCCAACCACATTGAGGAATGCATCCCATTAACCCCAGCTACACAGACCTGGCCAGGGTGACTGGTGGACAAATTGGTCCAAACCCTCGAGTGTTCCTCTTTTCAGGAAGGCCATGAGACCAAATCCTGCCCAACCCACCAGAGCAGAATACAGCACTCATTCCTCAGTGTCCCTGACTCCTTTATTTTCCAAACCGTGTTACGTCATTTCAGGGGAGGCCACGGTTCAGCTCATGTTCTGTACCCAGCTGTGACAATGTCTAGGAAAAGCCTGTTATCAGGACAAGCAACAACTGTATTTTCATGTTTCAGAGGTAGAAGTGGTTCCTTTGGATTTAACTGCTTGCAAAAACTGTTTTTACAAGGAATTTGGTGTTTTTCCACTTTACCCATTTTTTTTTCTGATTATTACAGTCAGAACAATCTTAGGGGGTATTCCCAGGAGCATCATACTCAATGGACATTATGGAATGACTTTTTCTGGCACAGGTAACTTCTCAGCTAACTACAGATCTCATTTTCAGCTAGTGCATGTCAAAGGGCAAAGTAGAGAAGAATGGCTAAATCCCACCAGAGATTAAAAAATGCTGAAGACCTTTAGAAAACAAACCCTCCACACACAGAGAGGTTGAAAGAAAAGTGTTCCTGCACATGGAATATGTGCCCTGCAGCCTTCCCCTCCCACCCCAGCAGGGCCCTGCATGACACCCCTGTAAAACACGGCCTGAGTATTTCACACCGAATCACATTCCAACCCCATGACACAGCCTCCAAAGCAGCGTTTTAACCTGCTGGGCAAAACAAGCAGGCATTGTTTGCTCTGGAGCTGGAACGTGCCCACATCCGGCTGGACACAGGACTTCCCCACACACATCACACCCCAGAGAGGACACGGGCTCTGATCCCTATCAGTCACCAGCACCAGAGCAGCCAATGCAGACTCCAAGTCCCCAGATGATTTCCATGCTCTCCCAGGGTATTTTTCAGAGGGTGCAAACATTTCTGTTGTGAAGCCCTTTCTTGCTATGCTGCATCAGCTGCTGAGCCACCTGCAGTGTCCCTGAGTGGGACATCTGAAGGGCTGATCCATGGATATGTGGGGCTTTGGTGGGTTTTGGTTCTTCAATAAACAAATCTTGGCTAATTGGCCTCAAATCATAATTCCTCAACATCCAGGACAGAGAGCACTGTGGTGTTCACAGTGAGCAATTTGTCCATAACAGGGTTCCAGACCTGAGTGAACCCTCCTGAGCTCAACTCCTACTCATTTTTACTCCAGTGACATTCCCCCAGGTTTTATGTGGCATTAAGGACATGGTGTTTTACCAGTGTATGTGGAGATCCCCTCACTGCCCCTGGGCTTAAGTGAAGCCAAGTTCCAGAGAGAATCTCCATGGTCCTGCCATGCACACATCTCTGTTATCTTGGCTCCAGTGGGAGGACCATGGTTTGCATTTGTTGAAGTTTGTGTTTCAGACAGGCTGCACAATCAGGCAAGCACCAGTTAGGCCATATTTTCAAACTTTACATCTGTGACAGTTGGAAATCTGGGGGTGTCTGTGGGAAGAGAAGGAAAATTAGGTTGACCTCTGAGATTAGAGGTTAAGTATATTCCATTGCTGTTGGATCACTACAGGTGAGACAATAAACTTAATCCCATTTTATCACAAATGGAAAGAAACAGGCATTTCCAGACCATCTGACCTGTTTTGGATGTCTCCTTTAAGGTAAATTGCCTCAGCAATGTCTTTTCACTGTTGCCAGTGAGGCTGGTCCAGATGAGACACGACAGGCTGTTGAGCAAAGCTGGGCAGCTGAAACCCAGCCAGGTGGGAGGGCCTTGGTGTGATGATGCTCCAGCTGGGGCTACAGCTCCTTCTCAGCATCCTCACACAACCCCAGAGCTACAGCCTCAGAAACAGTCCAGGGCTGCTGTTTAGTACAGCCCTAAAACATTTGGGGTTTTGCTCCATCTCTGCAAAACACATGTGCCATTGCCTCCCAACAGATTTGTTTTGGGAATAGTGTGATGTAACAGGTTTGATCTGTGAAGGATTAAGACAAGGAATAATGGGGAGGCAGATTATACAAGTAATAAGGGCCACACTAGGGAACCAGGCATATCCCAGTGACAACTCCTTTATTCCAAAATAAGGGCCTTTCTCAGTCTCCTTTCATTACTTCTGTAACTTGCTGTTATCTGGAAGAGGTGCTGGACTTCATCCAGTCAGTTCACCTGCAGCCCAACCTAAGGAGTTGCTTCTCTGGCACATGCACCAAGTGGTAAAATTTACCTTTGCTGCAACATCCTTCAAGTTGCAGCTCATGGTAAAAAAAGCAAATCACTGCAATAAGATTTTCCTCTCTCCAATAACACTAAGGAGTTATAGTTCATAACTTCCAACTGACTTCACTGTACAGCCAAGCGTTCCTAATGAATTCCCCTAATGATCATGCCCTAATGTTTGACTTCATTATGTCACTTTTGCAATAGCTAAAGTACAGAAGAATGTGTCTTTCTTTCAGTAAAAATCACTCAACACTCTCCCTCCTCTTAAAGTGTATGAAAGTGTTGGCCCTGGGGAAGACCCCTCCTTCCCATCCCCTGCCAGAAGGAAGTGACCTAGAGAACAATGTTCCAGAGGAGGGGCTGCCAACTGGTCTTGCCCAAGCCTTTTCCCAAAAGGTTTCTTTTCTTCACATATCCTAAACAATACCCCTCACATATACCAGACGATACCCCAGGAAACTTGGCTCCTCATGTCCTTGCCTTTCCGTCAGGGATGGTGCAGAAATGCATTCCCAGCTATTTCCAGCTTGGAAGTGCTGAGGTAGAAAAGCTTGAGGCACTTAAAGAGTTTCTTAAAAAAAAAAAAAAGGAAAAGAAAAAGAAGAAAAGAAAAAAATACCATTGTAGGGTTGAGAGACTCAGAATTAAAGATGCTCCTGACATTTTTTCCTGTGCATTACTCAGCCCAATCTGTTTAATGGGTCTTCGTCAGAGATTGTGATTGCTGATTCGGGCTGGCGACATCATTCAATTGGACATGGCTTTGAAGCAGAAGAATAATTATTTCCCATCTTCCAAAAGACCATTTAATTCATGCTCCCCAATCTCTGGGAACAGATAACCCGCAGCCCTTTTAGTTCATTAACTCTCTGGGGCTGTCATCAAAGGATTGTCAGCTGCTCAGGAATTTGGAGAAGAGAAGTGGCTGAAGGCTGCAGTGCCCCTTTTAGCCATGGATTCAGCATCTCCTGCCAGAGATACTGCAAAATGCAAACAGCTTCCCAGAAAGGAGAAAAGGGGAAAGACACATGACTTTTACTGCCTCTCCATCTTCTCCCAGACCCGGATCAAGGCAGTGTAACACAGCAGCTGCTGTGCTGAGGAGAACTCAATGCCACAGATAGAGAAACCAAAGCCAGGCACCAACAAGGCCCTGGGGAAGGCAGGGAATATGACCAGCTGGAGCAATTGCTGTCTGGTGTTTGGGATTCAGCAGGACTGGCTCAATGGGAGGATGACACTATGGCTCACAGGGAAATCCAGAATCTAGGCCATGGAATCACAGCAGGGGAGCTATCAGAGTTGGGCCATCTGCACCAAATCCAGAGGTCAAATAAGTGAAATTTAGCAGAAGATTATTTTCTTACTTCCTTTCCCCTCTTCACAAATATCTGGATGCTTTGGAAAAAAAAAAAAAAGGAAGACAATAAATAAGTGAAAATCCTGTTTGAAGACAAGAGCAGAGGTTAGTTCTGGGAGCAGCCAACAGATACAAACCTAGCTCTTATTATGTGTTTTTCAAGACTAGATTGAAAAACACTGCAAAGGAAGGAAGTGCCGTCCTTCCACCTTTGTGAAATAGGGGACTGAAGCTTCAAATGATGGGAAAGTACAAACCCAGGCAAGGCCTAATGGCAGATGGGACACACCTTGCGTGTCCTGTACCCTCATCAACATCTGTCTCTGCCCTCAGACACCTCCATCCCAGAAACTCTGAGTCCTGAGTGCACTTGGAGCTTTTTGTGTAAGATGGGAAATGAACAGGCATTGCAGAGCAAAAGCTCCACCTCTAACAGAGCCTGAGTGGAAAGAATTTATCTAAGAGGCTTCAGTAAATCAGCCCAAGCCTCCTTTCCTCGGTTTGTATTATTTATCTCCCTATCCCCTTGACCACACTAAATTCTGAAAGGCATCTTGGCAGTATGCAAACACAGAGGGGGAGTTTATTGAAAGTACTAAACATGTTCTAATTGTTTTCTTCTGCACTACTCTGCTAAAACTCACTCTGCTGTGAGCGGAAGCCGAGTTGGACAATTACTGGGGCACTTGAAGCAATCATGCCCTTGATATATGGGAAGTGGGGAAGTTTAGCAGAGTGAGGACCTCTTCAATTCCTGTCTTTGCTTTGCAACCGTTTTGCCAGTCAAAAAAGACATTGTCTCACTTCTCCAGCAGCAGCAGAACACAATAACCTTGTGTCCCTAATCACAGGATACCATGAGGTTCACTTGAACAATACTCACTAAAAAGCTTTGAAAGTGATAAAGTGCTATATAAATATTCAGTTAGACTGCAATTAAATTTTTGGCATGTGGTTTACATGTAAGTGCAGAAATACCATCAATAAAAGTCAATACACTCCGTTCCCCCTTTCTCTCTCTCTGCCTTTCCTTTGCTATTCCCCAGATCTCTGTCAGTGTTCACTGAATTTTCATAAGGGAAAGAATTACTTCCTAAAATGTTCAAAAGCTTTCCCTTGGTTTGTTATTAGAGCAATTATCTAGCATAACACAGTGAAATAGCACAAAGTATTCTAATGGGAAACAAATGTGCCAAAGAAGTGACCAAACTTGGAATCTTTATTGAAAAATGAGGGGAAAGCGATTAGTTGAAGAGGCAGCAACGGAAAGATTTTCCACCTGGCCTTGGGCAACACATCAAACAGAGCTCAAAAGGGTGCTATTTATAATTGTTGTCTGGCTGTCTATGGAGCCCTGTCTGTCTGTCAGAATAGGCCCTTTTCTCTTCTGCCACGTGTCCCATCCCTGATGTGTTTATGCAGTGCAGGAAGGATGCTGCTCTCAGCCCTCTGCACTCCAGAGCACCTCCATGGGGTTCAGGGGAGGTAGAGGGGTGTAAGCAAGCACAAAACACTGCCCCTCACACGGTGGCCTCTTTTCGCCACATGGAAATGTGAGGAATCTGTACTCTTCTCCTGGAGTACAGAAGCTTTGGGGCTGTTTGTGTTACTGCAGAAGGAGACACGGGCAGCGTGAGGGCTCACTGAATCCCAGATAATGGACAATACCTTATCTGGTCATTTCCTTAAAACAAAATCAGTTTAAAGTGAAGACAAAAATGTTGCCAGATCAAAAAGGTCCAATTTCACCTCCACTGTGACATAAACACCTATGCAACTTGCAGGTCAAAGGCCCATCAATCTCAGCGAGTTTGCTTTGGTGTAATTCAAGAAGCAAAGACATTTTGCAAGTACTATGATGATTTATAAGCACATCCAGAAAATTTTAGGACCTCTGGTATAACAGACAAAGGATGAGAAAGACTCATAAAAGCAATGTCTCACTACTCACTAATGCTCATTTAACACTCTCCCTATACTGTTTCACTTAATTTTAATTGAGGAATTTTAAAAACCAACTGAGAATCTAAATCCTCAGCTAGAAATCAGAAATCATTTTGATTTCTCATAGCTTTTGGAATGATAATATTTTACAGCAGCTGAGAAACTGCTTTTCTTGTGAGAGATAATAAACCTCACAAAAACACAAATGGACCAGCAACTGAAAAGAGGATCTGAATGAGTAGTAAGCAAACACCACTATGGGCTAAAAATTCACTCCCATAAGATATCCAGGAAATAAAAGCAAGGAGAACATTTCTATCTGAATAGAAAACAGAGTTATTAAGTGATGGAGCAGTGAAAAACAGTGGGCAGTACATTGGCAAGGAGCACCACTCTCAGCAAAGGATTTGGTCCTGCTCAGAGACCCCCAGAGGCACACAACCCCCTCAGGCATGCCACAGCTTCATTAACCAAAACAGGCACTTTTGAAGTTCAGGCATGAAAAATAAAGCCTGATTTTATCTCTGGTAGATTCCATTTGCCCAAAGATGCCCAAACCTCAAAAGGGGTCAGATGTTCAGTACAGATAATCACACAAAGTTTGGGTGTGTAGTTGAAGTCTATCCAAATTCTCCCAGGCTCTCGAGGATGAAGGATGGGAAACCTCGTGAGAAGAGTTAAGAGACACCAGCAGAAGCTTTCTGGTACATTCTGCTTTCACTCTGATCATAAATACTGCAAGAGCAACCTTCGCTGTGGTATTTTAATGTTTCCAATCTCCAAGTTCCCTCAGCTCTACTTAGGACAATGCATTTCTAAGTGCCCACGCTCTGCAGGTGAAATTCCATGCCTCTGTTGGAGAGCACTGTGCAGCAGGAAGCATCTCTCCCCTCCCTCACTCCATTTCCCACACAATCCCAGTGACTCAGGGATCACAGCGTATCTCAAGTTGGTAGAGACCCATAAGCATCACCAAGTCCAGCTCCTTGCTCCTCACAGGACCACCTAAAGCTAAAGCTGGCTGAGAGCATTGTCCAGATGCTCCTGGAGGCTTGGTGCTGTAACCACTTCCCTCAGGAGCCTGTTCCAGTGCCTGATCAGCCCCCGGTAAAGGACCTTTCCCTACTGTCCAGTCTGAGCTTCCCTTGATGTAGGTTCATTCCAGCTCCTCATGTCCAGTCACAGGGGTGACACTGTGCCTGTGCCACTGTGAGGAGCAGGACAGCAAGACCAAAGCCCACCTTGATGCTCTGTGATCATGAGGGTGAACATAGTGCTCTGCCCATTTTGGTGCCATTTAAGTATTTGAAGACAAAACCCTGGAATCAATCTCTGACCTCACAGAATCACTCTCTGAATAACATGGCTGCAGAAGAGAATCCAGGGGTCAAGAAATCTGGAAAAGAACTATCTGTTCACAATCTTCCTTCAGCTACAGGCCAAAACCTGTTTTTGTGAGTAACCTCCAGCTCCTTCATCTCCTTCCCTTATTGACATACCCTAAGGCCTTCTCCTTTCCCCAAAACCAAGCTCAGCAGCCCCCAGCTATATCTCACACTCTGGAACATTCACATATTCATGCCTGGCACTGAAGGGTGACTGCACAGGCAGAGTTTGCCAGGAGACAATGGCTTTATTTTCTCTTCTCCTGACAGAGTTCATTATGGGATGGAATACGCTGTGTGAAGCAGAACAAATGTCAGCAGCACAAACCCCAGTGGAAACCATAAATCTTGAACACATCATCTGGATTCTTAATTCCAGTTGCAGGAAAGCAGCTCTGGCTGTGTAACTGGCTGAGATGATCACATTGCCTTAATCAGCTTTCTGACCACTGTGTGTGATCAGAGAAATTTTTCTTCAAAAAAAGCACCTTTCTGGCTTTCAGAATTATTTTGGAATGAATGAGATCAGTCACAAAGGTGCTGTAGATCTCCAGAGCAGGAGAAATGCTGTGAGAACAGCCCAGCTACTGCCATGACCAGTCTGGAGTTGTTCTGTAATGTGGAACAGCTACTTCCTGCTTTCCTGGTCATCTACTGCTCAGGGCAAAACTGTTTCTTCTTGTATTTCCCATGACAGATCCACCTTTTATAAGGCCAACACTTGTGTCACTTTACAGGTCTTTCCAGTGCTGCTCCAGTGAAGGAACACTCAGTAAGAGTGACCCTGGGTCCCTGTACATGAGCACACCTCACAGAAGGCAGGGAACTGCATTGGTGTCCAAGCTCCACCACAGCTTTGGTTTGCTGAGCAACTGCACCTTCTGTTTTCCTTCAGTCTCTCCCTTTTCTCCTGGTCTATTGAGACTGCAAGCTCTGTAGGACAAGAAAAATGTTTCCCAGAGTGTTTACTCAGCAGCCAGGCTCCATGGAGGCAGGGCCTGGAGCCCCAGGAACACAGAGAACTGTTATCTCACCAAGCTGTCCTCAACCTGCTGGGGACAGTGATTTACTGTCTGCAAGGGAGGTTCTGCTAGAGTGCACAGCTCTGAACTGATTCACACAGAGCCATTACCTCATGTGCTGGGCCCTGACTAGATCAGGAGTGCAGACAGCAAACTATAAGTAGCTCAATAACTAAATAAATAAAGGAGCAATATTTCAGTCACCTTAAATGCTTGTCTTTAGAAGAAACCTCCAGCTTCCTCTCCTCTTTGGGGCCATGAGAAGGAATAGCAAATATCTATATTTTAGAGTTATTCATTGTGGTGTTTTTGGTGTGTTGAATGTACCTGATAACTTCTATGCCTGGCTCTCAAAGCACACTCCAGACATTCACAAACATGTTCCCACCACTTCCATAAATGAAAGTTTCATCTTTGCTCCCAGCACATGTGTTTAAATGGAACTGCCACAGCATGCACATGGAAATGGAAATGAAAATCACGAGTCACCTCGGTGCTCTTTGCCAAATCAGAAACTGGTAGTAACTACTTAGTTAATACCAGGCCTTAACTTAGGAAATCAGGGAAACAATTAGCTCAGTTAATCAACTTTTTAAGAGTAATTCTTGTAGAGTGTCTCCTCCTGAAAGGCACAGAAAAGGCCAGAAAGTTCCAACAATGCCATGACAAGATAAGGGAACTGTCACAATGCTGCCCCCAGCAACAAATCCACTTTAGCCACACTTCCCCAAGGGACAGTGCTGTGGGCAGAACACAGACTGAGGAAAACTAACCAGGGAGTGAGGAGAAGGACAATTTCTTCTCCTGCCATGACTATCTATCAGCTAACAAGCCTAGGGAGAAGAGCAGAATCAGGCTTCTAAAATAAGAGACATGCAGAGAAGGCACAGCACTTCCATCAGTTTTCCAGTACACACCCAAAACATTCTCACTGCTTTTCCTCCTTTCCCTCCATGTTGCAACCACTGAAGAGCTCACAAAGAGTGGCTCACTGGGAAGTGTCTCCCTTTGGGATGCTACACTTTCTCCCTCCTCCTTTTCCCCCATTTATTTCACAGATAAGTTTCTAACAGAAATACATAAAGAGAATGGGCCCTCCCAGGAAACCAGTGAGACCAGTATGGAATGAGAGCTGCAGGCAGAGCAGAGAGCTGCCTGCACACGGCCCTTCCCAGCCACACTCCCACCCTCACTCCCAGCAGCAGCAATCCTGCTCCTTCCATCCCTGATGGAAATGAACCCTGCTGGGTTACACAAACACACCGAGCTCAGAAGATGTCACAAGTCTGACCTCTGCCTTCCTTTGCTGGATTTCTCAGCATTTGACACTGGCTGTCGAACAGAATAAATGACGGGATGCACAGAGAGCAACATCAATGAGCCCAAAGGAATTCTGGCCAGACACAGAAGACAACAAAAGCCTGTGGAAATGATCTAAGGATGTCACTTGGCAACCTTACGGTTATTGTCTTGTTTTGTATGTATTGGGTTTGAAAAGCTGATAATTGTTCTCGTGTGCCAGTGGAGATTAGAAGACCATTTGTGTTGGTATCAAAGGAGACAAAATCTTTTTCCACCCTCTCCAAGAAGAGCAGCAACACCATCTTTCTACCAGGCAATGTCTCTTCTTGTGAGACTCCAGTAAAACAATGGTGTTTTATCAGTGATGAATTTGGTCCATTGTTTTCATGGGATTAATGCCAAAATGAGGATAACTGTGCTGCTATTGTTTGCATCTCTGGTGTGAGCTGTAAGGTAAATAATGCCCCAGCATGGTCTCCCTCCAGACAAACATCTGGATTTCTACTGATTGCAATTTAGCTGCATAGACAATTAAGACATTATTGTTGCAAAAAGCATTAGAGGCTTCTATAGTACTGGCCATATTCAACTGACCTTGGGCAGAACCAACTTTAAAAGGTGGTTTTAGTGCACACAGAAAAAAAATTGCAAGAGGCACCTCATCAGTGCTACTTTTTATGCCACTTACTGGGGGGAAGTTCTGCTACATCAGCTGCCAGACAGTTCTATAGGATTTTGTGGTGAATGCAGCCAGTCCCCAAGGGGTTTAGAGATCTGATACAGGGAAAAGAACAAAGCCTTACAAGTCTTGATGCCAACAAACACACAAAGAGCTGATGTGCTGTACAGCTGCTTTGCTTGTGTGATGGGAACAGCCTTGTGCTGGAAGCTGAGCCTTCCAGCCCAGCTTCAGGAGCAGTTCTGTGTCAGGGGAGTTCATTCTCCATCAGCTGGTCCAGCTCCAGCCACAGCAGTAGCAAGGTCACTGCTGGTTTTCCATGCTGTGAGCTCTGATCTAATTAGGATTGGACTGAGACCACCAACTCCTCTCACTCGAGTTACAGATCAACAGTCTTTCATTTTTATCAGTTCTTACTATTTTCCTATTAGCTCTGTGCCAAGAACCTCACCCAGAAACCAGACAGATACTGCATTTTCAACCTTCTGCTAGAGTTATTTTTGTTTTTCTCTATGGAATAACACTGAACCAAGAACTCTCTTGAACACACCATGTCTGACCCATGCTCAGACAGTAAACTTTACAAGACAGATATGTTTTCTTTCAGCTGTTCTCTTTCTTTTCCTTCCCTATTTTGAGGTCTTTGCATAGAGGTCAAAGACTGGGGGCCTCCCACGTGCTGGAGAACACAGTGCTGCAGTGACAGTGCTACTGCTGGCAGCTCTGCTCCCCAGAAGCAACTCCACCATTCACACCTGGGATTTTATCCATGACTCCAAGCAATCTGCAGTGTTTGCAAGTTCAGCCTCCTCTTTTTTTTCCCAAGACACTGAGTTGCAGTGTCCATCTTCCCAACAGCCAGGATATCAGCACTATCCCCACACTCCTCCAGTTCAGTGCCTCGCAGATGTTTGTGACCAGAAAAGGACCTTTGGGGACTGGTGTCTAAACTTCCTGTTGGGGTGAGAATGAGATAAAAGAACTGGCCTGATCTGGACTGCTCTAATTTGATTCCCAAGGAGGGAAATCCCTTTTTATTTAATGCATCCTTATCGCCCCAAGCAGTGCAGCTGTGCAGTGGGATTAACCTTGGAGGACAGTAGGAGTTGCACAGAGGAGCATCCTGCATGGGACTGCCCACGGCTGGACTTTCCCACTGCTTCTCTCCCACCAGCCACGGGAAGATGCTGCTTCTCCCCTTGACACTGCTCTGAGGTCAGGACTGGTTCCAGCACAAAGAGGAAGCGAGTTGTCAGCATCAAAACATAAACCATCTTAACTTATCACAATCACAGCCTGCTGTTAAGTCTTCAGCAACTGTTTTTCGACTTCACACTGAAGTTGTGAAAGATATCTTCAGAATTCTGAAGTACTTTACAGGGACTCTGAAAGGGACTCTTGTCTACTTAGCTAAATATTTTCAGGTTCTGCCTTCAAACACAGATTTCTGTAAGACCTAAGCTCCTGCTAAAACATTCAAGACCATCTTTTTGACTTACATTCTCAAATACCACAGAGGTCCATCAGGTGTGTTAGCAGCACACAAAGCCAGGGACTTTAAAACCAGTCTGCCACAGATGTCATTGGAAAAAAAAAAGGAGAGAGGCTACTGAGAAGCAAATTCCACTCCTGGCTTTCACAAACATTATTTTTATCTGTGGAGTGCTTTGCCTCAGCACTTTGCTTCTTCCTTCCTAGCTCAGTGACAGTCTTGGTTTCCAGGGAGAATCTCTTTTCCCAAAAAAGAGCCACATCATACCATGGCTTGAGCAGGAGAAATATTTCCTTCTCTCTGACAGAGCCAGTGACAGTCACAGCTCCCAGACACAGGCCAGGCTATGCACAAGTGATGGCAGAAGCATGTGATGGAAGAAGCATGTGGCTGTTCCAATTTGGAAATGGTGGCTTAGCAGGATCAGGGGTGTCATGGAACCACATGACTTTGAGCCCCACAAACAAGGCATGCAACACATTCAGCCAGTGGAAAACAAAGTGAAATAACTGGCAGTGCTTGGCTTAAATTATACTAATGCCACAATGTCAGGCTGACATTTTAAAATATCCACAGTCATCTGTTCTGTCCTGTCTTTGAGGGAAGCAGAACAAGTAGGAACAATACTGCACCAAGGTCAAGAGTTGAGATTGTTGTTCTTTATAGGACTGGGCCAGAAACCCCTGCAAGTCCCCGTTCAGAGAGAGCACATCCCAAAGGGAAGGTGGGGAAAGAGAGGAGAGAACAAGGGCAGGACAGCAGGGGGTCTCAGAACCACTAACTCACAGCCTAGCTGTTGCACAGGTAAATAAGAGGAGGACACACCTTGCTCCCTTCCCAGATGAACCTGCTTCATTCTTTTTTTCTCTCATTCAAAATACACACAGATAGCCTTTGTGCTTTAATTGCATTTTTGGGGAAGGAAAAAAACCTAAATATTTTGTTTCCTGTACACTGCTGTGCCTTCCTCAGTTGGGAAAAAAAATATCCACCTTGAGAAAATAACACCTTGTTCCTGCACATATTGGCACTTGTGCTGCTTCCGTGTCATGTTTGCTCTGTCAAAACAAGTTTTCCTCGCCCCTCAGGGTCAACCCAGCTTTTGAAAACCAAGCTGTCGTCTCCAGGCATCATCACTAGCAGTAGCCAGATAACAGACTACAAGTTCACATTCCAGAATGGTTATGACTAGTGATGAATGAGCCAGCTCAGAGACAGCAGGAATTTCCTACAGGTTACACTGACCTTCCAAGGAACACGTTTGTCTGACTTGGGGAAGGCAGCAAAGAGGACATGTTAGGCCAGGGGGGTGAAGGAGGAAGGGAGAAAACCCTAATTACAAAGGAGGGGATAGTACAGCACAAATCACTGCTGCTCAGGGGATCTATCTGCTCCCAGAATGCTGCAGGTGCCTTGTCCAAGGGTAAACGAAATAATTATGTATTAAAACAAGGTAAAGAAACTAAAAAGGCTTTGCCATTGTTGACAGAGAAAAATTGAGGTAAATGTAGGTTACAGGAAGATAGGGAAAACCCATGCTAAATGTATAATGGTTTATGGATAAATGCTTGGTCTGAAGATCACCAGCAGCCAGCTGACAAAACATCACTCTAATCAAAGCCCCAAACCCAAGTGTTCACTCTACATTGTCATAATCCTAATTGTACAGCTTCAGAGACCCTTCCTCCCTGAGGCAGGAACCAGACTTTGGAGCATAAGAAAAGCCAGAACTCATTGCTTGGGCCATGTTTGGTACCTTTGGTGTGTCTGAACACACAACGGGCCAAACTAGCAATGAAATCCACCCCAAATGTTGCATTTCAAACAGCCCAGTCCTACAGTGCTCGTATGAGATTATGACTAATCCATCAATTGATAGGATCTGCATTCCTAGGATTTCAGCTGCAGCTCTAAACCATTTAGCATAGCTAATAAGCATTAATTCACCATTTATCACTTGCACTTGTAAGAGTGAAAACCCAGCCTTCCTCCATCAGTCAGCCTGAAGAATATTCTGTCAGTCTCATCTCTATCCTCCTCCAGGTACAGCCAGTGCTTGCTGCCTGCTGTGAAGTTTTGAGGTGCTGAGAAAACCCCAGAAGATCCTCTGCAGAGCCATGATGAGGGAACCCCAGGAGAGAGAAGCTATCATATATCTCTAAGAGATACTACATGAAACTACAGATGCTGGAGTAAACCCATGACAAGATATTCCGAGGGTGTCAGTCTGCAGAGTTTTCCTGATCCTGTATCAGCCATCAGCCTGAGCCTTCTCATTCATCAGCCATTTATTAGAGACAGTGTGGATGGAGCAGACACTGAAGAAGAAAAAATTATCTTCATGGCTGGTGAGTTTATAATGTTTGGTACAGGCTGAGTTTCTGCCAAATTAAATTTGCTTATTTAACTGGGGACAGAAATGGAGACTTCAGGGAACAGTACCTGCTTCAGTCAGCTGCCAGAGCTGTAGATAAAACACTGAAATTTGCAAATACCTTTAAAACTTCAGAGAAATTAGGAAGGAGAAAAATTAGGAAAATATATTCTCTTTAAAATTGCATTTTCCCACCCTTTATGACTCAATATAATTCTAATTCCTTGCTGAACCAGAAACATGCTGAGAAAAATGTTTTGACTGAGCTATTTTAGGATTTCCTTTCACAGCAAGAAAGAGGGAGTGAGGAAAAACCCCTTGAACTTCAATAAACATCTCTGAGGGAAAGTTCAGATCAGTTCTCATTGTTTGCTGACCTGATGCCTATAATGCCTGGGTTTAGTTTCATATTAAAGAAAAAAAAAAAAAAACAAAAACCACAAAAAACCCCAGAACAACAACTTGTTTTCAATCAAAAAAGACAACATTGGAAATAAACAGATTTGTTGCCATAAGCAAAGTTTGTCCTGAGATGCAACACAACACCTAGAATTCTTGAACTTCCTTCTGGAATGAATGAAAGCACTTTTTAAACTACTGATGTGCTTTTAATGGATATATATTCAGGCCATTCATTAATGACAGGGTGATATCTATTTGTGACCATTCCTGCTGAAGTCCAGGCATTACCCAGGTACCCCTCATGGGAATTTAGTGACCACCTTGCCCCCAGCCTGACACCAGGGCAGCTGCCTGTGGTGCTCCTGCTCCCAAGACACCTGGAAAACTCCCTTGGACACAGTGGCCATCCCAGAACCTTTCCTTAGGCTCTCACTGAGTGAGAGGAATCAATGTGTGGGATGAGCATTCTCTGCCTTGTTATCTCTTAAGTTTGTGCTTCATCACTTGCCATGGTCAACAAAGGCCCTTTGAAGTCCCTCTGGACACAAGTGGAAAGTTCATTTGGAGTCCTGCTGCATGAGGAACACACAGTTTGAGAAGCCCCTGCTACAAATGGGAGGGAGCATCAGTTTGTGAAGGACAGATGTTTTGGAGCAGCAAAAGTCCTGCAGGGACCCCTGACTTGAGTCCCTGTGTGCTACAAACACTAAATATAGCCAGCTCTCAGGGACACTGAATAAGCTGTAAGGAATGAAACTATAAAACCCCGTCCCAAAGTGAGAAAGGGGAGAGGATGAAAGGCCAGGATGTTGTCCTTACCCCCAGAAGTCACACTGCAGCACAGCACTCAGGTCAGCGGTGGTAACATCCATTTTTCCAGCGCTGTAACTATTTCCACTCCTCTTAACCCTCCAAGCATCTCCCCCTCCCCACACTCTACATCCCATCATATGACAAATGAGTTTGACCCTTCTCCAACCCCTCTCTGCAGTCTCTCATGGCTCCAGCACCATTTGCTTCCTGCCTTTATTAAATCAGATGGGCTGTGTGTGCTCCGAGGCCCAGAGCCAGAGGAACACAGAGAGACAGGGAATTAAGGGCCATTCTCTCCCAGCCTCCAGGGCTGTGTGTCCTCCATTTCCTCACTCTGTTGCTTCATGAATATGCCATTCCATCATTTTTTTCTCACTCTCATGATAAAATCACTCCTTCCACCCACTAGAAGGAGAGAAATGCAGGGCTCTTTCCAGTGTCACTACACTCCAGGACCGCATTGTGGGCTTTCCAAGGTATTTATTATTGCAATGGCTTACTTTGACAAGGCTGATTTTCCTTCTGTCCCCTGCCACACTGCTTATTTCTCTCCTTTCTCTTTCATTTCCCTGCACCTTTGACCTTTTTTTCCTTCTTCCTACCCAACCCACTCTGACAATTTGCCCCTCTCCTAACACCAATTACCCATCTCTCAAAGTGAGACCATTACCAAATCTCTGGTATTACCCATCTCTCAAAGTGAGACCATTACCAAATCTCTGGTCACTAGAGATTTCTAAAATTTTATCTCTGACTTTTGAGAATCTTATTTGCTTCTTATCTCACTGTGTTGGGACACTTGGATCCCTCTGCTTTCTCACTTATGTTTGGATGGGATGAAGAAAGATTGAGAGAAGAATTCAAGCCAAATATTTCTTTTGGAAATTAATAAACAAAGATTCAGCAGGTATGGATTGGTCTGCCTCATTTCTCATTTCTCCTGGACAGCCTTGGCTGGGACTTCTGCAGCCATGAGGACCTGAACACTCCCAGCTGTGGTCTCTTAGGGAGCCCATCATTGGGGCTGTCCCTGCTGATGATCTCAATACCTGTTATACCAAAGGTGGGTGTTTCATTTCTAACTTGAACCAAACCAAATGCAAAAATATCAAGATCCTTCACAAAAGCTGAGTTCCTCCCTTCTCCAAGCCAGGCAGCCCAGTGCTCAGGGCATCGTGGTAGAACAGCACCAGACCCTCATACACCTGAAGACAGCACTCACCTCTTGCCAACTCTGACAATTTCTGACAGTTCAACATTCTGAAGTGACAGATTTGTGCCCCCCATTAGAGTAAGTGGGACTTGAAAGCAGATCCTGGAATTGAATTCCACACTTTCTAGGGTGGCGGATGTATAAATACTGCATGGAAGATCAATAAATGATTACTAGCTCTGTTAACAAGTGGCTAATGTCTTGTTACAGACTTTTACAGAGTCCAGTTGGTCAATAGGTTGCATTTAACCATGACTTATGATCACCTATATCACATAATAACCATGCCTGTAATATGCTTACACAGTCTATTCATCATGCATTAATCCTTTTAAATTTATTTATGAATATACTCTTACTCTAATGTTTCACCAAATGGAGTAATAACAACTGGCCAAAGAAGAAGAGCTGTGCATTTTGCAGCCATGTTTTACCTGGCCCAAGGAAATGATTTTGAATCACAGGTTGAGTTTAAACCCACTCCTGGGGATTACACCTAACTCCCTGAATGCAGTGGGAGAGAACACTATCAGCCATCTCAGAGGTGAACAACAAGGAAGGAAAAACACCAAGATGCCCAGAGAAGCTGTGGCTGCTGTGGCCCATCCCTGGAAGTTTCCAAGGCCAAGTTGTCAGGGACTTGGAGCAGCCTGGGATATTGGAAGGTGTCCCTACCCTGGCAGGGGATGGAATGAAATGGGCTTAAGGTCCCTCCCAACCCAACCTTTTCTAGGATTCTCCAGCTCAGTGATTCCTGGGAGGAAAACATCAACCATGAATGAATAAATGGAGGCACAGACTCCAGTAATAGAACAATATGTTGCAAATTCTCTGTTTAATGTCTGTGGACTAGAAACTCTAAGTGTCTGTGTGCCAACTCCAGCTCTGCCTAGAAAGTCCTTCACTGATGTAGCCACCACTTGGTGAACCTTGTGACTCAATGGAAGTGTCTCCCTTATTCCCTTCTATCCTTACTCTTTCCCATTCTTACCCTTTTTCCATCCCCAACTTCCAGGTATATCATTTTAGGTTGATTTTAGTTTTAGGTTAATTGATTTAAATTTTAGTCTGATTTTTCTCTGTGTGCTTTCACCACCTAGTAAGTAGGAGAGTGAACCTAGCCAACAAGTTCTGCCGCACTTTCACTTTATTGTTAAACATGGTTTTGCTGATACCTTTGCTCTGAGTGACCCAAACCACTCATTTGTGACACACTGGTGACAGAGCTGTGGCTGTAGAGGAACAGGGAACCCCCTGGACTATCATCTCCAGCGATGGAGCCTTTTCCACACAAAATAGATCTTTGTTTTAAGAGCTCTAGCTCATACCTCTTGATTCATTGTTCCACCTGTAAGGGATCCTGAACTGACTCATCCCAGTGCATTTTCACGGAACAGAACAGCTTCAAAGCTTCAGTAATTTATATTAAAATCAGGGCCCTCCACACCCTCCACTCAGCAAAGCCATTAAAATACAAGACTCAGTATCTATTTTTTCCCCTTCACATCTCCAAACTGGAGAGTGCACGAGCTATTGTACATATAATTGTGAGGAGTGTTAAGTTTTGCCTATCATCTTAAAAATCAAGTAGTTAAAGGGTATTTCAGAAATACTTAATAGGATTTTCCCACCAGTAAACCCTGTGCTCAATGGTACATTTTAATAACAGCAGAATCAAAATCTCATTTATGGACTAAGAAGGTTGTACTGAGGGTAACATTAGGGGAGGCTTTGCCAGAGAAAACAGAAGACTTAATAAGAGAAGGGCTCAAGAGTATTAGTAAGAAAAGTTGTGAGCTGCCTACAGGCTTTTTCTCTTCTGGTATCAGAGGGGAAGAAAAGCCCCTGTGGTTGATTCATTATGCCATTTCATTTCTTCATATATAATTTACATGCAATGTAAATACTGTAAATTATTATTTCTGGATTGCATTCTTGGGCCCTGATCCAAAGCCCACTGAAACTGAGAGAATGACTTCTAGGTTACAAAAAATCAAACATTATTGAGAAACAGGCCCGTTCTTTGCCAACATTCATTAGAAAGGGGTCCCAGCAAGGGTTAAAGACTCAGGGCCCTGCTCAGCAAAATGTTAAGTACATGCTTAACTCTAAGGTTATGCTCAAATCCCAAGTGGATCTAAAGCACGTGGTTAATTGCTTTGCTGAATCAAAGCAAGTACAGATTTTTATCTGAATTTAACTGCTGTGTAATCTGGAATACAGTGTGGCTGACACCACAAGGAACTTTCTTGAAGAGATTTGGAACATTCTTATTCTGGATCCATTCAGCCACAAAATACCCCATAAGGAATAATCACAATGACTAGAACTGTTTTTCAAGTCAGGGGAAGAAAAAAACAAAAAAAGTTCTGTATCAGCTTAGTTCTTAGAGGAAGATTTGCATCTGTTTCTCTTTTACATTAACTTTTTTGCTGTTTGACTTTTCTCATCATGCTGCTCCAGGAGCTCAGTGGGTAAATCCTCCTACCTCAGGAGCAGCAAAAATTCTTTATTTGAGTGGCAAAGCAAAGCCAAGTCTCTGAAATCTCCACGCCTTCTGATCCAAATAATCCCATGTTGGAGCAGGATGACTTCAAAGGTCTTTTCAATTAAAATCTCACAGATGTAACAATTCTGCATAAAAGCAGTAATTCAGATGCTGCTCATGGCCTGTTCCCTCCCACCTTTGGCTTACTTTCACTGTCTTGCAGCAAGTGGAGAATATCCTCATGGATGGATGAAGGAGCTCCCTTCACTTCCTTAATTATGTGTGATATATCCAGTTTCTCTATAATTTCATTCTCCCCTCTCCTGAATTTAAGGGCAACTTCACAACTCTTCATCCTCTCAACACTTTTTGTCAGGTGACAAAAAAACAATTACTCCTGTTCCTGAGGTGAGGAACTCAAAGTCTGGCAAGTTT